>NC_067227.1:15573399-15920899 GCF_019924925.1 Ctenopharyngodon idella
ACATAATCTGACTTCAATTGTTCTTGCCGTTCCAGACTCTTTACTCTGTCTCTGTCTGTTGTGAGCGAATAAGTGTGTAACAATCTGAGTCGTGAGCAAAAAACTGCTCTCATTCATTTGGAGACGCTTTCTAACCTGTTTTCGTCTCGGTAAACGCCGACGCACAAGTTTACTTCGCATCAACATCGATATCACGTGTCAGTCCGGTACAGCGACAAGACACAAAGGAGAACAGCAGAACTGGGGAGGTTTCAGAGACCCCCCCTGCTCCGACTCAGATGAATGTTGTATCCCTGGCTGGCGTCTCCTCATACATAAATCTGCAAGGCTGCTTAATTCAATCTGCCTCGTGCATCTGACTTGGCACACCACAATTTGATTACCACAACTGTACTTTTTAACTCCTGTCAGGGAGCAAGTGAGGCTTATGTAAACATCTGCCAGAACACATGGTTGCTTCCGATTAGGCCGGCCTTAAATCAAACCGCAGCAATGAATCTTTACCTGACACTAATACTTTTAAACTTCATACGCACAATTAAAATGAATTGCGGCTAAAGCATACAGGACAAACCACATTAACGGGTCATCTCCTATGTATAGGATCTTTCCCTGTGTCTGTCTGCCACGGATGCTATAGACGATGTGGATGTGGTTAGCTTTCTCTGCTACAGTGGAAAATGGATAAACACAGGGCTTACAGACACGCATCTATTACAAATCACTTTGGCATGAGGGTAAATTACCCTAAACGTAAACATGATTTTATGTGCATGTTTCCCAAATTTAAAAATGTATTTCAACCATTTGACAGTGATTAAGTAAATATTAATAGTTATGTGTAATTTGTGACATGGACAAATTATTATTATAAATACAATTGGTAACACTTTAGGGTCCAATTCTCACTATTAACTAGTTGCTTATTAGTATGCATATTACTAGGATATTGGCTGTTTATTTGTACTTATAAAGCATATATTAATGCCTTATTCTGGATGACCATATTCTTATCCAATACCGAAACTATTAATAAGCAGGAATTAGAAGTTTATTGAGGCAAAAGTCATAGTTAATAGTTACTTAATAGTGAGAATTGGACCCTAAAGTGTGACCATACAATTATATTAAATCATGTCGGCAGAAATAGATTACTTTTTCTAGATCTGTTATTATTATTATTAGTTGTAGTAGTAGTAGTAGCACTGTAAACCCTAATGTTCAAAATAATTAATTGGTTTGAGTAGGGCAAACTCAAATTAAACAAACTAGTTCAATCAAATGAACTTTTATGAGTACTTAGAACTTTCTTTTTCGGGGGTTACCATTATGAGCTTAGTTTGAGAACAGATATATATTAAATGTTCTATATTGCTGAACTCTTTCAGCAATTTCTATGCTATGCTAATGTTATCAAAGAGTTCTGTTAACAATTAGCATTTGCTGAATTAGATAGTTATAGCTAGCTAAATTTCCACTACTAAAAATACTTAAATTGAGATTACATGATCAGTTTCAGCTAAATGTATGAATTAACTTACTTAAAATGTTAAAGTTAAGAGCAATTAAAATGTATGAGTACAAAATTGAAATCTGCCAGTTATGCGTACTTAAAATTTGAATTTCTTAACTTAAAAAAATTGATGTAACTGATTACCTTTAAAAAAATTTGAGTTTTGCCAACTTATTTGGGTTTACAGTGTAGTAGTAGTAATTGTTGTGTTAATAATTTTAGCAATTTTATAATTGTTTTTACGTTATTAATTTTATTATTAGGGCCGAGCACCGATGGTGTGAGGACCCTATTGGAATTGCTCCGTTTATGACGTTTTTGTTCAGCATGCACATTATAGTCTATGTGGTTTCATTAATGGAGAACAAACTTCACCCTCTCTTTCCAAGAAAACACATTTATTGCTATTCATCTTAATCTGAAAAAAAAAAAAAAAAAAAAAAAAGAGCAAAGTTACAGCTATCCATTTTTAAAAAGGATTTGAGTATTAAATGAGAAAATGGGGTGGTGAATGTTAGATTAGACTGGGTTTACTCATTAAACCAGAGGGACTGTTAATGACTTCAGCAGTGCTGAAACGGCACATTCATGAGAGATGAACAGGCAACAGCACTGCATTATGTGCCGCTCCGCTCCGCTCACAAAGTTAACATTCAAGTTGAAATGCGCCGTTGTAGTCTCAGTTCCTTCACTTTTTGTAAAAATAGCAGTAAAAAAACACCCTCAGATTTATAGTACATGTATTGGCAGAACGAGCCGAGAAATTAGACTCAGCAGCCATTACCTTATTGCTCTGTTATCAGCCCATTTGATTCAATGCATGGGAAGCTCAAGTTAGCTTTGCTTTTATTACCAAACCACAGGGTGATTTTAAGAACTCTCCTCTTAAACATTTTTTTTTTTTTAGTGTAACGTAACTTATTTGAATGTAAAATTATTCACGGCTTAGAAAAAGTATTATACATTAGTCTCACATCAATCATAAATAAATAAACTATATTGATCAGATGACCTCTAGATTTTTCTTTTAAAACTAACATTTTAACACTCCCCACCGGACTCTCAATGATTGACAGTTTGACTTAATTACTATGTTTTACAGATGCTTTTACCGGAAAGCAGCAGACCTTTAAAATCCACAGTTTTTATCTCATTCACAAAACAGCAGAAAAAAGGCCTGATATTATTAGTCAAGCTAAAAAAAGATCTTTTTTTTTTTTTTTTTTTTTTTTGGCTGGAGTGGAAATTTCCTTAATGATAAAGATGGTGGAAATTATGCATCACTCTTAAAAATGCCCTAATTTCTCTCTGTAAAAAATATGTATTGCAATTGGCTTTTTAATTAATCTTTGTTCGAAATGTGCCGCATGAACATGTTTTCTTTTTTTTGTGTGAGCAATCTGTTTCCCTTCGTCTCAAGGTTGCTTGACTTTAAACCGGTGCACCAGAAAGACTTACGGGTGTAGGTTCTAACCCTTTCATAAATCTCCAGGCTTTTCTTGCTGGATTCTAATTAGCAAAGGGCAAAAAGCCTTCTGATCACTTTTTCACCACAGACTACATTAAAACAATGGCAAAGAGTGAAACAGGTGATGTCATGGGTGGTAAAAAAATAAAGTTATTCTGGACTGACTTTTTTTGCATGGGTAATTTTTAAATATAATGTTTTAGCATTTTTAATGATGCAGTTTGTTCACACACTGTTGTTTTTGAAAGGACAATATTTACCTGCACTGTAAAATCTAATTAGTTAGACTTAAAAAAAAAAAAAAAAAGCATAAAAAATTGCCAGTAAATTGAAATAGAAATAGTATGTTGGGAAGAGAGTTGCAATAATATAAATGAAGTTCCAAGCGCCCAACCAACAGGAACACTGATCACCATAATAGTGAGTTCAAACAAAAAAAAATTAGGAAAATTAACACCCATTTATGAAGTCAGGTTATGTGATGTTCTCTCAAATTTTTCAGTTGTATTGACAATTTAACATTTAAGATGACTTTTTTTGTTTTTACTTCAAAATGCACATTAAAGCAATGGGGGACATACTGTAAATATACTGTAAATACTGAAATATGTTATAAACCTGTAGGGTTGACAGTCATTGTGTCTTAATGGTGTGCGAATGGTTCAGTTTTAATCATTTCAACTTTCGACAGCCTCTCAATTACAAGTGATGCGGACAGCAGAAACAAAGGCAAACCCTTTCAACTCTTATCAAGAGTTGATAAGCAGCTTTTGTGTTGCTCTCGTGGACTTCCACATATTGTCTCTGTAGCTGTCGCTTTTTCCTTCAGACGCTTCAAGTCTTTGAGCCTTTGCAAACGGACATACAAAGCTCTGCTCATAATACAGAGAGCTGAGTGATCACAGGATGTTGTCACACATTAAACAAGTCCTCCTGTCTGTGGTGGGCTTTTGAAAATAACACTCTGTCATCTGTATCTGACAGGAGAGATGAGCAAGTTCACTTGCAGAGATAGCTGAGATATCGGCTGCTCACTTAGCGTGGAAACACACCACACAGCGGCACTACAGAGTGTGTAGTCTGGTGAGGAGAGAGAATGTAATGGAACCAACATGACATGACTGCCGGTCTGGGATAAATTATAGTTTATATATATTCAAAACTTTTTCCATATACAGAATCATTTAAAATAAGAGTTGAAACTTTTAGAATGAGACTTTTAGCTGCAATTAAAGTCTCTCAGTACTTCGCTCTGAAATCATATGGGCATTTATGAGACACAAATATGTGTTTTATGCAAATATATGCTTTAAAAATGTTACGGTTATGAAAACACTTAGATTTGTTAGGGGAAGGGTTGTCAAAGAGATACTAAAACACATTTTCAAATTGTATGATCTAAAATATAGCACAATCCAGTTCAGCAGAATAAACAAATCTTAGCTTCGAAATACACCCAATAAAATGTCAGGAAAAACCAAAAATGTTCTTTGTAGAAGAAAAAGGTTCTTTAGACTATAAAAAGGTTTCTTTAAAAATAAAGGTTCAAAAAGAGGGTTTTCACATGCAACAATGCCATAGAAAAAGCATTTTTGGTTTCTCAAAGAACCTGTGAGTGAAAGGTTCATAAAAGAACCGTTTCATTCATCGCTCCTAAAAATAAAGGTTCTTTATTGACATCTATGGATCCATGAAGGACCTTTAACATCCATGGAACCTTTCCATTCCACAAAAGGTTCTTTAGAGTGGAAAAAGGTTCTTTCGATTATTAAAATGTTCTTCACACAAAGAAAAAAATGGTTATTTTCAGTACCGATCATTGAAAGGTTTTTCCCAAAATGGTTCTTCTTTGACTATTTGCTGCGAAAAACCCCTTTTGGAACTTTTATTTCTTAAAGTGTTGGTCTGAGGAACATTTTTATAGTCTAAAGCAGTGTTTCCCAATCTTTTTTCAGTCACAGCACCCTTTGAAAATTTTCAAAAATTTATAATTTTATAATTTATAATATTTCTAACTTTGATATATACGATACCTCGAAAAGTATCGATATTCGATACCACGCAGAAGAACCACAGTATAAATTGTCATATAGATATTTTTAATATTATCTAATTTTTTTTTGTCCATCCATTGAAAGTCTAGGCAATTAATAATTTCTTCTGAAGAGATCACTATGATGACAGATTTTAATTTAGGTTTTTATTTATAAATATACATTGCAAAATTACCATTAAAACTATCTCACCTAAATGTTTGCTAACTCAATGTATTTGTGTTTTTACAATGGGGTCATTTTGTTGTTTGATTACAAACTTTGAATTAAATAAAAATAAAAGACAAGTAAACAGTCAGTAATAAAATAAGAACAAATAAACAAATTACTAACGATAGCACAAATAAATACAATGGAATAAAGATACAAATTAAATAAATAGCTTTAAGTTTTTCAGGTAGGTTTAACAGTAGTAGGGCTATTCAAGTAAGAAATACTACAGAAAGTGAAGTAGGCCTATTTAAATATAAAACAACCCGGATGGTCTTTATTGTAAAAATTAAATACAGATAAATACAGAAGTTACAAAAGTTATTCAGTCAAGAGCAGTGAGTGATTTTCTCTTTTGATTAACATTAAAAACATGGACAGCAGCAGGTTTATTAGGCTGCTGTCACTTTAAGACCTGATGCATGGATCCAGTATACTGTTGCACATGCATTTTCTTTCTAAACTTTTTACTTTCACTTTGGACATAACCAATTGTGTTTCCACTCGCGATCTGTTTGAGAGGCGGGCTTTATGTGTGCGCACTTTGGATGTGAGCACAGGACTGAAAATTATGCGCAACCCCTGCAATCCCAAGCCGAAATTTAGACCAACCTTTCTTGTGATTTGCATTTTTGTTATACATTTTTGTGTGTTATTGTTGTTATTGGAGACATCAGATTGATGGTATATATTACATGCTTTTTTTTTTACACACACTTTAATTTAAAAATGTTTCAAGTATTTTTTACACAACACCTCTGTCTCGCCAGACAGCACCCCGGTTGGGAAACACTGGTCTAAAGAAACTTTTTCTTCTGCAAAGAACCTTTTGTGTCATGGATGTTAAAGGATCTTCATGGAACCATACATGCCAACAAAGAACCTTAATTTTGAAGTGTGCTGGTTAAATCTAAAAGAGAGAATTGTGTAGAAAACTATCCACAATCTCCAAGTCGTCTCCCATCAGCAGCAAGATTATGCACATTAGGCTGATTAATGGCGTCCGCCACCAGATTACTTTGATTTGATAAGCAGTACAACCCATCACGAATGTAATACATCACAAATTGTTTTGTCAACAATTTATGGTACTATTTATCAAATGACCATCGCCACTCGCTGAGTAATAGTGTCATATCTGACATTATGTCAATAGAGAAGTTGAGCTAAGGGCAGCCGGGCTGCAGTGATTTAGACACACTGTGTGCTGACCTGCGTCTATGTTTAATTCATAGCAGATGAGCAGAAATAGATGGATTACTGTTCCTAGATCTGTGTTTAAAGCAGAAATGGTTAGGAGTGGCCAGGTTGGTATGCCAGTCACATACCTGGTCCTGGGATAGAGTTAATATCTGTGAATGCACAGTTCTGATGAGAGTAAGCATACGATTTACAATTATATTGTTCCTATATCATAAATACCAAACATGCATTACGAATACTTGTTATAGCAATTGTGTTTATTGAACAAGTTAAACTTTAACGACAGAATTCATGGCATAATGTTTATTACCACTTCTTTTTGTCTCCTTTTTTTTTTTTTTTTTTTTTAAAACAAAAATCATGGTTATGTTAGGGCACTTGAACGGTGAGTGAATGGGGCTATTTTTGGAGTTTTAAAAGCAGAAAGGTTAGAGTTATAATTTCATAAAATCACTTTATTTTTTCTGTTAAAGTGATTTTTTTCTTGTTTTGTTTGAACTGTTAAAGCCCTGGGTATACTTCATTTTTTTACGCGTACGCTAGTGTATGTGCACAGTCGAACGCACAGTCTTGGAAAGTATACTTCATTTGACTCGACGTGTGCGCAGTTTTGAGCAATCTCTCGCCATGAGTTACAACCTATGTAAATTTATTTGTATTCTTTTATAGAGTTGTACAAATGAGGGTACTTTCTAACTTCTTCACACAATCTCTCATCTATGTAGGCCTCCATTGTCGCTGTAGCTTGCACACGTTCCAGTTTGTTCTGTTTGTGCAGTTTTTCTTTGACTACCTTGTGAATTGATGCCCCCAGAGCAGGGTTGCCACCTTGTGGATAAACTAATTACTGCAAAAAAAATTAAATGCGCTTGTGCAACCTGCACGTACAAGTATGTGCAGTTCCAAAAATCTGGCGGCGCACGTACAGTACGCGTGTACTCTTCTGATGACGAAATTCACGTCACGCTTCACTGCTGACCCTCGCGTATGCGTAAAAAGTGAACTATACTTTGGGCTTAAAGGGTTAGTTCACCCAAAAATGAAAATCATGTCATTTATTACTCATCCTCATGTCGTTCTACACCCATAAGACCATAATACTTTTTGTGCACCAAAAAATTTTTTTTTTTTTTAAATAACGACTTATCACAATATCTAGTGATGGTTGATTTCAAAACACTGCTTCAAAGCTTTACGAATCTTTTGTTTCAAATCAGTGGTTCGGAGCGCCAAAGTCACGTGATTTCAGCAGTTTGGCAGTTTGTTACGTGATCCGAACAACTGATTCGAAAAGATTCGTAAAGCTTTGAAGCAGTTTTTTGAAATCGGCCATCATTAGATATTGTTGAAAAGTCGTTATTTTTATTTTTTGGTGCACAAAAAGTATTCTTGTCGCTTTATAATATTAAGGTAGAACCACTGTACTCACATGAACTGTTTTAAATATGTTTTGAGTACCTTTCTGGATCTTGAGAGGTTCGGTGACATTGCTGGCAATAGAGGCCTCACTGAGCCATCAGATTTCATCAAAAATATCTTAATTTGTGTTCCGAAGATGAACAAAGGTCTTATGGGTGTAGAACGACATGAGGGTGAGTAATTAATGACAGAATTTTCATTTTTGGGTGAACTAACCCTTTAAAGCTGTTTATATCATAATTTTCATTGTCGTTTTAGGGTTTATGGTATTGTGTTATAAAATTGGATATGACACACAGAAAAGTTTAGTAAGTGGTGTCTTTCCCCCACTAAAATCATGTTAACATGCATATTGTTTGTCTTGTGGCTATACTATTAAAAAAATGAATAACGTTTACAAATTGCCCCCATTCACTTAGTAAGTGCCTCACTTTAACCCTAATTTGTGATTTTTTTTTTTTTTTTAAGAAAAGATGGGAAAATGAAAATTCATCAACATTATGCTTGCAAATGCTGTTGTCTGAGCTTAACTTGTACTGAACCCAGAATATTTCTTTTCAGAAACACCACTACTTTATAAATTTGTTCACATAAATGGTGGTGTTGACTTGACTTTTTCTAGGTCAGATAAACACTCCTCATATGACAAGACTTGGTGTATTGTATCAAAAATCAATAAATATAGGAATAGGAGATATTCAGTCTGTCTAACATTTTCAAATCAAGAATAGGACTAGAAAACAGTTCAGTACCTCATTCAGTACAAAATAGTTTTTTGCTTCACAGTGTGAAAAGAAAAAAAAGGCAATCTGAAATCCCACCTCTTCACATAATCATTCTAGTCATCATCATGATGGTCAACAATTTCTGGCTGCTTGTTTTATGATGTTGTCAAAACAGGTCTGCACACCTTCGTAATTTGACAAGCTTTCCGGATAGCTTGCCCTTGGAATGAAGGCCGTGGTTCAAGCCGTCATCAAGGGGATCAATGCTGCTCCTGAGATTGGGCTGCGAGTGGCAAATAAATTCCACAGCAAAAACATCAGTTCCACAGGTATGAAAAGAAAGAGGCGAGCCAGCACCGGCTGGTATGGCTCTCGTCCAAAGCACCACTGGCTCATCTTAAAGGTTACAGTGACTACCCTGTGCACTAGTGTTAACAGAGCTTTCCCTCTCTGGGTTTATGGTCTGTGTAATAATTTTAAGCAAAGTGAAGAGTGTGTTTCCACAGGAGATGTTGGAGGAACAGCTGCGGGCCAGGGAGGAGGACAAGTGGAGAATGATTGATCACTAGGAGCGGAGAGGCTGTGTACCTCTCACCTTCCCCCTGCGAGGCTCCACGTCTGCCCCTGATCCCTTACATCTGCCTGCCCTTAGCAGAGCTGGAGGAGGAAGCCCGGCTGGATCTACTCACATGTCCCTGTACTCTGGAATAGGGGAGACTCAGAAAACATGGGCCAAACCTTAAGCTCTGATGCCATTGCTTTCATTATATGTGTGAAGGAAATGTTGCATATGTTTTTCAATTACTTGAACAATAACAAAACTGTGTGATAGGAGTGTTGAAACATATATTAGGCTATAAAAGACATATATATGTTCATTGGTTATGCTATAGTAAGCTCATTTTGCACATCGGAAAGTTCGAAGCAAAATGCAATTAATAAACTTAAACATGAAATGTAGCCTACATATATTGAGTAATAAAAAAAAACAAAAACAAAAATGAATCAGTGATATTCACTTTAAAAACAAGGAGCTGTTTTACAAAAATAAATACTATTAAATAAAATGTCATATTGACAAATGTTGTTATAGTCTCTAAAATACTGACGAATAAATTTCCACTGCTTTCTGCATGTTACATCGTTACGCCAATAGGTGGTGACAAGTGTCTTTCAGAGTGAATGAATCGTTTACTTTACCGATTCGAAACAACAAGTATGGGTGAGTCATTGAACCATTCACTCAAACTATTCGTTCAAAATCACTGATTCACTCAGAAACTAAACAAATTACTGCATTTATGAGTGAGGCATTAAATTATTCACTTTACAGATTGGTTAAAATACTGAATTATTCAGGAACGATACAAGTGAGTCGAGTTTGTGTGTTTGTGAGTGAGCCATTCCCTCAAACGATTCGTTTGATTCATGCATTTTGCTCGGAGACTCACAGCGTTTGGAACTATTTTCGATGGTGGAACCAGACAATATCGTGTCTAAAATGTAAGTTACACAATATTAACTTCTTGTTTATGAAACGGAGGTGCAAGCGGTATTATAATTGCCTAATTATATTTTTAAATTAATTTTAATCAGCTGTCAAACACGGTATTCTGTAAACCAAAACGTTGAGACTAAGCACTCTCCACTCTGTGAAAAGCACGCTAACGTTTTTATCAGGCTCTCTTCGATGATTTAAGAAATGTTAAAGATCTTCTTTTACAACCTGAGGGGCCTATTTCTTTTTAACAGGACATTGTTACTAACCTGTCAAACTGAAGCGATACTTTATAAAAAACATTCATTTGATATTTGATTGAAATACACCATTATGGTTTCATTAGCTCATCGATTTAGCAGTAATCTCATATCAGAGACCATCAAGCAAGTTACATGCAATAACCTGGGGCTAAATGTTAAAATATGATCCAGACTAGCTAATGACCCTATTACAATCGACCCAGGAAGCTGAGAAAGAGATTCTCCAGGTTCTGCGGTGCCTCATGCAGGCTGCCCTCTGCTGTATCATCATCCTTACTATTAGACTATTACAAACCGGCACGTAATTCATCCATCCAACACAACTCATAATGTAGCAAATGAGAAAGGGAAGACAGAAGGAAAAAGCCCTCCATGTCTCTCATATTTTTTTTCCTTTCATTTTCTGCCGCTTTCTTTTCTTATGCTCTATGACGTAAGAGGTGAATGTTCACCACCAATGACCTATTAAATCAGGCCTCATTCCTTCAATTTCTTAGCCAAACAGGCACCAGACCAAAATGTCTGTAGAGACCGACGGTCAGAGAGAAAGAGAGAGAGAGGCTGAAAAAGAGAGCGGGGGCGAGACAGGCAGACAGACAGACAAACAGAGGGGGGATGAATTGGAACCGCCCAATCAAAAATTATTGCAGCTCAATGAATGTGTCCTGTAAATGTTGGCATGCTAATTGTGCATTTATAACATTTTTAATGGTTTGTTAATTTACCTCCCACTCTATGATTGCACTTGAAATGAGTTAATGACTGTGGGGGGAGAGTTAACAACATGCCCTGGCAGACACAAAATTTCCCTCTTATTTATCAACCTGGCCTGTGAGAGAGACAGAGCAGCTTTGATTGAATGAAGGGGATGTCTGCTGGGTGAAGAGCTTTAGCTATAGGGACGTATATAGACCAGAACTGTAAAAATAGAATTAATGTTTTAATTTTCTTTTGTACTTAGAAAACCCCAAAAACATAATAAGACATAATTATGAAAATTGCATTCAGTTGGATAACAATTTTGCCTGTTTAAACATAAAAAGAAAGTGAAAAACAAAGTTGTTACATTGTCTAAACTACACTTAAAATCACATCACAGTGTGAAAGACTAGTAGAAAATTACTTTTTTTCTGAAATCTAATATTTGATTTGAAACACAGCATTAGTGAAGCTACTTTGAAACTGTATAGTGCAAGTTACAAACTGCTAATATATTTACTAAGAACATAATATCTTAGAAAATTAATTTATTGCTATTTTCAAACACATTACAACACATACTATTTTTTCTTCAAAATATTGATTTATTTTCAGCACATTTTCAGCACATCACTTTAGTTGCATAGCGACTAACAGTAATTAAATGCTAATTTTATGTGTATAATAAATACTACTTGAACTGTGTGTATGCGCGTGTGCATGTGCCTGTACATGTGTGCAACATTTTATCCAGTTGATGGAAAAGTATTCATGTTTAAAGGCTGCATGTGCAATAAATATGACATAAAGAAATAGTCATGTATCTTTTAGTCATTTTATCATTACTTGTTCAAAAAAGTTGCTGAGATACTCTAACGCTCCTGAAAAAATGTACTTTAGTTAGTAGTATCACTGCTTTTAGTTATTTACAACCCAACACTGGCCTTCTTAAACATAAAGCATGCCTGATGGTAACATTGATGTATGACCTGCATGCAGTGAATATCGGGAAATGAATAAACAAACACATAAACTAGATAAGAGACTGGTGCTAACATAGTTAGTAACGTCTCTGGCACTGTCCGTTCAAGTCATTTCCTCCAATCTTCCTCAGCAACAGGACATGACTTGGCGACATATAGACGAGAGACTATTGAGTTGCTAGACTACTTGTGCTGTAACCTGGGAAATCAGACAGAGAGCAATGCTCAGCAGTTCATCTGGAATCTTAAACACATTGCAAAGGTATGTTTGCGTTTCTTAGGCTATTTGATGATAAAATGAAAGGAAATAAAGCAATATAGCAACAATGTGTTTATTGTTAAATCTTCTTATATATATATATATATATACACAGAAAAAACAGAAATTTAAACACATTTTATCAGTAAGGTAGATGCTTAAAACATTTATTTGCATAATTTTTCAATACTATTAATATCTTTCCATCAAAGCTTCCAATCTCTGACCCGAATAGAGAGCGAAATGACTTGGGAGGCACTTTAAGGCAACACGTTCGTAACTTACTCCACTGGAACTCCACTCCACCCCTCACTAAACAAGCCACTCTATCAGTAAATGCTAATCTCCTAATTAACAAGCTAATTAGGTAATTATGGCTTTGCAGAAGGATGCCTAAATGAATTATGACAACACAGTCACTGCTTTCTGAGACACCTGTGGGCCCCTTTTTGGCTGTCACTACAAAAAAAAAAAAAAAAAAAAAAGTAAGGTGACAGCCTGTTCAGTTTTCAAAAACTTAATTCTCTTGGAAATGATGTGTATGTTATGAGACAGGGGCTATTTGTTTTGAGACTGTCAATTAAACTTGTCAGATAAGAAGGATTTTATGACTAATTAGCACCCCATATGCATAAATAAGCTATAAATAATTAAGTATTTATTAAATATTGAAGAGATAAAGGGAAGCTATGTTGTATGTGCTGGCTTTTTTCTTTATTCTTAAAATAATAATATAATAAACATACATTTAAAGATAAATATTAGGTTTTTAAAACTATTTTCTTATGTAACTCGTGCATTTTATAATATTTTAGGTTACCCTTTATTTTGATGGTCCACTTTAGACATTCTACTAACTATAAGTAACTTTGCAAATACATGCCAACTCTCAGTATTAGTAGACTGTTAGGTTAAGGTTAGCTGTTAGGGTTCTTCAGGTTAGTAGAATATGTTGACATGTATTTGCAAAGTTACTTATAGTTAGTAGAATGTCTGTTGGGGAGCATCAAAATAAAGTGTTAGCAGATATTAAGCAGACAGTCTACTAATACTCTAATGAGAGTTAGTTGACACGTAGTTGCAAAGTTACTTGTAGTTAGTAGAATGTCAAAAGTGGACTATCGAAATAAAGCGTTACCCATTTTTAGTGTTTTATTATATTATGTCTGACAAGATTATGGAGAGTCTAATCTGATATTGTTCATTTATGCAAAGAAAAAATTTTTTTGGGGGGTAGATTAAAAAAAGATGTGTAGATTACTTACAAATTGTAATCAGTTACTGATTCCAAATTACATGACAAAAATTGTAGTTAGAAACGTAATCCATTACATTACACATTTAAGGTAATGTAATCTGACTACTTTTTGATTACTTTTAGATTACTTTTGACCAAACTCAGTTATCAAATGGGTTTGAATAGGATAATCTTGTACCAAATTGATATAAAAATACAAGGAAAAAGAAAATATATCAACTTTTTCAACAACATGAAGTGCATTAAATATTACATTAAGTCAGGGTTTCGTAAAGGAACTGCAGGGGTTCATGAGTTTAATGAAAAGCTATTTATGTAACATTAAAATAAATAATTTTAATATAAAAAAAATAAAAATAAAACACTTACTAAAAAAGCTAAAAAGTATATTTTATTTGTTTATCTGCATGTCATGTGACCATTAACCGACATCAGAAAACCGTTAACTTAATTTTATTATTGGCCTAACTTATTAACCTAAAATCTCAGGAGGTTCAGCTGAAAATAGTTCCCTGCATTGTATGTAAATATGAAATGACGTGAATTTGTACATTTTAATGTGTTTGAAAGACAAAAGCCTTCCAAAGACACTCATAGATTTGGTAAATTTCTCAATGAGTGATAATTCAAAAATAATTAATGTGTTCATCAGGAGTTGATTAGATATGCAATGCTGCAATGTTGAGAAAACACTTTTTAAAAGTGAAATGATTTCTGTAAATCCAGTGATCAACTGCTGTGTGGGTTTCATTTTCCGCCCCCCTTTCCATTTTCTAATGTTTCAAGAGTAACCACTTGGGGTGAAAACTTGTATGGGTAGGAAAAAAAAAAAAAAAACCTGGTGTGCTCATTAGTGAAAATCATGAACGGTGGGCTTCTGTCCAAGAGCAATAATATCAACAGTTACCACTGACAACAGCGAGGTAACCGTGGCCATATTTGGGAGAAACTTCAACTGATATGTTCAAGACGCTCGGCTTATAGGCGTACTGCATTGCACGATTTTCAGTATTCCCTTGTTTAAATGTTCATATGATCCAAACTGCTGTTGAATTATGATTTCATTACTCATTCTCTATAAATTCACTTTTCAAGTCGGTTGAAGGAAGTGGGCAGTAAACATCCAATAATAGAAATTGTGTTTATGTCATTATGTAAGCATGGCATCATGACCACAATAAGCTGAAGTGTCTTTTTTTTTTCCCTCCCACCAAAAGATTTGCTGTCATACTTGGGGAAAATGAATTATGTTGACATATGGCTGAAAACAATGGTGGAAAGGCATGCAACGTAAGGCAATGAAGAATCATGCGGTGTTGTGGAGGAGAGGATCTGGAGCTGTTCCTTTGAGCCCTCTATGACAGGTATACAGAGCCACCTGACAGCACAGTATTTCAGTGATAAATGCAGTGGGTCTGGGACTTCCATTCACTAAACTCAGGAGTGTGCTGGGCTGATACTTCAAGGTCAAGTGAATATGAAAGAGCCGAGCCACACAGCTTGCTAAAAAGAACGAGAGAGCGAGCGTCTCTTGTCTCCTTCTTAACTTCGACGACTTCTAAATGTTATGTTGCTTAAATTCATGTGACGTGCTTTATAAGCACAGATGTTGTGTTACAGCATCGTTCTGTGGTTATTAGATGTTTGTGATTTTAAAAATCCATAATCTGTCAGCCGCACATGCTATATTCAATCCAGTTCATTTACACACTGATAATAAAAATGACAACGACTGTATAAAAATGATGGTAAAACTCTGCGTGATACACACACACAAACATGCACTCAGTCGCAGCCAAAACAATTGAATTACAGGGCTTGTGGCATGTTGTCTTACTCTGTGATATGTGTGAAATGGTTAATTAAAGGTGAGCTCATTATTCTTGCTCAGGATCCAGTAACTGTGTTAACATGATCCATGACTAATATATCACCCACTTATTGCACCCGAAGAATTGAATCAATTGCTCTGAACACCAATTCATACACAAGAGTTGAAGTAAATATGCCACTATAAATTCTACTGTTTGATCTGTATTGTTCAGGACGATATGTGTAAATCAGAAGCCAGTGTTTGTGTATTAAATGGGGTACTTATATCAAACTATAATAGAACAACATCATGTTGTGTATTTAGCTGAAATCGCCTAATATCATGTTTAATTACTGGACATGATGGGGGATGTATCTCAAATGTTGCTATAATGTTTCCATATTTATCTGTTATGAATTAAAGTACTTTAGAATTTAAGAATTTGAATGCAAACTTGTACGAATTAATTCAAACTGCAAAACAAATGCAGAACAAATACATAAAACATAAGCTAAAAACTGGGTGTGTGTGCAGTGCTGGGTAGTAACTAATTACATGTAATATGGATTACATAATCAGATTCCAAAATTGTTGTACTTGTAATTAGATTATATTGTGTTTTTAAATGCTCATCATCAGATTACAGTTACTTTTTTTTATAGATCACATGATTACATAATCACATTGCCAGAAAATTATTCATAGTTTTATTTAATTTAATTTTATTTATTTAATATTATTTTTATTTTCAAATAATTTATTCATTTTAATTTTACATTTTTATGATTTAATCAATCATTAGCTTTTCACAATCCCCCTGCAGTTTTTTCATTAATCCCAGTTTGGGAAACACTGGGATAATGTAATGCATTTCATGTTGTTGATAACAAAGAATGGAACATATTTTCTGTCTCGTGTGTGTGTTTTTTTTTTTTTTTTTTTTTGCAATATCAATATGGTACACAACAATCCCATTCAAATCTAAGTGATAAACGATATAGGTCAAAATTAATCCAAAAGTATTAAAAAAGTAGTCAGAATACATTACCTAAAATGAGTAATCTAGATTGTTACTAACTACAATTTTAGTAATGTAATTTGTAATCAGTAACGGACTACAATTTGCAAGTAATCTGCCCAGCACTGTGTGTGTGTGTGTGTGTGTGTGTGTGTGTGTGTGTATATACTTAACCATATTTTGGGGAAAATTTGTACCCAGAAGTGAGCTAAATCTGACAAACCCTCTTTTTGTGGACATTCTCATTTGGAAAAAAAAAAAAAAGTTAAAATGTTTTCTGTTAAAGTATTTATAGCTGTATGTAAAATCCAATAGAAGTCTATGGAATGTCCCCATTTAGAAAGCCACTGTAAGTAAATGTGTGTGTTTTGGCAAATATACAGAATACCCTTCTCCATTTTTCTTTTTTTGTAAAATCTACAAGTACTTTGGAAAAGAGATTTACAACCCTTGCCATCTGTTCAGACATAATATTTTTAGAATATAGATGAAAAAACTGGATGTTATATATCAAATTAAACAATAGAAACCGCTGATTCAGATCATACCAGTTCTGTCACGTAACACTCATTAACACTCACAAGTCAAATTATAAACCAGACATGGAATTATTGCTTCAAATTACCTCAGAAGTGGGGGGTGTGGTGTGTACAAGCCCATTTCTAATTGGTGAAAATTATCTTTTAAAATCACAGTCTGTACAACACTCCCTGGTCACCCCACCTCTACTTAAAGGTTCTTACATTTTTAAAAAGAACAAACATGATAACTGGTATCAAAAAATGTTATGTATTGAATATCATGAAGCTCTTAAAGCTCCATGCATGCTGACAGATTCTTCCGTGCTTTTCGCATTGTTTATCCTCAAACTGGATCATCCCAGAGGAAGTTTTGATTTTCTGCATATCTGATTATTCGCTCTTTAATTAGCCTGTGTTAATTTCCCGTGTTGAGTGTGTCAGTGATGGAGGCAGTCCACAGGGCCTTCAGTCAGTTCATGCACTATGGAACGGGACTTTCTGGTGCCAGCTTTCACAAATTCTCAGCGTAGCATCACATGTTGGTGCCTTTGGAAGGGCGTCTGATTGACTTTCTTGCTGCGCAAAAATTAACAGCTCTGTTTCCTCTGTATGTGTCTCTGATTCTTGGTAATTAGTCCCATCACATCAGAGGCTGTCATGTCACAAGTGCAACCCTGCTGAAGTGCATTACCTCAACTATGACACCAGAGGATTTCATAATGAATATTAACCTGTAGGTGCATATAGTATCTGGTTGCAATGTAAGATTTTTTTTTTTTCTTTTCACTCACAAATAAAATTAAATCAGGTTATTTGTCTACATACTTAAGTGTCACAAATGCTTTTAACCACTGTAAATATAAATTATCAATTACAATATGCAAATAAAATAGATAAAAAAAATAAGTGAATGCATTAATGCAATGTATAAGCAGTAGATATTAAAGTTAAAGTTTCTGATAAGGATATAAAAATACATTTTAGTAAAATAAACGCATCATTAAAGAATGTAAATCTGTATAGCGGAGCTGGCACATATATATATATTTTCCCTCTGTAACCAGTTTTGGTCTGTGAATGGCTCTTATTTACCTCAGCACACGAACAAAAAACAAAATGGTTTAGGTGTAAGTCGCGTAGCTTATTTTAACAACGCCAGTACATGAAATGTAGGGATTTGGAATCGGAAATACAGTGGTTTGGCGGGAAAGCCACAGTGGGTTTAGTAAGGCGAAATGTAAGAATCGAGGCAACCGGAGGAAGGCGCAGATATGTTTCAGTGTGTCTCTTTGCTTCAAGCCCACTGAGCAGTCTGCTACCATAGCAACTGCCGAGGAGCGCTGCGCAGCGCCGCCTGCTTTTGCAGTAGATGTCACCCTTGGCAACGGCCAATCAGAAGTTGATATCTCTCTGTACAACCGTAGCAAAGGTATTGAGCTCTGAAGGCGGGCGTTCGTGATCATTTTGAGTCACTCATTGGTCCTTCGGGCCGCCACTCAAAGACGGACTCTTCGCTGATTGGTTCGGGGCGTCTATTTCCAATATTATAAACATGTCCTCTGCTTTCCTGCCCCTGCAAGCACGGCTTGTTGGAGGCGACCATACTATGGTGTAAGGAAGCGAGGGGGCCCGTGCAATTCATTATTAGTTTGAATCAGACAATATAAAACTCCGACCTTTTGTTTGTTTTATTGGAAATGGTTATAATGTAACGGCATCTCAATGCACGGGCGCGCTTTTAAATGAGGCACGCGTAAAGTGGAGACTTAAACGCTGTTGATTTGATGTTCTGGTCTCATCATTATCATCACCAGCAGTATCATTAGTAGCTAACTGGCATTTTGTTTTCGGGGGCTTCGGCGAGAAGTGACAAGAATCTAAGACCCCTCCTCTGCAGGGCGGAGCGTGCATTTTGATGTCGATTTTGTATCTTTTTTTCTTCTCTGACACGTCCGCACTGAGTGAATGGCATTGGCACATTGTCAATCGCTCACTACCGCTGCCATCAAACAACATAAAGCACACACAGCCCGCGCGCTCGACTCATAAATTTCCGCCAGCAGATATTTTTGCGCATCGCTTTATGGCGCGTGATTAATTTTTTCGCCAGTTTTTCTATTTTCCCTACTGAAAGTGAGAAAAGTTTTTTATACATTTTTATATTTTTTTCCTACAATCTTTATAGCTCTGGTCGCCGGTGCTGATGGTTTAATTTATTTCACTCGGCTTCTTTTATTTTCTTATATTTTATTTTTGGAGAGAGAGAAAAAAATCTTTTAAAAGGCAATATTTTGCCCGTTGTTGTTCACACTCAGCGTGCTTCTTTTTAATTACATAATCATTAATTTTGATTAATTATTACTTTCCATCAGAGGCATGGGATGTTTTGTTTGCAACTCTTTGTAATACTACGGATTTGTCCAAGTTTTCAAGAAGTGCACAAGGCGAAATTATCCTAAGAAGAATTCCAGACATCTGCAAAGGACCCCAGCTCTTCAAAGAAAAAGACAAATTGGCATGAAGATTCGGACAGGATTGAACGGGCAACCACTGTCACCTGAATGCTGAAGTTTACTTAAATAATAGACAAGAAATATCATCGCTAATTTTTCTCCAATGGACATTCATACAGGAGGATCAAAGACGATTTAAATCTTTTCCATAAAGTGATTCCTGGGACATCAATTCCACTATATTTCATCCAGCGATTTATTGTATTTGCCGCGTTGCTTCACGGTCAATATTTTGCGCACGATAGCGACCCGTTAAACACCGCACATGAAATAATCAAGTTGTTTTTGCATGTGCATTCTCCGACTTTATTTCACCCATCTCAGTGACTGAGCACGAGCGCATTGATTGTGTTGCGGCGGACTATGGACGAGCAAGCCCGGATCATGCAGGCTCTCGGCGGTGTCAACCTGGCTGGTCACTCGGTACAGGGAGGCATGGCTCTGCCGCCTCCTCATGGACACGACGGAACCGATGGGGATGGAAGAAAACAAGACATCGGTGACATTCTGCATCAGATCATGACCATCACCGACCAAAGCCTGGACGAGGCGCAAGCAAAGTTGGTGCATTTTGTTGATATAAACGTTTTCATTGTTTTCTTCAGAAATTCATGTTCTCTCATTTAATTTTTATTTCTATACGATAGCTTATAATGTGTACATTTACACGTCACAATAGCTAACTTTTATCTTACAGTATTGTCCACTCATTGAAACTCTTGCCCCAGCAGTAATTTTCACAAATGTTACCATAGTAAAACATTGAGAGTAACGTTTGCATCTAAATATCCAGATGGCCATATCTGAAGTTGAAATCACTTTTTTTATTTCTCAAGTTAAAGTTTAAGGCAAAATATCAGTTACTGTTCACTAAACTTGTGTATTGAAATATTAAAAATAGCCTCTCTGTCTTTCACATACACAGGTAAAGTACTCAACACATGTGGGCATCTCATTAAAAGTTTCTACATCACACTTTACTACTTCTGAACTGAGAAGGCCTTGACACTTCCACAACTACAAAAAACTTTGTTGAGAATTAAGAAAAGTATTAGTAATTTTACGTAGCTTTGTTTTGAACTTTTGTGATGAGTAAGGCCATGTTTGCCTCACTATCAAACTAATGCAGTTTGAGGGCAAATTTAAACTCAAGGCTTGATGTCTTATAAAGTTTTAATGCGACGGAATTATGAGTTTTAAGTGACTATATATCAATCTCGTCTCTTGCTCCCAAATGGCACAGGAAACATGGGCTCAACTGTCACAGAATGAAGCCAGCCCTCTTCAGTGTGCTCTGCGAGATCAAAGAGAAAACAGGTAAGATAATGCATAACCTAACAAAAAAGCTAAATTACGCACAGACATCTCAAGAAGAAAAAAGCAACAGTACAATGCCACTAATCCTTCAGACACCGCCATCTTTACTGGTGTTTTTTTTTTTTTTTTTATTTGCTCGTCAGCGAAGTCCAGTTGTACCAAGCCAGCATCCACATTTCTCTGCATCCCACTTCTGAAAATGAATAGTCATAATTGGATGTATCAGCATAAGAGTACGAAATATACGATGATGAGCTTTCCCCCCCTCTGCGTTGCATCGTGAGGCTGAACTGAGTGCCTTCTTTTGGGGGCATGTGTGAGAGAGGCACCTCGGCAGTTCCCTTGTTTACAACGCGCTATTCTCCCACCGTCCATTTAATCTTTCAAGACCCACAGTTGGTGAATTGCTAGACAATTATACATCTTCGGGATACTCAGGGTTTGTCATTGAGGATATGTTTTGTGCGGTGTTGGTGTTGTATATCAAGCTTGTTTTGCTTAATTGTACCACTGGAAGCCCAGTGAGCGTTTACGCGTGTTCTTGGTTCGGAGAGCGGTCCAATTCCTGCGCTCCTCTGCCTAATTATGCGACCAATTTACTGGATAATTATTGGCAGTATCGGCGTTCCTGCAGTTAATTATTGCCCCCGTTTTATTATGAAAGGCGCCAGCGCTGTGAAGGTTATACATCGTTCACCGACACGTGCAGACGCTTGGCGTTATGGTGCGTTATTGTTGTGTTAAAACCGACTTATGGCCAGGAGTGATCGATATGTCAGTCATTATTAGTTTGGTGTGAGTCTAACTTGTAAAAAATATTTAGATGACATAGTTTACATTGGGAAATGCTTTCATTGTTATACAGCAATTTTGCTTTATCTTGTCTTGATAATTTATGCAATTTATGCTCTATTTTATGCCTGCTTAGAGTTTTATCTTAATTTTCTTTATCAGTAATTAAATGAACAGTGGTTGAAAAAGTGTAATGAACTGCAGATTGTCACTTTTGCACCACTTTACAATTTTAAAACTGCAATTAAATTTGATTTAATAATTTATTATTATTATTATTATTAGTTACAGTGTATGACTTGACTGACCATTGATTGGATCTTATAGCCTAAATGTTGTACATTTCTGTATTTGACTAAAACAAAACATTGACCCTGAGTGGCAAGCTTACTTTTATTGGCTACTAACACTATTTAGGGACCTTTTAAGAAATAATTTTTGCGGCAGAAGTACAAACGCACGTTATTTTCAAATGGATCATGTGTGTGACCTCACATATCTTTGTTCAAATTAGTTAGAGACATTGAGAAAAATATATTTGAGTGCATATGCATGTCTATACCAAACAGAAATATTCTATCCTCACTTTTTCTGACACTCAAGCACCTCTGAAACAGTCTGTCGCGCGCGCACTGTAAATGAAGTCCAATGACAGATACGACATCAATTCAGCACGTGCGTTACCAAGGCTATACCGCCTGCCCCAATGACACGGAACATTAGCATATGTCACTGTCTCACAAAAGATAGTTTTTTTTTTTCTTTGAGGGAGAAATCAGCACCCGTAGAAGCAGAATCGGTTCAGTACGTCCAGTAGCTTAGTGGATGTAATTTAATGTGCAGTTTTCCTTTATGCTGCGACGGTTAACACACGCTCGTGATGCGCGCAAAGGCGCGCGCGTTCTGCAATCATGCAGGGCGCAGGTATAAAGAGAGAATGACCACATAACCAGATATTCAGAATCCAGAGAGACCCTTAGATAAGGGGATTTTACCAGGAATGTGCAGTATGTATTTCTGGATAATGCGGAAGGAGAATAGCAGAGCGAAATCCGTAAGGTGAGCCCAAAACACAATGACAAACGCACTGAATTAGACTAAGAACTTTTGTCTTTACTTTTAATGTTTAGAAAATGTATTTCTTTTAATACCATGCTGAAATAAGAATGTTAAAATATTATTTTAGTGCTGTTTTTTAAGCAACTCTATCATATCTACATGTATGAACTTTAGGTTCACAAACGATTCATTTAATTTTTGAAAAATAAAGAGATAGTCATTTCACATACTAGAGCTTAAATAATATAGTTTTTGAACTATGATAAATACAGCAATGTAATAACATTTGAATATCAGTTCATGTGTTTATCTGGTCTCTGTGTGGTTGTATAGTCAGAATAGTGCTTTGCCAGATTTGTGGCCTTTGTGTGGCTTATAAGCAGAAGTGACTGTAGGAAGATCATAAAACTTAATGAACTTCTCGGCTGTTGGAGGTCTCAACTGCGGGAGGGCAAGGCCCTGCTCCACTGCCCGGTCTGCTTGAGATGTTCTTTATGCCTGTCCAGAAACAGATAGAATGAGTAGCAAGCAAGCAAGAAAGAAACTGATTACTGAATGCTGTAGCTGAATCTTAATGTAACTGTTAATGTAAGCTAATGTGGGTATGCTGTTGTGTCTCAAGAAAAGATGGATAGTTGCAAGAAGAGAGAGGAAATTTACATTTATAATATTTTAATATATTAAATTTCTCACACACACACATATATGTGTGTGTGTGTTTTATATTATCTCAAAACTTTTGCTTATAGTGCTTATTTGCTTACAAATACAGTTAAATGTTAGCACATTTATAGCATTTTATATAAAAAAAAACTTTTTTGCATTTAATTTTACATTGTACATGCATTTTCATTATTATAAATCCACTTCCAGCTGTTGACTGTGCTTCCATGTGCACCTATCATGTTACATTTAATACAGCTATGTCCCTTATTACATTATAGCTCTAATTAAATATGCATAAAGAGTAGAGTCCCTAAGTATGCTAATTATTTAAATGAGCTTGTTTACTAGCTCAGTTGCTGTAATCTCGGTTAATCCCTTTGACGCTGCCTGTTTGAATGGTTTCTTTTTTTTTCCGCCTTCTTAACGCATCCGGACTAATTTCCTAACAAGGTTCATTCTGCTAATTTGTTTATTAACTCACAAGTGAACACAAGCATGATATTTTCTTACTCTGTACATGTATGTTTACTTTTCATTGCTTCCCGCTCTGTTTTATAAAATCACAGGAACGGATTGTTAAAATTGTTAAAGTGTGAAACAACCGGTACTTAAATTTTCTTGCTATAGTGTGTACATAGGAAAGCTGTTTTTTTCCCTCTGTGTGAGACTTTGTTTTTTTTCCCCCTCTCTCTCTCTCCACAAGCCCGTTGAAGGACATTGTCTCATCAGAGTGATAAGAGAGACTTTCTCTGATAAGCATGCTACTCCTTGTTGTTTTTTTTCAGCCCAACACATCTTCTGTGAGGCTTTTTTCCCTTTAACGCACCACACACATACTTAGTGAACACCTTGTATCAGAGCAGTATGTATTTTGCTTATCGTACTCAACAGATGCGTAGAAGAAATGAGGTGTTGGGAGGTTGTTGTCAGGGTTTGATGCCGTTGCAGTGAGAGGAAATCTGTGTAAATGGAAAACTACGACATGATTAAGTTCCTGAAAGTTATTGGATGATACGTGCACAATTAGCGCATGCAGTCTCCGCAACTTGTTGTACATGTCGGACATGTTCTGTCAGTATACGACTGCCATGGAGATTTATGTGTAGATCTTTTTTATTACATACTAAAGAAAATAACAAAACTTTGCGTCACAACTCATTTAATAGTTATTTTTTGTAAATAGTAGGTTTCATCGTTGAACTTAGTGTGTGTGTGTGATATTGATATTGTACAGTTTATGTCATGCAGTCACTGCTAAATGTATCTCTCTTTATACAGTAAGAGAAAATGCTAACAACTGCCAGTGCTGATGTATGAATAAGTTCCAATCGGAGAGATTTCTTGGCCTTGTATTTGTGAATCGCAGCAGAGAACAGAGCTTTGAAAAGATGAAACATTCATTGTTGCTTTTGGATCTGATGCAAAGGGGGCTTAAAGGCGAAAAGGGGTAAATCAAACCTGAAGTGTTTGTACTGTAACTATGTAAACAGTGAGAAGGAAAAGCTGTGTATGTACATCTGTTTGTAGAGCGAGCGAACAGAGATGATGTGTGTGACTTCGGGATGCATGAGTGTGTACCTTTGCCTTGACTATGAGAATGTCAGGGATGTACACATATGCGCCCTGAAACGGTGATATGTAGATGTGTGGAGAGCCTCTAGATCTCTCTTATCGCTAACTTCGAAGATTGTGAATGACAAACGTCATGTTGACGAGTACAAAAACGTGCCGAGTTAATTGTCAGATTAAGCACAGATTACTGCAAATTCAAAGTCTTGTCGGGCTGATAGGTTTGAGTTGTTTTTGGGAACCCCGGGGCACTGCGGAGAATCGGCATGAAAAAAAATGTCTTTCTTTCTCTTTTTCAAAGAGTGCTGGGCAAGATGATGTGAGAGAGAGAGAGGGTGGGTGGAGGAGAAGAGGAGAGAGATACATACATGGCGGATAAATGGATAGAAGCGTTTTGCAATGCAAAGCTGTCTGTAGTGTTGGGGAGCTTTCTTGGCACTCCACTAACTGCTACTGGAGGCCCTGAGTAGATTTCCCCATTGCTAATGCCCTAGAAGTATTAATTCACTTTGATATGCTAATTAGAGGGCATTATGCAAGAAATGAGATTAAGTGGCAGCGTGAAGTCATTTGCCTGTCAGTAAATTGAGTGTTTTTAGCAGGAGGGGTTTGTTTTTTTTTTTCTTCCCTTCCACTTTCTCTCGCTTTTGCATTTAAATGAATCAAATGAAGGGAATGTGGCAGAATGCTTGAAAATCATTTTTTTGTTAGCAGATGCTGTTTTTTTTCTTCTTTTTTTTCTTTCTCAGTCTCTCCCTCTCTCACTTTTCATTTTTTTTAGGTATCTGATTTTCCGAAGTCTCTTAAGTGTGTATGTTTTTTCACGTTTTTTTTCTGCATAATCATTATAACTCCATTATACAATGACATCCACTCCCGCTAACATGTTCGGGTCAGTTTATTGGGTGGCATAATTAACAAATCAGATGATTTTAGTTTCGTTTCGTTGGTGGCATTAACATATAATGTGTCTGGGCTACAGGGATGGAGAAATCCCAGCACAAAGGGTGAAAGAAGCCTTAACGTGCGGAGAATAAACTTGTCTAGTTTGTTTCGAGAGGGAATACAGAAGTGGAGCAGCGAATTGAGGAAGACCTCTGCTGGGTTGACTGTGTGCTAATCAGACAGAGTGTGTGTGTGTGTGTGTGTGTGTGTGTGTGTGTTTGGGTTGTTTGCTTTCTCTCCGCCGGTAGAGAGCAGGGCTGGCGGCAGCAGTGGCAGATGCAGCGGGAGCAGCGAGGAATAACAAAGGTGAAAGATTACCTCCATATGGCATTTCTGACCAGGAAAGAGAGAAAGAAAGGAGGGGGGGGTTAGGTGTGCTCCGAAGCAACACTCCTTTCTGAAGTGAGGTTTAATCAATACAGAGAGATTACAGAAAACTATTACAGGGCCAAAATCATAGGCTCCTCTTTCTCTCTCGGTTTCTCTCCTCTTCTCTTGTTTGTTGCCTCGGCGGCGGCTGCCTGCCTATTGACTTGTTGTTTTTCTGACCTTTGACTCATCAAGTTCAGAAACGGGAGGTCTGGAGGAGAGACTGCAGGAAGCCGGCAGTGTGGCCCCCGCTGCGCTGTTCCCCTCACACACACACACACACACACATCCACACGTACGCTGTTTTTCAGCAAAGAACTGTGTGTTGTTATTTGTGCATCCGCGGCGAGACCCTTCTTTGTGCACTCTGAACCGGCTGAATTAATTTGTAGGCACCATCGTAATTAACCACATGCGAGGCCGGCTAAAAGCATTACCTTGAAAAAATGGAATGCAAGGATTTCTAGAGTAAGCGTTTCTTAAACCCTCGGGGACCATTCATTTTGAGGCGCCCCGACAAAGCGGTAATGAGCCAACTAAATCTAGCCTGAAGTTAATTTGACATCTGCTTGGTTATTGTTGTTATTACTTGAATTGTTATTGTTATATACATTTCTATTTTTAAATAATAGCAGGTAAAATAATATGAAAGTGATATTTTCAATATCAATTGATTGGATTATTATGAATGTGACGGCTTATTTTAATACTCCATAATTACAGATTATTAATTAATGAGAGAACATACTCATTAATTGTTTGCTAATTACGAAATAACAAAGGAGCACTTAACCATGAAACTATGAAAAATTGACTCTGGCTTGTGATCCATATTTGTGTAGGTGGGAAGCCGTGCGTCTCAGTCTCTTTATGACATCATCATGAGCCCGGTCATTACGATCCAAAGTAAATATTAGTGAGCGTCGCCCTCCTCTCTCGCCTTTAGTTACAATAGCAAAAGCTTTTTTTTTTTTTTTTTTTTGCAAATGCCTGAGTAAATGTATGCAGCCTGCAATAGAAAGCCATTCAGCAGTGGAGACAATTGACTTTGGGCTGCTTTTTGTTCCCGTCTGCCCCAGCGATGCGTCTGCAGTGACAAGATAGTGTAAGGCAGAATGGCTTCTGCTCAGCAGGGCGCCTGGACTCCTGAATGCCGTGGCCTCTCTCTCTCTCTTTATCTCTCTGTCCTTCTCTCTCTTTCTCTGTTTCTTTCCATTACTAGACTTTATGTTTGAAATCGAGGAAGAGTGACTGCTATCTTCCTTACAGTGCCGTAAAACCCTTTGCTTTTTTCCGGTAGAAGGTGGGTATGGAAAAGAAAAAGCAGATGAATGAATTAACAAAAGAAAGAGAGAGGGTACGGATGGATGTCAGGCTGGTGAGAGGTAAAAAAGAATGCAAAAAAAAAAGGAGAGGAGAAAATCTGTAATCACAAGGTTGCACACGCTTTGAGCATTTGTCTTTTTTCGAACAAATGTTCCCACTCTGTATCTTTCAGACATATTTTTACATATATGAGGCTAATCTACTTCTTGTTGCATATGGCAAAGGCTTTGCTGCACAAATAATGCTTCTATGCACATCAGTATGATTTCTCACTGTACTTATTCACCATAGTCTTTGTCTGAGGTTTTGTGAAAAACAGATCCATAGTTGTTGTTTTTTTTGTACATTTTGTTGTTTATGTTTTGTGTAGCACATTAGCTATGCATATAAGCCTTTTATGGCATAAAATTTTGGCAGGTTTATTAGGAAATGTCCTGGATGTACATGCAAATAGCAGAGCTGGTAAAAATGTTGTTTCTTATATGAAAAAATGCTGTCGGAATAGCTCTGGCCTCTGTTTTTATTGAGAGACAGTCAAGGAATTGAAAACAGGACATGTTGCAGGTTAGATTCAAATCCGTTTTCCCCACATGAGCACCAAGGCTCAGTGCGTCTAAAGCTACAGATAACACTTAGACTTTTTCAGTGATCGTGAATCTCCTTTGGGTTCAATAAAAGGCATAGTGTCTTGATAGAAAGTGTGACTTTAATAATCCACTGCAGTGTTTCTCAGTATGTGGTCTGTGCATTAGGAGAGAGAATGTTTACTTCCCCAGAATCTGTACGGCTGTTAGTGACATTGTCTTTATTTTGCTTGTCTTATTCATAAATTGCCTCTTGATTCCTCAACGCTCACACACACAGACAAACACACTGCCAACCTCTTCCCCATTCTACCCAGTCTAAGATGAGCTCATGTTTCATTTAATTATCTCTGACTTCAGATTGCTCCTGTAGCCTGTATATGAGGAAGTGGACATGAAATAGTTGATAAAGATATTTTGAAATTCATGGCCAATCAGAGCAGGATTTCCACAGCCACTTTTGGCTCATTGTTTTATTTTGTCTTATAAAAACTACACTAATTAAATATGCTATATGATGATTTTTTTCTTTTTTGTTTTTTTGAGAAAAAAAGTTTTTCCCCTTGATGCTTGACCTACACTTTAACCGGTGTCACATAAATGCTCTCTATATACATACACACGCGTTCCTCAGATGCGGTGGCTGGCGCAAACCTCTGATGAATCTCACATCACCTTTGAATTGTCAGCTATCCTTTGCCGTTTAACTAAATTGTGCTCTGTATTGAAACATTAAATTTTCATTTAAAAAAAGTAAATGTTCCCACCCGGCGCTGCTGTTTTAATATTTTACATCCCCCCCCCTCGCCCTGTCATCTGTATATGAAATAAGTGCAATTTGTGATGCGTTGTCATCAATAATTTTGTCACCAGGGCGTAAAAGCTGTGAAACACCCATCCACCCACAGCAGTGTTTGTGTCGCATACGGAGCAAACTGTGACGCGATGAGCAATGCTAACGTTGGCCAAACGTTCTGGATATGATATTTGTGTAACTCAATTCATACGCCGCTGTCTAACACGGGTCCCATTTGTTATTGACACTAGGTTCATGGGCTGTTATGTGCAGTTTTATATAGATATTTTCGATATTGCAAGCGGCGGTACTGCATCCAGTAATGGAAATAAAGCCTTTTTTCTCTTGAATTATTCTCAGTGTTGTGTTACACTGATTTACGTTCAACAAGGCACTAAAATAAAGCCAGGGTTTTCAACCAAGAACTCCATGGAGGCCCATGAAGGTACTGTAGGGGGTTCTTAGACTTATGTAGAACATTTTTTTTAATCATTTGTACATATATCTCAAAATGTATTTCTCAAAATGTGGTTAATTTATTGTAGAAAGACAAAACTGATTCGAATGATTCTATAGAGCATAAAACCATTTAAAAACGTAACAACACTTGGACAACACACTTGCCCAATGAATTCAGGGTATGGAAAAAGATGTAAACGTAGCATTATTGGGGTCATTGGATTGACCAAAGGTCAAACAAAGATGAGAGTCCTTGAAATTAAGAAAATGTTACTGTAGAATCATTGGGAGTTTCAAGATTTAGGTTTCAAGAACCACCTGGAGAACTGTAAACTACAATTGTGCAGTACTTAAAATTATTCCACCTCCACTACTCTTACAGACCTGCAAATAACTCTGGCATGATTATAAATTTTGCAGGCGATTACACAATTCCAGTGCATTACTCAATTCTGTCTCAGAATCTTTACAATCGCCCACTGAGGTAATGTCCAAGTACTTGGTTTTCTTGGGTCACAGATACCACTCTGGTCACAGGACCTCGGCTCTGCACGGCTATCCAACAGAACCTGCATCACTGTCAGAATGCTTATTAGCACAAAAAGGGTCAGGTGGGAGGGGAGGGGAGGAGAGTGGTCCTCTCATTGTAATGACATCGCTATTTATAGATCTCCATTTCATTAGCCTCCTCTGTTTCAGTGGTGAGATTTTCTCAAGGGGCAGAGGATGCAAGTCCATATACTTCCTCATGCACTGTCCTCATATGTGTAATATGCAGGGTTTGTCGATGCACACTTGCCTTTCTAGGGCAGAACTACTGCTATTTTTCTGTATCTTTTATTTGGAATCCTTTTTGTAGCAATTGTATGGTTGAGTTTAATCAGTGGGGTTGGTTGGTTGGATATTTATTTAAATTTGTAATTTTATTTTCATTCAGTCTCATAAAGTTCAAATTTTGGTTATAATTGCATGTATATTCTGGTTTGCTAAGTTTACTCTCTCTCTCTTTGCAAAATTTGAGATTTTAATAGCAGTTTACATGTGGAATGTGTTCAGAATATCTTGCAAATATGCACATAATATTGGCCAATGCATTTTTAGAGCCCAGATCAGTTTGCCTGATGTGTGTAGAAATCCAAACATGTCCTTTAATGGTAAATTAGACTCAAGTATAAGCCTGTTTTATTTTTATTTTTTTTTTTAGCCTAAAGCAGCATTTCAGGGTCTTATTCTCCCCACAGCACTGCTCTATCCTCCCCTCTTCCTATTTGCATTCCTCAAATGAAGTCCCTGTGCCATTGTTCCTTCAGCATTTCATACGTTAGAATGATATATTGAAAGCAGAAATGGGAAAAAGACTGCAACGCAATGAAATTTTAATCATCGTCTTCTGCTGCTTTAACAAGGCAAATAATTCTTATTGGCTGCTGTGTTAAGATTTCTAATATTTAATTCATAACAAAGCTGGCGTTATTCTGCCGCGGCCTTGACAAGCCTCACTTCGTCTGCACGGAGCAGCGGCTAAAAAAAACCTATAAGCAGACGTAAATGTCCGAAAGCTAGCAGGGCAGCGTCCTCAGGAGTGGTTTCTAAAAATCGACTACTAGGCATTCCTTGGATTTAATCGCTGGAGGGGTTATATATCGATTGATTTGCACTTATTTATTTAACATCAAGAATCCAGCCTAATGCCATCGCTCACTTTGACTGTGGCGTTTTCGGTTAATGCTCACATTTAATGTCCCTTTTTTTTTTCCCCCAGTTAAACATACACTCCCATGAATAAATGACCCTCACTCAGTTGACAGGAAGTTTTAAAGCCAAGCCGCTATTATAACCGAAAAGTTAAATGCTAATGTTTGTGGTTTTGCAACCATGGGGACATTTACAGTCTTGGGTGAGGAAACAAGAACAAAGTATCTCACAGAGAGTAAACTGTTTAACTCCTGACTGAACGAGATTTACGCTACGTGTTGCTAACGGTGCTAGAGGGAATGCTCCTCTATCCAACTCCTCCATCTTTATACATCCCATCAGTTAAACAATCCAGAAAGCCTCAACTAAATGTAACAACATTCTTTTTCCCAAGAGTACCTAGTGAGCTGCCTACATAGGCAGCATTTTAAGTCATCATTCCGACGCAAAGGCTGTTCCAAAAGATGGCCAACAGAATTGTGTGTTTTTATTATTCAAAGATATAAACTCTGCAGAATAGTTTGGGGTAAAGATGTTTTTAAAGTTTTTGAAATAAGTCTCTTATGCTCACCAAGTTGGCATTGATTTGATAAAAAAAAATAAAAATAAAAATAAAAAATACAGTGAAACAGTAATATTGTGAAATATTATTACAATTTGAAATGACTGTTTATTTATGCATTAATATATTTTAAAATATATTTAATTGTTGTGATAGCAAAGCTGAATTTTCAGCAACCATTAATCGAATGATCCTTCAGAAATCACTCTAATATGCTAATATGGTGCTTAGAAAACATTTCTTATTATTATCAATGTTAAAAACTTTTTAAATAGTTTTAATAATTGCTTAATTTTTTTTGAGCAAAGTGATAATTTTTTTTCTGAATTCTTTGATGAATAGAAGGTTCAAAAGAACCGCATTTCTTTCAAAAAATAAATCTTTTACATTATAAATGTCTTTACTGTCTCTTTTGATCAGTTTACTGTGTCCTTGCTGAATAAAAGTATTAATTTCTTAAAAAATCTTACTCAAAATTCATGAACAGTGGTGTATGGATAGAATAAGTTCACACTGTAAAAAAGAATTGTTGGTTTAACTTAAAAAAAAAAAACAACAACAGTAAGTTACTTTGTTGCCTTAAAATTTTGAGTTTATTGAAATTAAAAATTTAAGTTAATACAATGAATGCAATTGGTTTAATCAACAGAAACTCAAAATATTATGTTATCTGAACCACATTAATTATCTAAGTTGATTTGACAAAAGAAAAAAATTTGTGATAACAAATCAAACATTCAAAATATTTTTTTTTACAGTGCAGTGTGATTAAAAATAAATTATTTCACCCTGCAACATTTATCTGTGCTATTTAATGGCTTTTAGAGTAGTGCTCCATTAGTTTAGCAATATGCCAACTTCAAACTTGAAATCAATTGCCAGTCGAGCAATCACTATTTATGTTCCACACAGACGTGTCGACCACTTAGAATGTTCCAAATCAGTCATGATGTTAAGTCAGAAGGCAGCTGCCTGTGTAGGCAGTAGGCAGCGAGGCAGGTTTTGGAACAGAGCTTGTCTCTTCACCCTAAGCCCTTGAAGTTCATTTTTGTAAGCTGAAGCAACGGAAAGATGGCGCAGGGCCAGCCGGAGCTAGGTGCTGTCTCATGTTTCAGTGAGAGGGGGCAGATCCTGTTCTGGGCTCATGGTGAAATGGCTTAATTGGTGTCAGAGCCCCTGGGATAGTCTCTCTCTTTCTCTCTCTGGTTATCTACCTCTCTCTCTTTCCCTTTCTCTCGGTGTGCTCTGAAAAGCAACTTTACATCCTCTCCTCTCCTCTCCTCTCCTCTCCTCATTGATGAAACCTGGCCAGTGCATACTGCTTGAATTAGGAGTGAGCAGCACCATAACAATACTTGCTGATGTTTGGGATGACAGAAATGAATACGCACTCAGCTCCTGGGAAAGTGGTGATTAATGGCAGTGAGTAGGGGAACATTCTCCTTTCCTCCTGCTACACTTTGATGGGGATTGAAAAGCAGCAGAAGAAAAGGGTCAGGTTTTTATTCTCTCACAACGTGGAGGTCATCCTCGAGAACATTATTGCTATTTCCTGCTGCCTTTCTTTCCATTTTCTTTCCTGTTCTCACTTCTCCATCCTCTGTGTTGCGTGTTATTGTCGGTTGGAGGTCTTTGCTGTGATATTGTCCCAATGATGCTTCCGAGTAGTGGTCGAATGATATGGGATTTTCAATCGTCATATTTTGCTGCTATATATACTACTGTCCAAAAGTTGGTATTGGGGTTGGGATTTTTTAAATGTTTTTGAACAAAGTCTCTCACCAACTCTGCATTTATTTGATCAAAATTACAGTAAAAACAGTACCGCTGTGATATATCATTTTGCAATATAAAATGTTTTCTATTGGCTATACTTTAAAATGTAAATTATCCCTGTGATGGCAAAGGTGCCATTACTCCAGTCTTCATTGTCACATGATCCTTCAGAAATCATTCTAATATGCTGATTTGGTGCTCAGAAAACATTTCTTATTATCATCAATGTTGAAAATGGATGTGCTGATTAATAGTTTTGTGGAAACCTCATACTTTTTTCAGCATTCGTTGATGAATAGGTTAAAAAAAACAGCATTTATTTGAAATAGAAATTTTTGTGACATTATAAATATATTTTATTGTCACTTTTGATTAATTTGATGCATTCTCTCTGAATAAAAGTATTAATTACTTTTGAAAAGATACAATATCTTACTGACACCAAACTTTTAAACAGTAGTTTACGTATGTGATCTAGGCAATTGTTCTCAATTTGTAGGTCGAGAAGGTTCTGTTCATACAAATAGTAGGGAAAAATAATGCTAAATGCAAATTCTAAAATGCAGCTAGCCATAGAATTGTGTATAATTATGATAACAGCTTTCAAAAAGGAGGAGAAATGCTTCCTGTAGCATTTTATGTCACTTTATGTAGATGCCAACCAGAACAAGTTATATGACATGCCCTTTCATCTTTTAAAAAATATTAATAAAACTAAACAAAGCAAAAGAAAAGACACAGACTGCATAAAATATGGGTTACTGTGAGCTAATGCACTGAAAAACATCTAAACTAGTTTTATGGTTTACAAGTAATATTTATGGCTGGAAAAGTTTCTCAGTTCAACTGCCAAAAGTTAACTTTGGACCCTAGTTAAAAACATTCATATGTAAAACCGCAATTCACCGACTAGATCTGATTTTGTTCACACCATGTATTCATGCTTTCATATCAGTTAAGATAGTGAGGTTAATCACTGTCACACAGTTTTTCTTCACTCTCTTCTTTGTCTCTCTGGCAGTGGCAGGGTCCCAGGGACATCGCCTCAGTTACTTGTTAATTCATTTAATCGGGGATCTTGGCACTCTGCTCTTCTCCTGGCTGGTGCAGTAATCTTATTTAGAGCGAGACGCAGAGGAAACCGCATGTCCGCGACCTGAGACTTTCATCCCTGTCAATACACACACCACTCCGCTCAGCACAGCAGGGTTCTGACGCAGGCTGATCCATCCTTACAAAATACAGATGAATTTCTAATGCCATCTTTTAGCATTTATTTTCATGCATTAAGCATTTTGTTCGGTCATCAGACATGTGAAAAAAGTTGAACTCATAAGACATTTGCATTCGCCCTTTGATTTAGATCTCAAATATCAAATGTACCCTATAATAACCAAATCCTCTTTTTGATCACTAAACCTCCAGTGCATGGTTTCATTTCGCATCAAAGTTGAAATAGGTGAACCAAATTCAATGACATGCGGCGGTCGCGATATCATTATCTGTTACTACTAGAGATGCCATGCATTTTTAATCAAGCTGTTCATCCCTTACGTTTCATATTAGAGCAGAAAAATAAGAGGACCAGGTCTGTACCTGCGATTGAAGGCCTTTAGTGAAGTCTCGTAGCTGCAGAAATGTAAAGTGTGGGTTTAGACACTGGCCACACTGCTGACAGCTAGATTTTTTGCTCACTTTTGCCTCTCAAATAAGCAGCAGCTCTGTCAGAATGATTGATAGCGATTTGTTTTACGTGGCACAGTTTGAGATTTTTCACTCTTTTTTTCTGGCTTACAAGGAGTTGAGAGTTTTTAGAAGTGGAGCAATGAGTTTAGGAAAAAAAAATGCTGTCCTTAATAGACACATGAGTGCTGAAGAGGGTTTTTTAGATTTCACAGGGAAACTACATGTCAAATATTGATGTAATGAACTAGTAAAGTAGTTTGACTCTTGACATCCCTTTTTGTTACTAGAAAAGCTTTTTTTGTTTCTAACAAATTTTTCCCTCTTGTTTTACTTTTTTTTTTTTTTTATAGAATTGAAAACTATATAAATATAGTGTGTGAGTAAAATGAGAGGATGAATTAGGCTTTTTTTTTTCATTCATATATCACTTCACAACCTTCTTAATTTGCCCTAACCTTTAATATAATCATGTAGAGTAAGACATCCTATCACATGCAAATGAAGATGATACACCAAGGGTAGAGGGCGTTTCTTAACTTCCTCCTCAAATTAGAGACCCTTTCAACGTGGCACGAGGTGTACAGTAACATTCCTATCATATCATTTTAGCTTATGTATGTCTGCTAATTCCCTACTTGCGTCGAGTAGTTAACTGACATTTTTTTTCTGGAAATATTACGAGCATTATATGTGTGTATGTGCATATATGTGTGCATGCAGAGCACGGTCATAGTCACGTGGGTGCTCAGGGATGGTAGTGTAGCAGAGTTAATTTATTTAATGACTGAACCTCTCCTGTCTCCTGAGCCCTGATTATTCTCTCTGCCTGATGAGAGCAGAGATAGAGTGCAGGAAAAATAGAGCACACATACACACACACACATATACACACACACACACACACACACACACCATAATATGCATTTTAAAGTGTATTTTAGATATTTCAACACAAAATTTCAGCAAAAAATGCAACCCTTTAAATTCAGAAAAAATGTTTCTAATTATATTACATTACATATATTTATTATTATTATTATTAATAAATAAAATTGCTTATTTTATATAAAATTATATTTTTATTTTATATATAAATTCTAAAATTATGAATATAAATACTAAATATAAATGTGTGTGTGTGTGTGTATGTGTATATATATATATATATATATATATATATATATATACACACACACACATATATTATTAAATTATCAATTAAATACAATGACAATGTCTTAATTATCAATGTGCAATATATATATATATATATATATATATATATATATATATATATATACACACACACACTGTACACAATAGTTTGCAAACTCTACCTCTCTCCCCCTGTCTACTGTCTATCCAGGCACCACTGATCAACCCAGACTGTAGGGCACACTGCTAACACACAGGGTCTGCAGTAGAATGGAAGCACTGGACCCTTGAGCTCAACCTGAACTTGGAATGAAGTAATGAAAACACAACATGATGGCTCAGAGGATGAGGGAGGAGAGATAGAGTGAGTGTGAAAGAGAGAGAGAGTAGGCAAGTCAACGTATAGCATTTCCATAAGCCATCATCAGCAATCCAGTGGAGGGTCGCACAAACTGGAAATTATTTCTTCAGGCATTTGCTGTCAAGTGTTATTCAAATAGCGCCAGCCTCATATTTGAATAACAGCCGACATTTTGAATTAATTAATCAGCCGAGATAGTCCAGGGCCTTTTCTCATTAGCGGACGGGTCAGGCCGGAGAAGATATATGCTCTGGTGATGATATACTTGTCTTTAATCGTGATTTATGGAGATTTGCGATCGCACACAATTTGTCAGAGGTTCCGGGAGCATGCTAAAAATAAATAGATAACAAAACAGGACAGAGCATATTTCATTACCTGATCTTTGATTGATCTGGCAATGCTGGAAAAATCGTGTTTTTCTTTTGCAACACACCGTAAGCATCACACTTGCAGTTTTATGTTCCTCTTGTTGCTGTCAGCTTTTTTTTTTTCTTCTTTTTTTCTATTGCTGTTTAATGTCAGTAGTAGGATTTTTATGTAATATTTATATTATTATTATTATTAATAATAATATAAGTTTTAAACTCCCCCTGTGGTGAAAATCAAGGTTTTAATGTTGTTTATTTGTCTATGTGGTGTTTTTAATATGTTTTAAGACAAATCATGTGCAAAATCATAAGTCAACACCATTGCTGAGTATTTTCTCCTTAAAACGGCAGTGAACCAAAAGTACAAAAAAACTGAAAGTTTGAAATCGCTGGTGTTTCTGATGAAATTCTGATAAAATGATTGACTACAGGGGGACTTTAAATACAATTACAATATTTCAGTTGTCAAAAATATGTAATAATGTAGGCATAATACATATATAAATATATATATAAAATTAGGGTCGGTGAGATAATGCCTTTGAAAGAAGTTTCTCATGCTCAGCAAGGCTGCATTCATTTGATCAAAACATCCAGTAAAATAGTAATATTTTAAAATATTATTACAATTTAAAATAACCATTTTCTATTATAATATACTATAAAATGCCATTTATTTCTGTAAGGGGCAAAGCTGAATTTTCAGCAGCCATTACTCCAGTCTCCAGTGTCACATAATCCTTCAGAAATCAGCAATTGTGCTGCTTATTATTATTATTTTTTCCTCAGGATTTTTTGATGAATAGAAAATTCAAATAAACAACATTTATTTGAATTAGATTTTTTTTAAAACAATGTAAATGTTTTTACTGACACTTTTGATGTATTTAACGCATCCATGTGGACTATTATATTATAAAACATTAAATGAAAATAATTAATTTCTTTCAAACATCTTACTGACGCCAAACTTTTGGACAGTAGTATAACTAAATTTCTCTCAGTCCTGCAGAAGCTGTGTCCTAAAATAGAGAACAAGCGTACTGTGTCGGCGCCCAATGTAAATAACATCCCGCAGAGTTGCTGACAGTCCAGTGTTAAGAAACTGTCACTTTTCTTCTCTTGTTTAGAGCCGGACAAACAATTCCAGAGATGCTATCTGATTTAAAACAGGGATGATGATCTGCTGCTGTAGTTTCAGTTGAGAAATGTAGAAAATCACTTCACATTTTGTGTATTCATCCATTAATATGTATTATTATTTTGGCTGTGTGTGTGAGTGTGTATGTTCATATAGGTAATACATTCAAGTCCAGACGGCTTGTGGCCAAGAAGCCTTTCACATCTAGGATTACACAGACCTAGTTTGAGTTGTGCTTAGAGACTCGTTAATGTGCTTGTGTTTTCAGATGAATTAATCATTCCTCCTGCCGGTACTCGTGCACTGTCAAGTGGACTTGTTCTAAGTGTGTACATATACACGCTTAAGCAGTATGTATGTTTAGAAAAGGGAAAAGTTCTGCGCTCTGGAAAATAAAGGCATGCTGGTTTGCGGTTTCATGTTTGTGGGTGTTTGCACGCGCTTGTGGTGGTTAAGTGTGTAGAGCAGGAGTTTACGTTGTAATTGGTGTGTCTGGTGCCGAGCGAGGGCTGCGTGTGGAAGTGTTACAGAGTAATAGGAGAGGCGATCTTCTAAATGCCTGAAACAGCTGCTAACTATGTCTGACTGTGTGTTTCAGCATTAACACTGCCCTAACAAGACTCACCCAGCTGCCTGCCAACACACGAACGTTTACACTAGACTTTTTTTTTTTTTTTGTTTACCGCTGTCTGAAGTAAGACGTGAAAATGCGGCAGGCTTCCGACAGTTATATGAATCTGCGCTAATAACCTGTTAGCACTTTTTCAGTGAAGTGCAAATAGAATTTTCTTTTCTGTTTTGCATTGTGTATTTTTTTGGGGGCCAACACCATATGTAGATAATACATACGTATAACAACTTTAACCATTTCCCAAGATGCATTCGTAGGTTTAAGCTTTAATTGTTTTAAACTTCTGGAATGTGTCACCAGATTTCACAGGAATTATATTATAAACAGAAACATGCTTTTTTGCATCTTATCTCTTTAGGTGTTATAATTATTCATTAGAATGAGCCAAACTGCGTCTGTGTGAATGAGAGTGTCAATAGCTACATGTTATTATATTTTGTGCGTATATGTGTGTGTGTGTGTGTGTGTCTGCATACTTATGGGCAGGGGGTAGACGTGTCATATTGGCGTGCGGCCTTCATATAATGCAGCACAGCGCTGACAAAACATTCAAATAAATTGCTGTCACTAAGTCCAAACACCAGCTTCTGCGATTTTTATCTGACGGGCAGAGGACTCAAAACGTGCCACCCTGACAGCCAACGCTGGGACACCTGCGACAGAGCGAGGGAGGGAGATGGAAAGAGAGAGGGATGATAGAAATCAGGATATGGCTGATCCGTTACACCACAGCACTCATCAATGCTTGATATTAGGAATGTAAGAAAAGAGCAATGTGTGTCACGAGACATGACTGGGAGAGGATGTGACATCACATATTTTGCCCCGCTGCTTGTCAACAAGCTGCTGATGTCACTTTTGGCGCCACTGGACAACTGCTGTCATGAGTCGTTTTTTTTCTTCTTCTTTTCTTTTTTTCTCGCTTTTTTGTTGTTGCAACTTTTTTTGTTATTTTTCATTTCTTTATTTAATTATTAATTTATTTACATATAACTATATTTTCTCTGTTTTTGCAGACTTTTGTTTGGATACACTGTAAACCCGAATAAGTTGGCAAAACTATCAGTTGCCTCAATTTTTTTTTAGTTAAGAAATTCAAAGTTTAAGTAAGCAGAACTGGCAGATTTTTGTTTTGTACTCGTACATTTTAATTATTCTTAACTTGAAATGTTTGAGTACACTAATTCATACATTTAGCAGCTTAAAATTATCATGTAATCTCACTGTAAACATTTTTATTAGCGTAAACTTAGCTATAACAAGCTAATTCAGAAAGTGCTAACATGCTAATTTGCTAACATGTTAACAATAGCATGGCATAGCACTTGCTGAATGAGTGCAGAAATGTAAAGCATTTGACATACTTGCACTCAAACCAAGCCGCATACACCACTTGTCACCATGATGGTAACTCTCCAAAAACCCACATTAACAGAAACTCTTCTAAATTAGCATAACAAAACATTAATCACTACTAAACCTCCCACTTAACATTAATCTTGCACAAAAAACATTATATAACATTTAATTTTAGCATTTACTCTCCCTTTCGAGTGCCATGGGCAAAGCATGCTGGGAAATAGAAATCCCAGCCCAGTTTCAGTTAAACTTGTTCATCTAAATTAAAAGAAATAAGTTCATACAACTCAAAACAATGAAACAGTTCAGTTTACTTAAAATACAAAGAAAGTGCTAAATACTCATAAAAGTTAATTTGACTGAACTAATTTGCTTAATTTAAGTTTGTCCTACTCAAACCAATTAATTATTTTGAGCGTTAGGGTTTACAGTTTACAAATTTCTGCATTTATTTCTAAATGTCTTATAGTTTATTTATGAAAATGCTCCCATACAGTATATATTTTTTTTGTCAGCTTCCAAATTTACTGTCATATTTGGTTAGGGATATTTATTTATGTATTTATTTTATTTCTACAAATTTGTAAATCATTTTTGTTTTTGGCTGCACATTTCTAGAGTAACTACACATATCAAAGTTTGTTTATGAAAATGCTATACATATTACATCAGCTCCCAGTTTTCACTGTTAAGAAAACGCTAAAAACACATCACATTGCAAAGCTGCAATGTTGAAAATGCTGGCTTCTCGAGCCACACACATTATTAAGCTATCTTGAAATCTCGCTCTGTCATTTATTGACAAAAGAGAAACAGCAGAAGGATGTCGAACTTGTGACGACGGACCTTCCTCTGCGTGTCTTACATTCTCTGTAGCATTGTTATTTTGCTCGTATGCCATCTTAATGAGAAATAGAGCCTCATTATGATTTTAAGGATGAGAGGGGAAAGCTTTTAATTAATGATATGTAAATGGTTCTGAATTGATTATGTTACAATATCAAGAGAGATGGGTAGAAGCTGTGGTGTAATATATTTTAATTAAGAATTAATTAAAAATGATGGCAATTTCAGAAAGCCTCACAGAAAATAGTGGAATTTACTCTCTGTCAGAAGTGAATTAGCCTCTGATTAAATGAATGCCTTGTATTTATAGCATGGTTATTTTTAAGCCTCACCAGGAAGAATTACACATTTTCTCTGATATAATTAGATTTCGTGTCTTGGTGGTCTACCAATCGCTGGAATGATTGGAGGTCATGTGACTTCTGTACATTCTCGTAATCAACCACGTTCCCTAATTGACTTCAATTTTGAGACATTTTCAGAGTATATTTTTTTCAAACATGGGGACAAGTCTGATACGCTGAGCATTTGATTGAGACTTTCTATGGACTTTTGTTGTTTTTATACTAAGCTAATGACCTTTTTCCATTTTCACATTTTCATTAAGACATTTCCTCACAGTGTATGTGATTTTTTTTTTTTTGTTTTGTTTTTGTTTTACTATCCTTGTGGGGACATTTTGTAGTCACAATGCAGGCAAAACTTGATGTGTACACACACACGGTTAAATCTGTTTGTATTCATAGACACAATCTGACACATCAAGCAAAAACTGTCTAACTCAATCTAAATTTAAGCTCTTTAATATCCATATTCTGTTATACAGTCATCACAGCAACAAAGAACAAGCCACTAAAAGTACAGATAGTCTATAAAAAAAATAAAAATTAAACACTGTGGACTGAGACACACAACTGACAGAGTTTATCACAGAGTCGACACTCTAGAGAGAGTGAACTGTGAACGTCAGAAGACCCTGATTAACCTTTTAGCTGCATAGATCTTCCAGCCCTTTGTTCGAAAAGAGAGACGAAAGAAGATGCAGTTCTCAGGAGTGTAGGAGGCGGCGAAGAGGCCTTTGTTCTTGGCACTGTGTAGCACGCGTTTCAGGAAAGATCTCCCCCGCGATCAATGGAAACGCGGCTGGGATGGGAGTAATCGAGGTGGGGTGGGGGTCCCTCGTGGTCGGGTTTGATTGGAGTGCTAAGTTTGGTGTTGAAAGGCAGAGGGGAACAGCCTGCTGGAATCAAATCCCGCAGGATCAGTTAGAGCTTCGCAACAAAAACACCTCCATATTCCACAATAAAAACGAAATGCCTCACATAAGAGATCTTACATGCGCTTTAACAAACACAGGGACGAGAGAGATGCAGATTGCTCTTGATTTTGTGTGAGCGTGTGTGAACAATTGTCGCTAATGTGTTTACATATCGGACACATTATGCACAGTTGGTGAGGCATATGAAGGTGGACAGTAAATGTTAGCTCTGAAAATCATATATTTAATATATGTAAAAAGACATTTAAAAATGAAAAGAATATATATATATATATATATATACAGTGGGTACGGAAAGTATTAAGACCCCCTTAAATTTTTCACTCTTTGTTATATTGCAGCCATTTGCTAAAATCATTTAAGTTCATTTTTTTTTCCTCATTAATGTACACACAGCACCCCATATTGACAGAAAAACACAGAATTGTTGACATTTTTGCAGATTTATTAAAAAAGAAAAACTGAAATATCACATGGTCCTAAGTATTCAGACCCTTTGCTGTGACACTCATATATTTAACTCAGGTGCTGTCCATTTCTTCTGATCATCCTTGAGATGGTTCTACACCTTCATTTGAGTCCAGCTGTGTTTGATTATACTGACTGGACTTGATTAGGAAAGCCACACACCTGTCTATATAAGACCTTACAGCTCACAGTGCATGTCAGAGCAAATGAGAATCATGAGGTCAAAGGAACTGCCTGAAGAGCTCAGAGACAGAATTGTGGCAAGGCACAGATCTGGCCAAGGTTACAAAAAAATTTCTGCTGCACTTAAGGTTCCTAAGAGCACAGTGGCCTCCATAATCCTTAAATGGAAGACGTTTGGGATGACCAGAACCCTTCCTAGAGCTGGCCGTCCGGCCAAACTGAGCTATCGGGGGAGAAGAGCCTTGGTGAGAGAGGTAAAGAAGAACCCAAAGATCACTGTGGCTGAGCTCCAGAGATGCAGTCGGGAGATGGGAGAAAGTTGTAGAAAGTCAACCATCACTGCAGCCCTCCACCAGTCGGGGCTTTATGGCAGAGTGGCCCGATGGAAGCCTCTCCTCAGTGCAAGACACATGAAAGCCCGCATGGAGGACTCCAAGATGGTGAGAAATAAGATTCTCTGGTCTGATGAGACCAAGATAGAACTTTTTGGCCTTAATTCTAAGCGGTATGTGTGGAGAAAACCAGGCACTGCTCATCACCTGTCCAATACAGTCCCAACAGTGAAGCATGGTGGTGGCAGCATCATGCTGTGGGGGTGTTTTTCAGCTGCAGGGACAGGACGACTGGTTGCAATCGAGGGAAAGATGAATGCGGCCAAGTACAGGGATATCCTGGACCAAAACCTTCTCCAGAGTGCTCAGGACCTCAGACTGGGCCGAAGGTTTACCTTCCAACAAGACAATGACCCTAAGCACACAGCTAAAATAACGAAGGAGTGGCTTCACAACAACTCCGTGACTGTTCTTGAATGGCCCAGCCAGAGCCCTGACTTAAACCCAATTGAGCATCTCTGGAGAGACCTAAAAATGGCTGTCCACCAACGTTTACCATCCAACCTGACAGAACTGGAGAGGATCTGCAAGGAGGAATGGCAGAGGATCCCCAAATCCAGGTGTGAAAAACTTGTTGCATCTTTCCCAAAAAGACTCATGGCTGTATTAGATCAAAAGGGTGCTTCTACAAAATACTGAGCAAAGGGTCTGAATACTTAGGACCATGTGATATTTCAGTTTTTCTTTTTTAATAAATCTGCAAAAATGTCAACAATTCTGTGTTTTTCTGTCAATATGGGGTGCTGTGTGTACATTAATGAGGAAAAAAATGAACTTAAATGATTTTAGCAAATGGCTGCAATCTAACAAAGAGTGAAAAATTTAAGGGGGTCTGAATACTTTCCGTACCCACTGTATATATATATATATATTCTTTTTTTCATTAATATTTAAAAAAAATAAATGTGTTTTTATAGTTTTATGTTTTAATGTGAGTATATTTATTGTTTTTATTTATTTATTTATTTTTTTTTTAGAGCCATTGGGGACGTTTGTATAGTTATTTCTAAAGTTTAATGTCTGATGTCAGTTTTGGTCCTTTATAATTTAAATAAATAAATAAAAAAATATATTTTTCAAATATTTCTTTATTTATTTAAATACATTGTAATACATATAAACACATTTTATAAATAAATACTATTTTTTTCAAATATTTCTTTATTTATTTAAATGCATTTTAATACCTCTAAACACATTTATAAACAAAACAAATAAATAAATAAATAAAACATGTTATTTAAATACACTTGAAATATAAACCATTAAAGTGGTTTATATATAAATATAGATTTTGCTTTTCTCATATGAACACCGCATTAACAAACACTTTGAAAAGAAAGGCACTGATTACTCATGATTTTGTATATGTTTTATTTCGCATGTTTTTATACACTACATTTTATGCGAGGATGGTGAGGCTTATGAAGACGTACAGTAAATGTTAGTTTAACTTTTTTTTGGGGGGGGGGGGGTGTTGTCAAATTAAATGACAACACTAAAAATGTTTTAACAGTGAAACTCAATAGATGTAAAAATTCCCCTCTGAATAAATAGAGCATTTGGGAAAGAGAAATAGAGAAAGGCAGTAATAGGAGTCTAAGTCAGACAGCATGGAAAGCAAGAGAAGGACAGAAGAAGTGAAGGGGGGTCAGCTTGTAAACGGGGGGTATCAGTTCCATTCCCTACAGAGCATCTCTCTCTCTCCCTCTCTTGCGGTTCACATCCCTCTCTCTCGCCCACCCACCCATGACTGGTCGAGTCTCGCTCCTCTCTTCGACACCTGCAACCAGTTGCAATACATCACTGTCAGGTCCGCTTTCCCCACCCATCCGCACACGTGTATGTGCGCGAGTGTGTGTACGGGGAGAGTTGAGCGCTCCTGACACACACTCCCCGGTGGGAGCGGTTGTAGGTGAGGGTGCGTATGGAGATGCCAGGTCCCCTCACCACCCTCCACTGCTCTGACGCTCAAAATATCATTCAAATGGAAGGCTGAGGATTTCTATTTTTTGTCCACGGGGCGATCTGAATGCATCAAGAGCGAGAGGTGTACCCGTGAGATAGTTCCGGCTGTGTCAGATGCGGATCTGTGGACAGAAGCGGCTCTGATTGGCTACCTCGTTTAGGGCACTTTGATCTAGCTAATACACTTGGTTAGGTTTGAGGTAGTCTAGCACTGACAGACTTTCAACTGTTGGCCCAAAGTCTGGTTGACATTGCGACCAAGAACCGCCCACTTAGACAGGAATAGGACGTCAACATGCTTCACACTCTCAGCCATGTTTTAGGAATTTATTTTGATATTCTGGTTTGGAGGTTTCAAACCATACATTCGTTAACCCTGGGTTAATGTTCATATTTGCATATTTGCAGAGTCAGACATGCAAAACACATGAATATTTGATGAGGCAAGCACTGTTCAGTGTATAATTGGTTGTTTGTTGCTAAAATTAAAGTGGTTTAATTATGTATGGTGTAATGTTGAAATGATATCTGCATGTTTCACGAAACATTTGAAAAAATCCTCATGCTCATTGGGTGCCACGTTAGTCGCGTAACGTAGTTGTGAAGAGCGAAAAATAGACAATGGAACACACCTATAATCGCTTTACCAGCAGAGACAACAGGAGATTCAGTAGGCCTATATAGTATGTACAACCAAAGAAGAAAAGCCATAAGACTGAAAGACAGACAAAGACAAAAAATGAGTCAGTATGGCATACACAAGGTGGAATGATGCCCAAGTTGCTTAATTCTCAAATAAATTTGCCCCCTTTTTTAAGGATGGTCAAGCATTGTACTAGAAAACAAGATGTAGCAGTCTGTTAACATGTAAACACATTTTTTCTCTCTCATCAGACTAATAAAAACCTGTGCACCTGTGCATTTCTAGAAACTTTGTGAAGCCAACCAATCAGAACGGAAATTGTCATTTTGAGTGAGCTCTTGTCATTTTTGTGTGCAATGTGAATCAGAAGGTTTGTCAATAGTTAGCAAGCATCCCATCTGTGACTGAGAGGTTTAAAGGATTAGTTCACTTCAGAATTAAAATTTACTCACTCCAATGTCATCCAAGATGTTTGTCTTTCTTTCTTCAGTCAAAAAGAAAGGTTTTTGAGGAAAACATTCCAGGATTTTTCTCCATATAGTGGACTTCAACGACTACCAACGGGGTGAAGGTCCAAATTGCAGTTTAAATGCAGCTTCAAAGGGCTCTACACGATCCCAGCCGAGGAATAAGGGTCTTATCTAGCAAAACGATTGGTCATTTTCTAAAAAAAAAAAAAAAATTACATACTTTTTAACCACAAATGCTCATCTTGCACTGCTCTGCAATGCGCCACGCATTACGTAATCATGTTGGAAAGGTCACATGTGATGTTGGTGGAAGTACTGAGCAAGTGTTTACAAAGCAAACATGCAAAGACTAAGTAAAACAACGATGTCAGACGATTTTGAAGTTGGAGGAGAAAATGAGATGGAGTTTTTCACCCTACCGTGGTACTTCCGCCTACGCCACGCATGATCTTTCCAACGTGATTACGTAATGCGTGGCACATCGCAGAGCAGTGCAAGACGAGCATTTGTGGTTAAAAAGTATATACATTTTTATTTTATTTTTTTAGAAAATGATGGACGATCGTTTTGCTAGATAAGACCTTTATTCCTCGGCTGGGATCGTGTAGAGCCCTTTGAAGCTGCATTGAAACAGCAATTTGGACCTTCAACTCGTCTGTAGCCGTTGAAGTCCACTATATGGAGAAAAATCAAAAACCATAATTTCTTTTTTTAAGGAGATTTTAAAGAGGCTAGTATACATTATGAATTCCAACACAAACTTGGCACATTTCTACTTCTGATGACGGTGCACACTGACGTTTCCAACTGTGAATGCGGAAACTGTTTCACTTTTGATTGTTCATTACTCTCATGACACCTGCTATGCCTAGCTCGTATGTGTTTCTGTGGTCAGTGGCCATACGCCTCAACAGGGGTGCGGAACAAGGAATGAGGGCCGGTGTGTGTGTGTGTGTGTGTGTGTGTGTGTCGTGAATGGGGCAGAATTACTGCAGAGTGTGAAAGCAGACTGTAATGGGGTCATTTGGAATGCAATTGGCAAGGGTTAATGTACTATGGAGAGATGAGGTGATATTGGAGTGAAATTTGGGGCCCGATAATGTGTTTAAATGAAAAAGGCAGCCATGAGCAGAACAGAAGAGTTGAATCAGGAGCTGGGAAGTGTGTTTGTGTGTGTGGGGGGAGAGGAGGTGGGACGTTTCGAGGGAGCCGTGAGAACAATAAAACTCACAGCCATACAAATGGACGTCGGGCCCTCGCTCTCTTTTTCAATCTCTCCTCCTCATGCACATTTTAAAAACAAGAGTCCTCTCTGTGTCTCAGCGACCGTGGAGGAAGTGTTATTTTACAGAGGACCATCTCGGACAAAGCGCTCCATTGTGCTCTGCAAATTTATGAAATCATTTCCTGTATCATCAAGGAAAACACCAACATGAGAGTATGACAACATGAAATGTCACTTTGAAGGACTGCTTTGAAACTGAGCACCAAGGCCCCTATGATATTCAATACTCGGCATATGTTTAACATTACGGCCCGGATAAACAGCGCAATGGCCCGGTCTTGTCCTGAGTTAAGTGTTTCAAAACAGCCGTAATGAAACAGAGAAGAGGCCTGGAGAGGACAGATCTTTATGCTTTGTTACATTAGCTAGTTCATTAGCGTAATTGCTGTGGGTAATCCTGTTTTGGATGGGAACTTTAAGTGCGGTTCTGGGAGTTTCTCCTTTCCAATGATCTTAAGGAAGAGTTTCACAATGAAAATCAGTTTCTTAATCAGTATTCTTGTCTTGTTTGCTAAAATATCCTTAACTAAGTAAATGTACTTGAAGCTGAATTGAAGCTAAAGGAGTTAAAAATGTACTTAATTAAGATTCTTTGAACACAGGTCATAAATGACTCAGTTTTGTTTCTCAAGTATATTTGTCTTGTTTTAAGTATGTTTAAGTATTTTTTTTTTTTTTTTTTACTGGAAAACAAGATTAAAATGCTGATTAAGAAAGCAATTTATTTTCAGCATATCCAAAGGACATGCTGATCTTTTATGCTACCCAGCTTAAACTTTGATCAAAGCCAAACTTCCTTAAGGTCATTCATGTGAATTCCCCCAGAGGTGTTAGTGTGCACTGGAGCGCAGGGCAAGAGGAGAGAGTGTGTGTGTGTGTGTGTGTGTGTGTGTGTGTGTGTGTGGGAAGAGAAAGAGCGTACAGTTGGAGTGCCCGTGCTGGATCACTGACCAGCCATTGCATTATCATCAGTCCTGGCCTCCAGTATGTGGATCCCTCTGATCATGTTCAATGCTGTAGCCGGATAGCAGTCTTGACTGAAGATTCCTAGAGTGAGGATGTTTTCTTTTATCTCTTTTCTTGAGTTCACTTTGTGAAAAGCTCTCTCGGTGCATGTGCAGATATTTCTCTCTCTCTCTCTCTCTCTCTCTCTCTCTCTCTCTCTCTCTCTCTCTTTCTGTCTTTCTCTCTCGCACACTCAAACCATGCCCCTCCACTCCTCCTGGGCTGAGGGTTTTGGCGAGGAGCCGGCTACTTCAGCTGAAGCAGATTTTCCCAGGCTCCCACAGGGCTATTTGAGCATGATTCCCATTGGGCCTTAACCCATTATCAATGTTCCAAATCATTTACAGAGAATCTATTGAGTCTTATACTGTAATGAACTCACTTCTCATGGCCTTCTCTCTCTCTCTCTCCATTTATATGAAAGTCAAAGTACTAAAGTACTTCTCCATTTTCATCTGACGCCACTGCTCTGTTTCAAAAGCCAGAGTTTGATTTGATTTCAAAGTGCTCGAATCCAAACAATTCTGCGATTCCAATCAATGTAAGGCTTGATGTCTTTGAGTTTGATGTACTGAGCTGTGTTGCCATATCACTTCTTTCAAAGAGATTTACCTCACACACTTATATGAAGTGTTAAATGTGCTTGAGTGGTTATTTGCAGCACTTTAGGTTCAGCTGAAGCCCTATTCTTGTCAAGAACCAGTTTTTCGCTGTATAGAGTTCTTGAGTTGGCCATATGGTTGGTGTTTCATTATAGGCTCTTCAAAGGACCTTCCTAAAATATAGGGTCTGCTATATATTTTCTTGAATAAAGACCCATTTATACTGTTGGAGAAAAACATGTTGTTTTCTAAGTTGAATAATTGGCTTTTAGATTGTTACTGTATTGAAGCCAAATCAAATCTTGGAAATATTTACTTGAAATTAAGTTGACATGGTATCATTTTCTCCCACTGTTATTGTTAGTTGAAGAATGGTGGTTCTCAACCTTTTTGACTTGAAGGGACCCTATAGGGTATGGTATTTCTGCTGTAATTATGACAAAGCTTCTGTTTTCAGACTTTATTTATGAACAGAAACAGGGAGTATTGATAAATTACATTAAACAAAATTAATTTTGTGATTCCTGAAACTGTATGTTGTTCAGTAAAAACAATAGGGTAACACTTTAGTTTAGGGTTCAATTCTCACTATTATCTAGTTCCTTATTAAAATGCATATTACCAAAGACTTTTTATATAGAAAGACTGTGCACTCGTATTATTATGAATGGGAGAAAGTGCAACGGGCAATATGGCGGAATAAGTCCTGCCTTCTAAATAAGAGCCAATTGCCAATTAGGTAAAGTCATTGCGTCACTGCAGTGGCCGTTAGAAGCTCCGGTTCCTATAGAAACAGTCAGACGCACACTTCTTATAGAGACGCGCACTTAGGACTATGCATGCGCATGAGCTTGATCATGTTTTTTTGATGTTTCCCCATTCAAAGAGATAGGAGCTGCACTTGCATGCCTGAGAGGCATTACAAAGATGGCCGCCGAGTAAAATTACTTGTCTTAAAGGGACTTTGATATTATTAGGAAATTAACTGTTTATTAGTACAGTACTACATCCCTTAATCCTACCCAATATCTAAACTTAACAACTACCTTATTAACTATTAATAAGCAGTAATTAGGAGTTTATTTTGCGGGTTTCGCGTGGCTCAATTGGTAGAGCATTGCAATATACAACAATATGCGATCATGTGATCATGTGATCATGTGATCATGCGATCGTGGGTTCGATCCCAGGGAACGCATGTGCTCATAAAGTGAATATGCACTATAAATCACTAAGGGTAGGTTTAGGGTTGGGGTAGGTGTAGTCATTAATAAAAAAAAATGAATTTTGCTAAATGGAAATAGGACAAGTGGTGGGTAAGGGACAGTGTAAAAAGTCCACACATTGCATTTAAATGAACACGCATTTTGATTGGTAACAACAGTCATACATCATTTCATGACGACACGACACTGTCATTATTTTTATGCCAGCTAGAGGGCGCATGACTTTAAAATGTAAATATAGGTCGTAATAAGGTGCTTGAAAAAACGACCTAATGGAGAACAGCCTCAATGGTTAATTAATAGTGAGAATTGGACCCTAATGTAAAGTGCTTCCAACAATGGTTAATAAGGGGAGGGGATTTTTATTTATTTATTTATTTATTCATTTTTCGTTTTGTACATTTGTTTTTAGATTTTTAATTTAGATTATAGATTTTGAAAACCCCTGGTTTAAAGAACAAGAAAATAAAAAAAAATCTCTCTGTGTGTTTCCCATTTTAGGTTTAAAGTGGTAGATATAGCTGTTGTTTCTTAAGAACTTCCATAAACAGGCCTCCCAGCCTTGAGTGAATGTAGAGATCTCACTCCTGGTGTCAGGCCATGTGCAGGCTCTATAGCAGACATCTTCCCCTGTCTTTAGGGATAGCCACTCCTCCTCTTTATCTCCCCACAGCAGACATTGGTTGAGAGATGAGGAGATTAAAGCTGCCCTCTCTTTTGTGTAACACCATGTCTGCATTCATGTGAGACGTGTGATTGAGAGAGGTGAACGAGTGCTTAGAGCAGCTCTGCTGTGGATGATATGAAGGGAATTACTCTCATCCCTGTCTCCCTTTTTGTGTGTGTTGTTGTGTTTCTCTCTCATTCACTTGGGCTTTCTTTCTTTCAAATATATATTATACTGTGTGTGGGGGTGTGGCATAATACTACAAATGTGAAAATACTGAATACTACATGAAGAGCACAGCCCCTGCATTCATGTCATGTCACTTGAAAAACACCATCAGAAAGAAAGAGAGAGAGAGAGGGCAAGGGGAAGAAGGGAGAAAAAAATCAATGGCGCAATCTTTTTCTTTTTGCCTTCTCCAATCCGTAATTGAAATGGAAAATCAAATGAACGGCGAGCAGATAATTGTTTTATCAATATTCCCGGGCTGCCCTACAAGGGTCAGCGGCGAATGATCACGAGGCAGGGATATGACGAGGACGAAATGCGAAATTGAACAGCTAGGAGGCAATAAATCAGTCCTGACAACTAAGAGTGACCAGCACGTACCCGGAGCGACCTGTATATCCCCCCTCAGAGTCTGTCTCCAGGCGGAGCGTGCTGACTGAAGAATATTCATCTCTTACCCATCTCTCTTAATGTCCTTATCAAATATTAGCCTAAGAAATTTCTCAGGAAACGTCAAGGTCAGTTTGGACGATCATTGCTGTCATTGTTCTACTGTAATAACCTGACTGGAAGACACATGCTGTGGCAAAGCGACTGACTTGGATGAGTTGAAAATGCTTTAAAAAAACATTTTCCGCTCCATTACGTATTTTCAAACCAACACGTTTGGCTGACTTTACAAATCTCGTAAAACTCAAGGGTAAAACTGTTGCTGAAAATCAACATCCTAAATCAGACGTCAGTCCTTTCAAATAGGAACCATCCTCTAGCCAGACGTTGACAAAAAATATGAAATTGATTTGGTTGACGGGTGTTAAAGAGTCGACAGTAGAATGTCACAAACAATGAATGGTGGCAGTCGCTGAGAAAAAAATCAATGGGAAAAGGTACGTGCGCGGGGGGTGGGGTGTTTAGAAAAGGACTTGGCAAGTGCCCGCCATCCCACGGCTGAAGATCCATCTTCCTGGACTTGTGATCAAAAAGGAAAGCTTGATGGGTTTAATGAAGGAGGGATCCAGAGAAAGCTGACAATACAGATATAGATTCAGCAGCGCAATGCTTCGCACATCAGAGCAGACTACTGTCAGTCTGACTTATTGAAGATACATCTTAATCAAATGTGCAGAGGCAGTAGAAAGTGATTGAATCCTCTGTTGTGCTGGATTTGGTTAGGCAGTTGATATTGAGAAACGGAAAACTCTAGTTTTACTCAGCATGTGATGTTTATACTGTCAACTTTTCATACGTTTTTGCTTTAGAAAACTATTACATATTCTGATGATTAACGGAAGAGTTTTTCCAAAAATTAAATGTTCTCACCCTCATGTCTTTCCAAACCTATATGGCTTTCTTTCTTTTGTGGAAAACAAAAATAGAAGAAATTTATCAGAATGTCCAAGCTGCACTTTTCTATAGATTGAAAGAGAATGGTGACCATGGCTGTCAATTTTAATATTGTTTGGCATCAGAAGACTTGAAATATAGAGTATTAGTCATATGGACTACTACTTGGGATTTTTTTTTTTTTTTTTTCTTTTTTTTTTTTCAGCTTGAAAGCCTTTTGGTCACTATTGGGTTTAGGTTTGGAACAACATGAGGCTGAGTAAATCAATTTAAAAATAATAAATAAATAAAGTGTTGACACAGTTTTGTTTAAATGGTCATTACTGTTAACCCCTCCTCTGTGAGTCCGTTACTTTGTTGGGATTGCATTTGTAAAGCCTGGGCCATATGCCGCTTCCTCTTTAGCTGGGATTATGCCACCATTACTGCTGATAAAGGCTGTTTACAGGCTTGGCGCGGGGTTGGCGCTTAGGGCGATTGGAAACTGGCACTGGTCTCAGTAGAAGTGTTTGGCTGATGCCAGCTGCTCAGTGCCCCGGCCGTTCTGTTTTATAACAAGTCTCTCAAAGTAGAAATGCCGCATGTTCACAGCGTTTATTTTACCTCGGCTGTTCAGTGTGGGTTTTATTGGAAATGTAATTGTCTCACTGGTGGTGATGATTTTTGGAATGTGCTAGGTCACCTAAATGACCAGTCAACAAATCGAACGTAAGAAAGCCCTGAATAAGTACTCTGGTTTCAGGATCACCTGCCCTGGCAGACATGTTTTCTAGTGGTGCATTTACATAAGACAATCATTCTTGTGTTCAAAAATATCTTGATGTAACCGAATGGAACAGATTGCAGGGGTCATATTTTTCAGTGTTGGAATATTTTTGAATTCGACACACCAGTCTAAAAATGCAATGTTCACGGCAGGACACTCAAAAACCAGCACAACACAATGCCAATTACATCTGTCTAAATATATATAGCTGTATTCATGGTGCTTTAAAAAACTTTAAACTGTTTTTCCGAAAAGGTTGTACTCAACCTGCCTAACAGCGAAAGCACAGCACAATGCTAGGATACTAATAAATGCACTAAAAATCATAACTTAAAGAAAAAAAATAAAACTAGTCAGTCTTACTAATCAGCTAGTGAGTAGACGGACAACTAGTTTACACTCATAACCCCTCCCTAGAGGCTCTATGCAAAAATGTATTGCTTTTGTTGTATTTAAATGTATTAGCTACAGTGCAAGTACATTAGACTGAGAGTTTATTTTTTCTGACTCAAGGTGCAGTCACGTTTACCATTGTTTGGCCAATTTGTTTGTGGGTGAAATTCAGTCACTTCAATAGAGTGGTACAGGTATGACGTCAGAACCCAGAAGTCTAATTCGCTGCTTGTTCCTTTGAGATTTTTCGAGGTTTTATAATGGGGTTTTTAAATTTATGAATAAAATAAAACCTGTGGTAAACATAACTTGATGATACTTTGACGGATACTTTCTGTCTTATCGAGTTACTCAAAATTCACATTTTAACTATGTGTGTGTAATTTACATTGTAGAACAAAACGTCAAAGTATAGTCACAGGCTTTATTTTACACATAAATTGAAAAACCCCGTTATAAAACCCCATAGGAAAATCTGGAAGGAATCAGTGGCGAATTAGTCTTCCGGGTTCTGACATCAAACCTGCACCATTCTATAGGAATCCTTGCAATCAAAGTGACTTCTGTGTGAGATGTGCTTCATGCATTATTGATAATAGACAATTAACTTTTTTTTTTTTTTTTTGTCTGCAAAATTCGAAATTGTCCGCACCTTTAGTAAAGGGTTAAAGGGATAGTTCACCCAAAAATGAAAATTTGATGTTTATCTGCTTATCCCCAGGGCATCCAAGATGTAGGTGACTTTGTTTCTTCAGTAGAACACAAATGATGATTTTTAACTTTTCAACCGTTGTGGTCTGTCAGTCATATAATGGTAACACCATTATATGTAAATACGGTAACACCATATTTGAGAATAAAAAAAACATGCACAAACAAATCCAAATTAAACCCTGCGGCTCGTGACGACACGTTGATGTCCTAAGACATAAAATGATCGGTTTGTGCGAGAAACTGAACAGTATTTATATAATTTTATAATCCGGTTGGTGAGGTCTGAACGCGCTCTGACAATGGAAGTGATGTCTCGCACTCATTGAAGTAAAGGCGCGAGACATCACTTCCGTTGTCAGAGCGCGTTCAGACCTCACCAACCGGATGCGCAAGGCAGTTGGACATAGTGGTGTATTAGAGGTAAAAAATTATATAAATACTGTTCAGTTTCTCGCACAAACCGATCGTTTCGTGTCTTAGGACATCAATGTGTCGTCACTAGCCGCAGGGTTTAATTTGGATTTGTTTGTGCATGTTTTTTTTATTCTCATAGATGGTGTTACCGTTTCAATGCATTATATGACTAACAGACCGCAACGGTTGGAGTTAAAAATCATCATTTGTGTTCTACTGAAGAAACAAAGTCACCTACATCTTGGATGCCCTGGGGTAAGCAAATAAACATCAAATTTTCATTTTTAGGGTGAACTATCCCTTTAAAGCTTTAAACTTTAAGAAAGGATCCCATTGGTTGATACACATCGATTGTGCTTCCTAACAATCAATTCAGCCTTCGGCACGTCAATCAATGTGCGTGGTACGCTGAGCGTCGCTCTATGATAATGACCCGTTCCCATGGCACCGGGGGCCCCGATGGCCTTGCACGTCTCTAATTAATAATGTAAAATCAACAACTGCCTGATTCCCAAGCAATTGTCTGGCCATCCTTTACCTGCACTTGTCAAGCTGATGCCTTTCATGCAAGCTCATCTGTCTGAGAGGGAGGGAAAATAAACAATGAAAAAAATGTGTCTCTATTCAAGTTCAGCCAAGACAAGCATCCACGGCAAAGCTGATTGAATGTATTGATTGGCACCACGAAAATCAGCCTCTTTGATCAAATGCACATTGAGGCTGATGTGTCTGCACATGATATGCTCTTTTGTAGACTTGCCAGACTGTTTGAACTTAGGACAGTGAAACTCTTTATTAGCATTTTGTACGATTTTGTAATCAGTCTGCGAGCTTGATGCTCTGTTTTCCTGTGGAGACGTATTTTTATAGTAGTTAAAATCGAGTGATCCGGGATATGATTGTGTATGTTGTGTCCATGCATGCAGTGATCTTTTCAATGATCTTATTTATTGATTTCAACAATGACTTTTAAGCTTTTAACATCACATTTTTACGGCCCTTCCATGTCTTGAGGCTTTGTTGCTTTATTTTGTTTTGTTGGGTGTCTTAAGTTATCTCTCTCTCTCTCTCTCCAATCTTTGGGTGCCCAGGGAAATCACGCTGATCAATATTTCCCATTTTAGAGGAATTGCAGCAAACATTCAAGGAGAACAGAATTTACAGTACCTTCTCCTCAGCTCTAATCAAACTATAATTTAAATGTGCCCTGCGAACAATTGAGCTGAAATTAAAATAAACCACACAAGCATCGTGTTTGTTTGGTTTCTTTTAGAGGTCAACCTAAGCTGTATTTCAGAACAGAGTATGTACGGATTCTCTGTGTTTGACAGAGAAAGCAGCTCGTACTCTGTTTGCATGTCTATATTTATAATTATTCGAAGTTTGTCTTCTTAGTATATAAATCAAAGGATGTAATTTCAGCTGCCTTTTATGATGGTCAAGGGCCATTGCACAACTCAACCTCATGCTGTCTTACCATTTCAGCTGCGGGGAGATCCTTTACATACAGATGTGCACTTCCCAGCTCCTTTTAGCATGCTGGTCGTTTTCTCTTTCTGCTACTGTTCCTGAAAGAAGAAACCATTTGCACAAATGACCACAGCTTTCAGAAAAGAGCATGGATTACATGTTAGCATTGTAAGCAAAACCTTTTAGTAGCTGCTAACTGGTGAGGTAGGCAAATTACGGCAACTAAATGATTACACTTATTTGTGAAGTAAATGCACAACTGGGTGTTTCTTCAACAGTAAGTACTTTTGGCTGTGTTGACTTAGAAAATAAACTCTTTTTACAATCGTACTAGTTTATTTAACGTGTCCACTAATGCATTCTAGTATAATTATGTAATTTTTGCAATTCTTTCTAAAACGCCCTGAACGTTTCTACCACATCTCAATTTATGTATTAATAGCATGAACGACTCCTTTGTCTTGTCTTGTCCTAAATTAAATTAATAAATTAACAATTATATAATATTTGTTTTCCTTTTTTTTTTTTTTTTGCATAATTTGACATTATTATGGCTTGTCATAGTTAGTGTTTTAGATTAATAAAATTACATGTCACAGAAAACATTCTATAAAATATTAATACAATTATATTAATTTAAATATTCCACTTACAAGTGAAATTTATCCTAATTCTTCACACATTACATGTCTCAAGGTAACTAACTTTTAGGGATAAAATATTAAGGCCAAATTCTTGGTTGTGGTGGAAATGACAGCTGTAATTTTCGAAAATTGATGACAATCACATATAAATATTAAAATGGCGTATTTACTGTAATTCTTTGTTTGGATCAGAATATTTTTAAATGTAGTAATTCATAATTTAAGAATGGGTTATCATAGTTACGTATTGAAAGTCTGTGATGTGGGTAAAACAAAATTGGTACATAAGAGTAATTTGAAAAGTAGCAAAAATAAATGATGAAGGTACACTGTTAAAAAGAATTGTTGGTTTAACTTAAAAAAGTAAGTTACCTGGTTGCCTTAGAATTTTGAGTTCATTGAAATTAAAATTTTGAGTTAATACAATGAAGGCGATTGGTTTAATCAACAGAAACTCAAAATATTGTGTTATCTGAACCAAATTGATTATCTAAGTTGATTTGACAAAAGAAAAAATGTGATAACAAATCATGAAAATAAGCAATGAAAGCCATTTTCAGGGAGGACATTCATATAACAAAAAGAATGTTTAAATATTTTACTTTTAATAAAGCTCAAACACTGGGACATAACAGTGCCTGAAGTTGAAGGAACACCCAATTATGTAATGAGTTAAAAAAGTAATATTTACACTGACTCTGATAAATTGCTTTTATGTGTAATTAAGTTTATTTGTGTATCTAATCAGTTGCGGTCATATAACCTACAACAATACCCAGGTTCTCTACAGGGAAAAAACACCTCAAGGCATTTTCGTACAGACGGCGAGAGCAAGAAAAGGGAAAGAAAATATTTATACAGTCCCCTAATGTGGGACTTTTTGGCTGCAGAGATTCTTTGCTAGAGCCCGGGGGTGTTGTGTAGTGCTTTCTCGCTCATGCATGTCTGTCTGTGCACTGAATCAAGCCCCAGTCCCCGTACAGGAAGCCCTGCTTCAAGTCTCAGGGGCCCGGTGAGCCGCAGACGAGATGTTGGCAGCGGCTGAGTTAAGCCCGGCTAGTGCGGACGGACCGTGATATATGACTCACACACTGTGCGTATGTGTCAGTGATGAACGCTTCTGGAATTTCCCTTACTCCAACTTTTTTTTTTCACAATCACTTTTTTATTGGGGTGTTAACAGTAATGGTTTATGATGGAGAAGGTTTCTTTTTTTCCCTAAAGTGTTTTCACGGTGAGATTTTGGAAAGGAACAACCCAGACTGCTTTTAAAAGAAGAAAAAAAAGTTCTTTTAAAAGTTTATTCTGAAATGTGGCTCATGTGGTCATGGTGATCTGTAATGATTTGTTTGTTGTGGGTTGGTTTGCTGAAACAGAGCTCCAGGCTAGAGTTATCTGATGGTATCAGTTACAGGGTTATTCAGTCACCGAAGCATCGGACACTACATAAGAAGTCACTGCCAAATGGGTCGGGATGTTCAGGAGGCGTGTGCTCGAGGTGAGTTTGAATTTGAGTGTCTGTGAACGTCTAGGGTTCATGGAGTGTGCACTGGGTTCAGCTGGTTTCTCATGGCAGGTGTCGACAAGGTTCGAGCACCGCCTGTCACAGGTGTGTATATTCAGATCCTCGGACAGTCCTGGACAGCCATGAAATGAGATACTAGTATCTCCCTCTATCTTTCACTCTCACTTTTCCCTCTATCCCTATATCTTCCTGACCCTCTCTCGATTGAAATCAAACAAAGAACGATTGTTGTCTGTGATCAGGCCTCTCCTTGTTTTATTTTCTTGTCAAGATTTATTTATTTATTTATTTTTTTAACAGAGAAAGTTTGCAAAAATGTCTACATTTAAGTAGATTTACTAAGCGGCATAACTAAAAAAAATAGCTTTAGTTACAATATTTAGTTAAAAAATAGTAAAAAATAATAAACCACAGCCAGAGACTCATTGAAAGACAAGTAATATAGAACTATTCCAATGGAAACTGTTTCTTTAGGTTTACTGTTTCTTTTGGTTTGGAACTTCCAAACCAAGGAAGCAGGATTCTATTGGTCAATAAGGAGAATTTGCGCACAAAAACTCGAACTGAAATCTGCGTGGGGAAATGTTTCGCCCTTATGCAATATTCCCAATCATGTGGATTCATATTTAAAAGACTGTATTTCGCCTGTAATATTTTTGTCTTCTCTGTGATAAAACGTCATTAGGGACGATTCAGTTCTGTCAACATTTAAATCAGAAAATTTGCCTCTCACATATACTTCATTAGTCACATGACAGTGTTCAACACTGTGGAATGAGTATTACATGGTTTGTGAAAGTTATAAAATGATAATATTTGTATGTATAACTGTATGTAATACATGTTTACATATTCAATGTGCAATTTAGCACCAGTTTAGCTATTGGCCACAGTTTTTCTCTCATTTTCTTGCTAGTTAAGGGAGAAAACACTGACATTTCCAATTCGGACTGCAATAAAATCCCATGTAAAACAATTACAGTCTGAATAGGGATTTTGCTCTCTCATTTTTACTAAGGTTCAATTTGGACTGGATTAAAATCATAAAATACATATGAAACACAAATTTAGCCAAATAGGGTTTTACCCAGCACCACCTGCACAAAACCCTCCCTTCTCTCATACACGCCATGAGCCTTCCGAAGAGGTGTGTATGTGTGTGTTTGTGTGTGTGTAGAGGAGCTAATGTTTCGGAAAATGTCACTTTCACTGACTGGCCGTGGCTTGTCGTAGGTCAGGCTCGGGGTGCGGGCTGATCCAGTTATTAAGTCCAAAATCCCATAAACAGCAGTCTCAGCCCAATTAATAATTTACATAATTAACATGCAATTTTAAGTTGGGGCTGGCAGAGCAGGAGCCGTTTAGGGGAAGGAGGGGTCAGGCGTGTGGGGGGGGTAATTAGGGCTAATGCAGCCCTGCCGCTAGGACCCCTGTTGGCAATTCCAGCACATTCCCTCTCTCTCTCACTCCCGCGTCCTCCTCAGCATGGTCAACTGACAACTGGGCGACAGGCTTTCCCAGCTAAAGCGAAAGCCCCCTCTGACAGTATTAATAGTTGACAAACTGCGCCTAAAGCCCGGGCATTGTTTCTGTCACTTGTTTGGTTTGATGTCAGTGTTAGCTGTTATAAATCAATAGTGTCAGGATTTGGTAATGTTTATAGGAGAGCCAAGGTTTATTATTTCATGTGACTGTCATGGACAAATAGTATTTATCATAGCTGTCTATAAATTACGGCCGACAGACTGTTGGTTTACCCAAACCCACTCCACTCTAGCAGGGACCATTCCGACGTCCACTTCCATATTTAAAGCAATTTATTTTCCCTGAGCCGGAGCCAGACGTTAACCCCACACTGGTTCTCCTTTCTCTCCATCGGCCTGCGTGTGTGTGTGTGTGTGTGTGTGTGTGTGTTGCTGCAGTGGTTTCTGCCGTCACATTAACACTTCCTAAACAGCTCAAGGGCAGACCTCGAAACATGACCTCTCACATCTCTCACTCCAGGAAATTTTCTTTTCTTTTCTTTTCTTTTCTTTTCTTTTCTTTTCTTTTCTTTTCTTCTTATTTCAGACTTTACTTACATGTTGATCTTTCTTTTCCTATCCAATACTATCTTATACTCCTAAAAATAAAGGTTCTTTATTGGCATTGATGGTTCCATGAAGAACTTTTAACATCCATTGTTCCATCCATTTTAACAACCATTATGATGCACAGAAAGTTCTTTATAGTGAAAAAAATGTTCTTTACACTAAGAAAAACATGGTTCTTTTAAGAACAGTTCTTTAGGGAACCTAAAATGGTTCTTCCTTGGCATCGCTGTGAAAAGCCTCTTTTATTTTTTGTATTCTATCCTATACTTACATTTAATATAAACAGATGTTTTTCCCTGGTGCAGGTAAAAAAGTAGGTCACAACAGTATTTACAAGGTGGAATAAAATTAAATTTACTACAGTTATACTTATACCAGCTCTTACTAGTGTCACTTTAATAGAACAATGCTATCTTTTAAAAAGACAAAGACTATTTAGACCGGAAGCTTTGGTAAAATATTACCACTGCTCTTATTTGCTCTCAGTATAATTGTCATGTTTACAGTAAGCCCAGACCAGGATAAAATTATGTGTACACAATGAAGCAATTTAGAATAGTAAGATAAATAGCTTTGCCAACTTTTAAAAGCTTTTCATATTTTTATTGTTAACGTCAATGGCTGTATGTCCAATTAAAGTAATATTAATATTTCAGGCTAAACTGCAGGTTGCATAAAATGTCTTCATCCCCAAAGAATGTAATAATAATGCATTTCAGTGTTCGACCAATGACATTTTTGTTTACTTTTGTACAATAAACAATTTCGAGTTCTGGGTCATCACGTAAAAATCCGTTGCGAACCACTGCAGCGCAGTGACAAATTAGTGCATTAAGATTCTACGTCAAAACATTTTTCCTGCTCTCTCTCCCTCTCTCTCTCTCTCTCTCTCTCTCTCTTTAGAAACTGACCATTCCCTCTCACTCCACCTCCCTCTTCCTCTCTCTCTCCATGCCTTTGATGATAGCCGCACTGTCTCCGCGTGTAAGAGATGTCTTTGGCCTTGGAAATGATTTCTCGGTGGCCAGGCCCAGCTCTGTGCTATTGATCAGTGGCAGCCATTGACTATCAGTTCCACTTGCAGCAAGGAGGTCATTAGTTACCCACACACACACATTCATCAGAAGGCAGCCGTGGATCACTTAGAATGCTAATGCACACGCTAGGAGCTGACAGCTGGACCAGGGGGAGAGAGAACAAGGGAGAGCGAGAGTGAGAGAGGGGTGGCTGTAGGGTTGTTCCTGTGTTGAGGATGGTGTATCAAGGGATCGCATGCTAAATTGTTTGCGCGTGTGTACAATTGAACTCTGTATTCTATTCTTAGCGGACCGTTCGCCAACTTGTGTGCACTTTTCCTTACCGTACCACTCCTGTGGTCAAGCCTGAGAAGTAGTGACACAAAAGAGAGATGACATTGGCTATCCAGCCTGTACCTGCATTTGCAGTCTTTTCTGACAAGGGCCACCATGCCTGACCTACCTTGTTTTAGCCTACGGCTGAACGTGACCATACCCTTTAAAATAAAAACAAACAACGCACAAGGAAAGCGAGGGAGCGCGAGAGAAAGAAAGAGAGAGAGAGAGAGAGAGAGAGCATTATAATTGGGCCAAGCGAAGCTGCGGGAGGTGGCCGAGTCTCCACGTTCGCCTTTTGTATATTCATGACCCCCCTGACTTGATTGATGGAAGGATAGCGTTTGGTGACACTGTCATTTGCAAGTTGAAAAGGTAGCACAGTGGCTGGAGCCGCGGGCTGGGGTCCGGGCTAGGACTGTGGTGCAAACCGAGAGAGAAAGAGAGAGAGAGGGGCTCATTTCTATGCTGATGATATCCAAAGCCCTTCTCATTTCCTTTGTCTCCAGTGGAATGACATCTGCTGACAACAGACACTTTCCAAAGGGTTCCACAGTGGTGTAACAGAAAGAAAAAAGTGGGATTCTGGATATGTTAGTGTATTTGAAAGTTATACAACTAATTTAAAAATAAAAATACAATAATTTTTAATCTTTAATGTAGTCTTTGTACACAAATGTTTCTTCCTCGGTTCACTTAGATTTATGGAAACTAAAACAGAAAACAGCTTGTTTTCGTGATTCTGACATCACTGTAACACTGTATCAGTCTACATTTACATATAAATGCCTTAGTGTGAACTACAACTGTACTTGAAGGTCTGTCAGCCATAACTAAGTTCATTTGCATAATGTCCTGTAGCAAAAACAGTCTGTTTTTGGTGCTAAATGAAATAAATATATTTATATTTATAAAAATGATGATATATAATGATGTTTATAATTATTATAATTATAAAATAAATGATTTTTCTTCTTGATGTTGTTCCAAAGTTGTACATCTTTCTGCCTTTCCATAGAACACAAGCAATTACAACGAATGATGCTTTCAAATTTCAAAAAACGACACAAAAGCACTATAAAAGTGCTTTTACACTTACGTATATGTGAACCGTGCTGGCAAAATGAGTCGCAGTGAGCAAATTAACAAAACTTAGTTATTGTTTTTCATTCTCCATTAAAAAAACATCAAAATGATGCATGATTTGTTGGAATCCGACAAAAAAGCTACACCTGTTTGAAGTCGATAGAGTCAGCTAAGTCAATTTTGAGAAAAATCGAGTTAAAGTTTTCTGAAGGTTACAAAACAAAATCACTAGCAACCATACCTTAAAATCCCTGGTAATACTACCAAATTTGGCACAAACCAAGTCAAAACCCATATATATACAGGAAGAAATATATATTCAACAGCATATATTTGAGACCTACTTTATCTCACGGATCTAATATAACGAATATCTAATATAACGAAACGTTCACTTAAGATATAACAGATAATTTTTTGAAATACTGTAATTCTGTGTATTTGTGTACATCGGATCTTGGCGTCTTTGTGCGTGCTCTTCGGATCTGTCAGTCAGCGTGAGTAAGATCATTTTGTTTACATCAGCATGAGTTCGAAAATCACATTTTATTGGTTCAGACTCATGCCATCGAGAATTCGCTATGAATATTCACAAAGTTGGAAGCGCCAGTCGTCCAGAAGTGAGCAGAGAAAAATTGCATTTTTCATGGTCAAAGGAAAGGTACTTCTCTCAGAAAAAGTACAAATAAAGATACTTTTAGATGTTTAATTGCTATTTGGAGCATTGGGATCGCTAGACGAGAGCTTAATGAACTCATTTTTGAGAGAATTTCGACCAAAACTGACATTTTTCATTTGTTTTGCCTGTAGCTCAAAATAAGCCCATGCGCATTCCAACTCATTTGCCAGCATGGGTCACATATGTTGATACTTTTGATAATTAGTATCAAAAATATCTTAAAGCACACTGCCATTTTAGTGCACTTCCCTGTCTAATACTAATACTGTATACTGCCACTTTTTAGATTTTATTACTTAAATAGTTTATATTTGCAATGATTCATGATCAAATTATTCTTTTGGGTTGGACCTGTTCAGTAAATCAATTGATTTAATTTGCAAAACCAGTCTGAATGATTCATTTTGAATGGGACTGATCCAGTACATGACAGGCTCGTTGGCGTAGTGCTAATCCGTTCGTACACATACATACACTCTGTTCGATCTGCTCACAGTTTCAAGTTGTGATGTGAAATGTGCAGGTGTACTGTAGCTCCCGTCTTTGTATTTACACCAATTAACACATAAAGTGTAATTACCCCTGTGGAGTCGGTTGGAAGTCCACAAATGAGGGCACCGCTGAGGCCCCTGGCAGCTGACACAGAGAACCAGAGAGAGAAAGAGGAGAAATTAGTAAGTATCAATTAAGTGACAGTGATACTGATGAATGCTCACTCTGAAAGGTGTCAGATGAAGACTGTGTGTGGGGACTAAACCCAGAAGACTGCAAGATTTGAATGCGCCATGGGGTCTGTGTCACTTAATGCTGTCTGTAAGCGCTAAGATGAGGACAACAGATGGAAAATGAGCACAGAGGGGCTTCACAGCCCAAACATGGCCCAAAGTTTTGCTGCTGTTTCAGAAGTCTCAATGTCAAAGGTTTTTATTTAACATATATAAAATATTTTATGTACACTACTTTATAATAACTTAATAAACCATTTGAATACATTTCTATTCCTGTGATGGAACTTTCAGCAGCAATTACTTCAGTCTTCAGTGTCACATGATCCTTAATATGCTGATTTGATGCGCAAGAAACATTTCTTATCATTATCAATGTTAATATTTTTTGTGGAAACTTCAGTATTCAGTATTTTTTCAGTTATTAATATTAATTTCTTTTCAAATAATCCTACTGACTCAAACTTTGGAAACAGCAGTGTTTTATTTAAATATTTATTATCTATATACATTGTCCATATGGACAGAATTTGATAGAATATCCTCATTTAGATAGATAAGTAAATAAACGTGTGTTTGTAAGAGATAGAGAGACTATGTAGTTGCACTTGTCTTTCTCACATTGTCTTGGATTCCATGGATATACAGGAATGAAGAGCGAGAGAAAGAAAGAGAGAGGGAGAGCGCGAGAGAGTGCAAGTGTGATGGATAAGCTCAGGGGCTGTTTACAGCAGTGTGTAAAGCATTAAAGAGCTGGCAGAAGGGCCATTAGCATAAATGTTTAAATCAGACAAACAAACTTATGTACCCAAATGAAAATGTTTTCCTGCATTAATCTGGAGCAGAAGGCTCTAGTAGAACAATTAGTGCCTCTCTCATTCGCTCTTTCCCACTCTTTCTTTTCCCCCAACTCGCTCGCTCTCTCTTTCTCAGCCTCCCTTTTATTCCGCAAGTGTTTATGTTTAAAGACCTAGGACGGCACTTCTCTGGTCCCCTATTAGTGGGAAGCATCAGACACTTTAGAGACCCTGTTTCAAGAGTTGGTGAGTAATTGTCAGCCTGGTGTATTATGACTGAGTTTGTCAGACGACTGTGAAGTTTCACAGACCAGCTGCGAGGCATCAGACTCTCTCCATCTCGCTCTCTCTCCCTCTGCCTGAGCTTCTAGTTTTGAGGACCAGACTGAAGCTAGGCTGATTTAAGGCCTTGTAAAAGTGTCGGCTTTTTAAATACTGTTTGCATGCTGCCTCCCGGCAGACATTTCATATTCAGCAGATTTACATGATGGCCATTATTATGATTTTATGAAGCGTGAGCTTTTAAAACTATTGCCTCAGAAACGCTGGGGCAATTTCTGAGATAGTTCACAAGCTCATGACTAGAAGAGACCGTAAAGAACGAAGAGTGAAGCTCAGATTAGGGATAGAGATAAGAAACCAAACCTATTTGTTTTCTTACTTAATACATCAAATTATGGCAGTACAATGTGTTGCAAATGACATTTCTCATTGAATTGTTAGGGTGGAATACGAATTTAAGCTGTGTATTGGAAAACCAAGGTGTGTACAGTTCTAGCCAGGTTGCCCAAGATGTTCTATGTAGGCCCTCTCAGCTAGTATTTCAGCTGGTCAACCACTTGAACTAATTTTGGCCCACCTAATGGCCATCAAGCTAGAAATTATATAAAACCAGGTACCACCTTGAGCTAGTTTAAGCTGGAGTTTGTAAAGATTTGAAGTTTCCATCAAAAAAGTGTATAGGGGGATTTAGGATGCCTGTGTGCTTCAGTCTGAGGAAAATCCCCTTTCACAGTAACCTTGTGTGTGACGGAATGGCATAAATCCAGCCCGTTTTTTTACATATGCCCTGTCGACACCGCCTTACATTTGCTGTTTGTTTAAACTAGCTGATAAGCTCTTCAAAGTTCAGCTGCTCAATTTCTCTCTCTGAGAGGTTTTCTACTCCCTTTTTTCTCCTCAAATGTTAAACTTGCATAATTTACGACAGCCTGTTCCATTGCTCTTGGCCTGGCTCTTTGGGCCTGCCTCCATCCATCTTTACAGTAGTGTAAGCACTGATAGCAGAACATGCTAGGTGTGACAGAACCTCTCCTCTTGTGGGTCGGACTTGACGTATCTCTCGTGGAGAGTTATGGCTGTTTTGGTAAGACTGGCGGGCCAGGAGGGCTCTTTGCTGCAGGGTGAAGTGATAGATTCAGCTGCCTGAAGCATCCCAGTGTGTTTATCCATGGCTAGTATGGCAGCTTTCAGAAGACATTTACCCCATGATTTGCGATGAGCTTATGTGTGAATAATTAATGGCAATTAATCCTTAATTACAGTAATTAGGCAAGTCACAGGAAATTAAGCTGCAGCTGGAGAGGCCCTGCGCGTCAGGGAGGAGGAGAGGGGAGGACGCACAGGCGAATGTGGCATGGCGGTGCTGCTGGAGCGGCAGAGGGTGGCTCGGGTGGCACGGTGAGTGCCGGTGTGTGCCCATGCGAGATTGGCAGCCTCGGTGTGGCGTGCGGTGACACAGATGCTCAGCGGGCATAGAGCCGCCTCACAGAAGAGCAGAGCTTCTAGCGGTGCGAAGCAATACTCTTTTCAGTTATCCCTCTCTCCCACAGTCCCACGTTCATTCTTCTCACGCTTTCTTTTCAAATATAGTCATTGACCCATTGCCTTTCTCAGATCTGAGGTCCATGGAGATTAAGACAGCCATTTGAGTCATCTTCTTAATTCTCTTTTAATAAAACCCAAATTTATGGCATTTCCGAGCACCTGGGCCATAAAGCACTCGTGCCAGGCTGCCAGGAAGACCTGGTGGGTAGAATTCCAGGCGAGGCATACTAACTCATCCGATATGCCGGCGAGACTCCTGATGAGCTGTCTGCGGCAAAAGAAAGTACAAGCAAAATACACTCACCATTCAGAGAGCTTAAAATAGGCCAAAGGCAGATTTGTGCTTTTATTGGAGCAAGTGGACATGGGGAGATGTTTGGATTGTGTTAGCCGTTAATTGAGACGGGAGTCCGAGGAGACGCTGGTCTGTTTTTCCCATTTAGTCCAGAGCTCATTTGCGTCTTTTCATGCCTGCCTGTGTGAATTTCCGCTCCTTTCTTCCACTGTTACTTCCAATTACACTGTTATGCACATCACTAATTTGTGTGTCAGGGCCTCTGGATGAGCCTTGGGTTTTATCTCTGCCCATTTTCAACACAATATGACCTTCATCTGTGTTTTTCTTAGTGTTTTCTTCGTGCCCTGCAGTCAACTTGCATTTGAAGTTTCTAGGTGTTCCACAGGGCTCGATACTGGACCCTTTTTTAATATTATTATTAGTATTATTTTTGGTACTTCACGCTTTACATTTGAAACACCGTAATAATATTTTCATAACCTCACATTCATGGAAATTAATGCTTACTCCTATTGTTCCATCTTAGGTTTTTGGTATGATGGGAATAATTATAACTGAGAGCCTAGACTCATTTTTTTCCGAATTCACTACAAGTTTTTGACAGTCTTCTCTCCTGTGCGTCATTGAAATGGCAGCGTGGGTTCATTTTTATAACACGGAGGGAGAAAGGGAGTGTTTTACTAATAGGGGGTTTAAGTGGCATGGTGAGGCGCCCAACTGTGATATTACATTAACCCACCCTGCCTCACATAGCCTGCCACAGACGACAAGATTAAGAGAATACACACCACCCTGCTCTTAGCTCTCAAATACTCCACTTCAAATAATGAGAATTTATTGAGGAGCTCAAAAATGCTCCTCTCACACCTCCTTTACCTCTTTCCCCTCTTTTATCAGGACGCACAGTTGAAAGCATGCCGTAGTGCCTCCGATGTGGATGTGCACGCTCTCTAATGATGACGCGCCTGCCTTTTTCTTCTCTGTCAATTTACAGCAGAAAAATAGTTCAGTTCCACATAACAGTCACACAGTTAAATCTTAACACTTTTAGCAGTCCATTATAATAGGAGCTCAAGCATTTGCACACCGTGGGTGCTCCCGACTGTACTGATATTCTAGCATCATCCACATGCTCAGGCGTAAATGTTTCTCTATGGCTTCTTCGGATAATCGTACAGAACCCAAGCACCAGCGAGTCCTTTAGCTCCAGACAGAGAGCAAAGGAGGGAGAGAGACTGGTGGTGTGAAGTGACAAGGTCAGCAGGTTTTCTCGTCGCTGTACAGAATCTTCCGGATAAGTGAAATAAATGAGGCAGTGTTAGCTGCTAACGGAACGCGTGTCACCACGATGCTAAAGGCTAACTGCCGACTGCCACGCCTTCAAATCTCTGGGTAGGCTAAGCTTCACCATCAGCGTAGTAGATGTCCTGTTAAAGTGTCTGAGAAAAGTGCAATGGAAGCAGATACTCGTGTACTACAGCTCACTGATTCAGTTGATACAGGAAGCAAGACAGAACAGCATAGGTGCAATGCTAACAAGGCAGTTATTAGCTACACATCAGCAAATACTGAGAAATCAGAAAACCACTCTGACATAATACTCACACTGTTAATCATTACTAGTCACATTAATAAGTGGGGCCTTACTTTTTCATGTCCACACTGTATACATCTTAATATATTGGGTAAAATATTAAACTTGCATTCTTTTCAAGCACAAAGAGTAAAAATAGCAGCAAATTTTATGAATTTAAGATATGTTTCAGGTGCTACCTCTTTTTTTTTTTTTTTTTTTTTTTTTTGACCTAATTACTTAAAATTATTTCCTTGGCAATATTATTTTAATTTGTAAACAATATAGATTTCAATCCTTTTAAGTCTTTTGTAATATGCCTTTAACAAAAGCCAGTTTCCTAATTACATAATCTTCTTGGAAGTAAAATCATTTTTGGCTAGAAAACGACAGCACAAACATCAGTAAGTATTTAGTTTTCTGGCATTAGTTGGTTCCATTCCATTTTGTTTGATCAAGTTAGAGAAATCGGCATATAAATAATAATTAATCTATAATCAATAAATATAAAATAGTAAAGCATTAAAAGTTCAGAAGGTACTGCATAACAGTAATGATACGTACTCACACTGGTTGCTTAAATTTCAAAACACTTCTTACAGTCCTCCCCAAAAAGCAATAAAAGATTAATTTTGCATTTTTTGTTTGACAGTGTCAGGTCCCAGTAAGACGAAGAAAATCCAATTGAGGGAAAGCATAGGAGACTGTACTCTGCATTTGCGTTTTCTTAATGCAGCATTTCCAAACAAGCAAACTTTATTGGAAGACACAGCATTACAGCTGGACGTGGACCTCAAAATGTAAACGTAATCGAATAAGGACGCAATTTGTGAAAAGTGGCCGATGCCCTGAGTCTAGCCCCCATCCTCTTTCCCCCATCCAGCCCTTGCACAATTAAACATCCAGGGCACACAGAAGAGGGGATTCATGCGGAAAGTATGTAATACCATTAGCAGACATTTCAAAGTGGGCTTCTTTAGCTTTGTATGTTTTTATTTTGTTTAATTAGAGTCCAATTGTTTTAATGGAAAAGTTTCATTTCGAGTATTTGCATTCATATACTTTCACAATGGACTCAGTCTGCTTTCCTTCACTTCTTTCTTTCTCTCTCCTCTTTGTATTTTTTTGGAGCTTTAATTGTCCATTGCAGTGAGTCAGAGCCGCGCTACCAGAGAACATAAGTGCAGCGTGTTGAGGCTGTTTCTCCCTGAGAAAACTCTGCAGGGCTGCACCAGTGACAGCACTACTGACGGGCTAATGGAGCAGTCTGAGTGTGTGTGGTTGTGTGCGTACGTGTGTATGTGTGTGTAAGGCTATCCCTTCGCCCCTCCGCTGACCCCTTTGTGGGCCTGAATTCCTCAAATGTTTGCAGGATCAAGTCACTTAATCTGTGTCTGTGCTCGAACCCTAACACACAAGGCCTCGGAAAGAAGTAGAGATAAAAGAAAGGAGAGAAGTATTGAGATGGAGGCATACTGTACATCGAGGTCCCCATGTTTCAGTCAGTAGGCAGTATGTATTATTTCACACTACCTCATATTGTCCTCCACCAATTGTTTTTGACAGGTAAAACGCTCAGGGAATCGGCAAGGGAATTCTATGTATTCCCACAAAATGGCAGGCATCGGCATTTAATCACAGAGTCTACGGAGTGAAACTGCTCTCTATTGAAATGTACAAATTTGCTGCGCTGGGAATGGGGTGCATCCTCTTTACGTTGAAGACTATTCCGGAGGGATCGCTCCTTGAGATAGAATTCCGTTTGCGTCTCCAAACAGCATTCCCGTCGCCCGGCAATCACCGGTGCTCCCTTCATCAACTTGCAACAGCTCCCACTTGATAGGAGCAATTCATAATTTCAGCTCCGTGTCACACGCGCACACAACCGCGGCCCACTCATGCCTAATAGCGAGTGAGTCTGAGCCAGGAAGAATAGGGGGTAAAACACGTCTGAGCCTTGAGAAATATTTGAGGATCAGTCAAAGATATATTCCAAGAAGTCGAATGCATAATATATACGGGGCCTCGTGAACATAAGCCGCTGTTTTGCTCCGCTCCTGTTTCCCGCTCAATCACAATGATGAAACAACAGAGAATAGGAGGAGGGTGGTGGTGGGTTTAGAGGAGGGTTGGTCCTCCATGCCGGGCTGTGTGCTCATCTCCTGAGTTCCTCTTCCTGGGTGAAACGACAGTCGTGTGGTGGGGGAGAGAAGGACTCCTCAGTCAGTGCGTGACACTGCTGTCAGTACATGCATTAATTATGCAGCCCGGGGCCACGGAACGAGAGCGGGAATGTGTAAGACTAAGACGGAAAGATAGGGAGGGAGAGATGAGAAAAGGAGATGGATAAAGGAGACGTGTGTGTGACAGGACAAACAGTGGAACGAAATGAACTGTGTTTAAGAAATGGCCCCAGAGTCCATTTTAACCAGGAGGATTTCTGTAGCGGTACAGGGCCATATATTACGAATGAAGTCATTACAATTGACGTAAACCTGCTGTGACCCTTAAAGTCAACATGAAGTCAACATTAACCTTTTTATTTCTTAATGCACGTTTCTGGTCTTATTTTGAACTATTCATTGATGCATGTTATTTTAAATGCATTTTGTCTAATCAAAATGTAACTTGCTCATTCCTGTAATTGGTTTTCTTTAGGTTTTTATTCATTTAAAATAATAAAAAGTAAAAGAAGAATTTTATAGAAATTTATACTTTCAATTTTATTTTTAGTTTTTGTTTTAATGTTTTAGGGCTGCCAAAGTTAATGTGCTAACTAGGGTTGGGTATTGTTTGAATTAATATACTGTTACACATGCATTTTCTTTCTCAACTTTTTATGTTCACTTAAGACATATCCAACTGTGTTTATAAGGATATTTTGACATAATTCTGAGTATATTTGTCTATTCAAGTGCAAGAAGACATGAAAGAGAACTCAATTCAGTACTTGTGCACTATATGAGAGGCGACTTTTTGTGTACGGGCTCTGGATGTGCCCAGCACAGAAAACAGCGTGCGAGTACTGAATTGAGTTCTCTTTTGCGTCTTCTTTCACTTGAATGGTTTAAAACGACATAGGAACTGATGAGCGGAATCAAAATTTAAATTTTATAACGAGTATCCAATTCCTGACATTAAAGTTCACCCAAAAATGAAAATAATGTCATTTATTACTCACCCTCATGTCGTTCTACACGCATAAGACCTTCGTTCATCTTCGGAACACAAATTAAGATATTTTTGTGAAATCCGATGGCTCACTGAGGCCTCTATTGCCAGCAGTGTCACTGAACCTTTCAAGATCCAAAAAAAGGTACTAAAGATATATTTAAAACAGTTCATGTGAGTACAGTGGTTCTACCTTAATATTATAAAACGTCGAGAATACTTTTTGTGCGGCAAAAAAACAATCAGTGGTTTGGATCACGTATCAAACTGCAACGAAGCCTCGTTTACTGAAATTACGTGACTTTGGCGCTCAGAACCACTGATTCGAAACAAAAGATTCGTAAAGCTTTGAAGCAGTGTTTTGAAACCGGCCATCACTAGATATTGTTGAAAAGTCATTATTTTGTTTTTTGGTGCATAAAATATACTCTCGTCGCTTTATAAAATTAAGGTTGAGCCATTGGATTTCATCAAAAATATCTTAATTTGTGTTCTGAAGATGAACGAAGGTCTTAAGACATGAGGGTGAGTAATAAATGACATTATTTTCATTTTTGGGTGAACTAACCCTTTAAGTATCCGATTCCAGAATTGGAAGTGATTTTTGATTCCCAACCCTAGTGCTAACAGGTGTCATTTAAAATGTTTAACGTCATTACATTTCTCAACACAGTTTGTTATCTTTTGTTATTTTCATGTTAATTGTAGGCAGTTTTTATTGTTCAGCTATTAACACTTACTCGTATTAAGTTTTGTTCCATAATGGTGTGCTCACTTTTCACTATCCAATCAATTTTGTTGGACAAAATCAAACAAAATCATAATAATTTTCTTGAACATCCTTCTCAAATATACCAGCTTACAGAAATAAAATGCTTTATAGTAAATCATGTGAATAGAATTTACATGTTATCTTTAATTCTTTAAGTTTCCTTTATGCACAATGAATGCTATTATTTATGAGCTACCAAACAGCTTGCAAGTGCAACATTTTTATGGAAAAATACCTCTTAAGAATAGTACTGCTAAAGTGAAGAATCCAGTCACGAAGCCATCCAAATACCAAGAGTTATTTACATTACATTTACAGACAAGTGACTGTTTGGAGAAATGTTTGTGTGTTCATGTTCATTTGGGTCGTCTGTGTTGTGTAGACAGGGCCAGCTGTGTTTAAGATATGACTCTGCTTTTTAAGATGGACCAAACTGAACTGGACATACAATGACAGCGAATCGCCAAGGCAGGCAGCTCTCCATGAGAGATGCTAATTTTAAACCCTGTCCTAGATTTAGTACAGCCTAGCACAGCAGTTTCCTTCCTGTGTGCACACACATACTTACGGCTCACTGTGCTGTCTCCTTTCCTGTCACTCATCCCGCATCATCCACCATAATTCAGAGGTGATGCCTCATGACTTCTCACTGCCATCAGCCTTCTGCTCTGTAAGTGTTCCAAGGTTTGAGTCCGTGGCTGTCAGGATCTGTTCTATATTCAGGGATATATATTGCACGTCTGGGCAATATTGCACTGGGGCTTTTCGAATCACATTCAAGTAGTTCTAATTGAGTCAAAAAAAAAAAAAATATTTCAACATTTTTAACAATGGAACAGCTACCATTATTCGCTCCAAGAAAATCTGCGTCTTTATAAAGACTTAACCCTGCCGGATCCGGCACGCTCGCTTTGTAGCGCGCACAATTTTGATCTCAGGAAAACTGCTGTTCCGTAACTGTCACCTGTCACTTCCATTTTTCCGCAACACAAAAGAACATATCTTGTATTACATGGTATTCCACAGGGGTGTTTCTCTTTCCTTCCCCTGATCTCTGCAGTTATTGAAAAATAAATGCTGTTAACTACTGTTTGAGTGGGCTTTGATTCAAATGGCATGAAAAGGAGCTGGTTGCTTTACTCTCAGGGAGTACAATTGAAACCATTAACGAATTATTCACTCTGTATTCATTTCTTTATTCTACGTGATCATACATAACCATATTCCTTTTGACGGCACAGTATAAAAGCGATATTAGCAGCCCAACACAGCATGGAGCTACATAGCCCCGGACGGCGCGGTTCTATGGAAAGAAGTAGGTGGCTCGAAGGAAAATCTATGGATTAATTCCCAGAGGAATGACATGCGTATACTGTAGTTTTAACTTCAGCCTCTGTTATACCTTAAACAAATTCCCGCCCGCCCACAGACCTCTTAAATATTTAATTTGACAACTTTTTAATCCGTCACTACGCCATGATGAAGTAATTGTCACATGTCGGGAAAGAGGGAGAGGAGGAAAAAAAAAAGATTAAATTATACTTTGAAATGTGAATTGAAGTGATTTAAAAGGTGCCAGGCTCTTATTTGTTTTAGGACCTCGAGTAATAAGCCAAGGCTAAGAGGGATGACTTTTCTCATGTACTTGCGTGTTTATCTGAGGGCTTTGGCATTACAAAGCCGAATTCCCTGGTGATTTGCCCAGGCTAGCGTTCCCTGCGATCCAGAGGCTGGTGGGGGCTTCAAACCATAACCTGTACTAATGGAGTTCATGGGTCTGCTCACTCACACACACACACGGTTCCACGCTCAGCAGTGTCGTACATGACCGATGACATTTTGTGAGTGCTTTTAAAACCTATGCCTAAGCTATTGACCTTGGTTTTGCTTGGATAATGTAGAGCGGGAGGCAAAGGATTTGGCGGTTGAAGCGAAAATATTTCTGAGTATGAGACAAGCTCCTGAGCTCACCTCGGTGACTAACTGTCTTTTCTTAGCACGCCTGATCTTTTTTTGATCACAGATTAGCTATCACGAGAAAGAAATAATGCCCTTCTATCTCATCTGTAGAGAATGGGAACAGGACAGATTATACTCTACCTATAATCCTCAGGGGCTGATCGGAATGGTATCCAACATCCCCAATGCTCAATTGACCTTCATAATTTAATAATATAGTTCACAACAAAACATTCTGATCCATCATCATTTACTCACCCTCACGTCGTTCCAAACCTGTATGACGTACTTTCTCCTGAGATGATATTTTGAGAAATGTCTCCATAACAAATTGGATCCATACAATGGAAGTCAATGGTTACCAACATTCTTTTGTCATACAGGTTTGGAATGACATGAGGGTTAGTAAATTATGACAGAATTTTCATTTCTGGATGAACTATCCCTTCATATATAACTGTTTGATTCACACTAGTTTTAGCTTTTTCTCTAGATCTACCCACTGATTTTTATTTCTCACCCTCTCTGCCTGGCATGGGAGGTGTGTGTGCCTGGTTGTGCCCCGGCTTGTGCCCAGCTTTGCAGGGCATGGCGCCGAGAGCAGCGGGGCAGACCCTTCAGGCTCTCTCTACCTTTCATCCACTGCTGAAGGTGAAAGTGCCCCCTCAGGGTTACTGAGCTCTGCCCCTCCCAGTGGCTGCTGTGCAGGGAGTCAGATAGAGGAGAAATGATTAAAAAAAATGAGAACTGCTGAATTTGCCCTTGTATATAATGTATAATAATGAAGGCTTTTTTTTTTTTTTTTCGTTTTAGAAATTAACTTTTTTTTATTAAGGGACAATATTTGTGCCCTGGAGTTGATCTTCTGTGCTTTTTATATCTTTATTAAGGCTTATTTTTCCTAACTATATTAAAACACACAGCATGTTGCCCGTTTACGTCAAACACTTCTGAATCAATTATTGGAAATCTATTTTGAATCAAGTAATTATGGATCCTACTTATTAATTAAATCAAATATAAATCAAGTATAAAAGTAGCTGTAAATAATAATCAGACTTTCTTTCTTTCTTTCTTTTCATCATCTGTTCATCCATCTTTCTATTGATCCAATCATCTATCCAACTTCTTTATCTTATTCTTTATTTTCTTTTAATCTGTCCATCCATCCGTCTGTCTACCTGTCCATCCTTTCTTTTATTTTATCCATCTGTCAGTCCTTTTTTATTCTATCCATCTGTCCATCCTCTCTTTTATTCCATCCATCCATCCGTGCATCCGTCCATCCATCCTTTTTTATTCTATCCATCATCAGTCCTTTCTTTTGTTCTACTCATCTGCCCACCCTCTTTTATTCTTTCTTTCTTTCTTTCTTTCTTTCTTTCTTTCTTTCTTGTCTGTTATTCCATCCATCCATCTGCCATCCATCCATCTGTCTATCCATCCTTTCTTTTATTCAATCCGTGCGTCCGTCCGTCCATCCTTTTTCATTCTATCCATTCGACAGTCCTTTCTTTTGTTCTACTCATCTGCCCACCCTCTTTTATTCCATCTTTCTTTCTTTCTTTCTTTCTTTCTTTCTTTCTTTCTTTCTTTCTTTCTTTCTTTCTTTCTTTCCTGTCTGTTATTCCATCCATCCATCTGCCATCCATCCATCTGTCTATCCGTCCTTTCTTTTATTCCATCCGTGCGTCCGTCCGTCCGTTTATTAAGATGTACTATTCAAAAAGGCAACACACACACACACACAAACCCACACAAACCACTATTACCCTGTTTAGAGGCAGCTGAGATTTATGAAGTCCACATGTTTAATACATTTCATTTGGTCCATGGGATTTGTACTTTGGTTTTTCTGTGCGTCCACTAGTGAAATATTCAGTCCGTGCACAACCAGTATTAATAAGGGACTTCAGAAGAGAGGGGGGCACGACGTGCATAAACATTTAGTCCTTATAGACTTCCACGAGAAAATAAGGACTGCACAGTACATGTTAAGTGCTATGAAGCCCCAATACATAATGTCCCAGAGAGCAACAGCCTGTTGAGAAATTGAGAGCAGTGTTACATATTCCTGCAGGCATTCTTGTATGTTAGACAGTCAGATATGAAGAGTGTGTCGACCAAGAGAGAGTAAGAGGCCCCAGTGTGAAATACCAAGGAAAATTTAAAGCCCCTGCAGTCTCCCATTTTCAGAAGGAATCCATTCATTTGTAAACACATCCTATGAAGATGGCAGCTGGAGGAGTGCATGAGGCAAAAGGGGGGAAAATGAGGAAAAAAAGAAAATAAACAGATTACTCCACTGCCTGGTGTGGTCACTGAAATATTTGCTTTGCTTAAGTGCTGTTGGTTTTTCAAAGGAAGTAAAAGAGAGCAAGTTAGAGAGGAAAGCAGACCCTCATCTCAGAGGTACCTGCTAAGCAGGTGAGAGTTGTTTTTAGCGGAGTGTTTGCTTATCTAATGGGCTTTCCATTTTGATGGCTCAAAGTGTCATCACTTCTCCATTTACACAGCAAACAGGAAACATGAGTTAAGAGAGAGAAAGAGGTAGAGAAACAAAAAGATTGGACTCTTTCTCTCTTGACTGAATGAGTAATGAGGGCTAAAGAGAGTTCACAACCTGACTAAACAGCTAGCTGTGTTAGCCGCTGCCCGTAGCGTGATACTTGCTAGCGCTTGTGGTTTTTTTTTGCCCTTGTGGCCGCAGATGCACTTGCAACAGCGGATGCTTTTGTTTACATGGGTAATGCGGGTGTATTTAATGTTGACAGATATGGCTTTTGGGTGAATGCTAGCCCGGGTGGATTGAGGGGCCCATAATGTGGCTGTCATCTGCGCGAACAGAGGTTGAAGAGAAGCAGCCCACCTCAGTTTCCCCCTCGGATGGAGCCCGCGCTCCTCTCACTCAGTGCCGCTTGTATTTATGGACTGGTTTTACTGGCCTCAGACATGGCGCTTTTACACAGATCTGCTCAGACTCAGGGTTGTTCGGACATTTACGTTATTCCTGCTTTGAGTTACGTTCTCATGTAAAAAATGAGAGATATTACCTGTAACCCACGGGAAATTTAGGAAACTCGTGACTGACGTCTGTTCTCACACTGTGAACCTGTGGCATATGCACCCAAAATATGGCAAAATATACCACAGCCAAGAAAAGGTGAGATAATGATTCAAATGTAAAATTTTATTCTGAGAAAAGTTTAAATAGTAAATTAAGTCACATTATGAGATATAAGCTCATAAATATTTTATGTAAATAAATAAATTTCGAATTTCGAATTTCACCCTCTGGATCGCATGGGTACTTTATCTTTACTTTTGTTTATAGCATATAAAATGAACCATAAATATACACCATATTTCACGCAAACTTTCAAGCCTCGTTGTGTATCTCCACGAAGCCAAAATCCATTACCAGAGAATTTCTATCTTATTAATAAAAACCCTTGCAATACACATTTATATTCAAATCTGTGAACTGCTGCAAAGCTCTAAAAAAGCAGGCAGAAGTCATCTGCGAAAGTCTCCCTCGCGCTAAGCCCTCGAGTTTATATGCACAAACAAACAGAGCGCACAAGAAACGAAAGGGAACAACGAGAGCAAGCGAGACGGCGACAACCCCTCCTCACCCTCCTCTCCCAAATCCTAAACACTGTTTACTCATATTTTAAAATCAGCCTTTCCTCTGCCCCACTGCGAGGATATCGAACTCATTCAAACACGTCATCTTTACCAAAGCTTATTAAAAAGACGGACACAGCAGCAGAGGATCCTCATTTTTCAGTCTGTGCTGTAATTGCCCAACACAGACTGGAGAACAACAATCGCAGAGAGAGGGAGCGAGAGCGGGTGAGCGGAGGCAAGGAGATAAAGGGCTTTGGAGGGCTGGAAAAAAGGAGGGAGAATGTCTCGGAATCTCTCAATGGACCATGTTCCAATAAATCCCCTCGCATTTCAAAGGGGTGTGGGATTTCACAAACACATTTTGAAAGACGATCCTGTGAATCGAGCGAGCACTTTACGGTATAAGTGCCAGCTTCTTTAAGCTGAGAGAGCGAAAGAGGACGGGGGGCAGGGAAAAAGCGAGCGAGTGAGCAAGCGGGGTGGGCTTTTTGCGCATGTAATGCCTTGTGTTTGACCTGAAACTGCACTGGCTGGCTGATCTTTTGTGGAAATGATATACATGTGGAACAGAAACATAAGGCAATCCAATCTGAAAAGGTCAGTCGCCACTGCAGTCGGCTAGAAAATGGAGATGAAGTGCATGTTTCCCCTCATCTGTTTCATAAAAATGAAAAAAAAAAAGGATAATAATAACAGCTTCAGCCCTCAAAACGCTCTTAAAGCTTCATGTTCAGCCTGAAACCATTGAACTGAGGTGGCTAAAAGCATCAAGTCCTGAGAAGAAAGGATGCATTGTTTGCTGGCAAGCTAGGCTAATGGTGCTGTTGTTGTGGAGAGCTTGCATGCTCTCATTAACCCTCTAGCTCGTTAGCGCCGGCGGTTGCGCGTGCTTGACGAGCCCCGGCATCTCAACCTGACGCATGTCGTGTCAACGAGCGCTGTTCCTCGCCCCGAGACAAAGGCACGTTGGCAAGACACAGGTCCACCCCGACCACAACCGACAAAACGTTATCCCCACTAATGTCTTCCCCTCCAATTAAATCTGTAACTGTTAATTACTGTAATTAGCTAAGCAAGACCTTTCTCTCTCTCTCTCTTTATCTCCTTCTCCACCTCGCTTTCTCTTCAGCGTTTAACGATAAGCTGAAAGCTGTGTTTGAGTGCAGTTTGAAACGGAAAGGTGTGATGTTGTGAGTATTTGTAATTAAAATATTAACTTATTAGCTAAAAGCTAAAGGCCAGAGGCTACAGTTCAGACCTAAACCCTTATTAAGAGATATGTAAACAAATAAGTTTTTTTAAATATATTTTTTCATTAATTTGTGCTAAATTAAGGAAGTAACTAAAATAATTTTTTGAGAACAAATACTATTTATCAGTATTATTCAATGTTAAAAAGTTATTACCTTTGTATATCATTTTATTTACAGGTGTAGGTGTGTTTATATATATATATATATATATATATATATATATATATATACACACACAGTCAAACCAAAAATTAAGACATTTTTGATATTTTTTATATATTTCTACTAGTGAGTGCAGGACACTATAGTTCATTTATGTAAGTGAGGATAGCAAAAATAAAGTAAACTGTGACATATTATACCCAAAAATTCTTCATACAGTGGATTACCAGTAAAATTGATAAAAATTTGGAACCAAAAATTATTCAGACACTTTGACCTGACCATGTTTTGCTTAAGTGTTATCTGACATAATTAAGATTCATGTTCTCTGACACAGTTTAACTTTGAGATCTTGTTGTATTTTATTACCATTTTTTTTAAACTATAGTGAATAAACTGTATTAATGAATGAAATGTTCAAGGTGTCTGAATAAATTTTGGTTTGACTGTATGTATATATATATATATATATATATATATATATATATATATATTTATATATGATGAAAATTTTGTCATTTACTCACACAGCAGACTGTACTGTTTTCTGAACAGTTAGGGTTCCCATTGACTTTCATTGTATGGAAAAGAGCATCTTAGACATTATACTAAATTAGTATATTTATTTCAAAACACTGCTTCATGAAGCTTCGAAGCTTTTGTTTTGAATCAGTGGTTCGGATGGCGTGTCAAACTGCCAAACTGCTGAAATCACGTGACTTTGGCGCTCCGAACCAGTGTTTTGAAATCGGCCATCACTAGATATTGTTGAAAAGTCGTTATTTTGTTTTTTTGGCGCACAAAAAGTATTCTCGTCGCTTTATAATATTAATATAGAGCCACTGTACTCACATGAACTGTTTTAAATATGTTTTAGTACCTTTCACTGAAAGTGTAAATTAACTTGCCATTGGATTTCATCAAAAATATCTTAACTTGTGTTCTGAAGATGAACGAAGGTCTTATGGGTGTAGAACGACATGAGGGTGAGTAATAAATTACATAATTTTCATTTTTGGGTGAACTAACCCTTTAAGGGCTGGTAAATAAAGGTTTACTCTCTTAGTCTTGTTTCCCAAACTGTTTGTGTGAGCTTTTACACCTTTGTGCCCATTAATATGCTGGTGCAGGTGAACAAACCGCTGTAGGCATCAGCAAGGGATTTTACGGGAATTTCAGGGAACTTTAGACCATCGTACTTGTTCCTTCACACCTGATTTGTGTGCTTGTGCACTATGTAATGGATTTTGAGGAGTGTTATTGCTGAAATAATTGCGTGCGAGTTCTGTGGTGAATGTGCATCCTCTGTGATTGGAGCTCCGCAGGTTTCCTGCCTCAGGATGCAGAAAACAAGGCAATGCTAATCTGTAATTTGGAGTGTAGTTCTTTCTCGGAAAGAAAGAAGAGACCCTTCAGAGGGAGCTCTTTCTCTCCTTCTCTGTCTCTCTCGCTCTCTCTCTCTCCGCTCCAGGCGGCAGAGTCTTTGCTGTGGATTCACTGCAGCCAAATTTAAATGATGGACTGTCAAGTCTGGCACAGAGGACACCATTGCAAAAAGTCATTTCTTTGGCACTGGATCACGGCCCAGCTGTATGTTTCTAACGCTGCTTTTGTTGTTTATCAACACACCCTTGCACATACACGCACATTTAAAAAAAAAAAAAAAAGACACGCACATGTGGGCATCTGACATGCAGGAACACTCCAGCGCGCTCGCATATCACAGCGAGAGAAATGAAGAAACCAGGCAGAGAGGATTCTGGGATTAGTGTGCCTGCATATTACAGCAATATTCACATCTGCCCAAAGCTTTTTATTCTTGCCTTGCATGCAGTCGTGCTCATGCGTGTGTGTATAATGACACTAATACACCAGAACCTGCCATTTGTGTGTCCTGTTTTTATGTGTGTGTGTGTGTGTGACCTGGTTTTACATACTTCTCCGTTGCCTAATTAGGCAGTGCCGGAGAAGGACGAGGCGGCTTGCATAGATTAGTTGCCTGTGGGTATTTCATAAGTGCCTTTCAATGACACATTTGCATTATTTGCTGGGGGTGTACATTAAGAGGCACACTACCTTGGCCACAAATGAAGGCCAGGAGCTTAATAAGACAAGAACAAATAACCTAAGCAGATATTAACATGAAATATGACAACCCAAAGCAGGCTAGAAATTGAGAGAGTCGAATTGGAAATGTACAATATTGAAATGTAACAATGCTCAAAGCACATATACATATTTCATGGAATACTGGAAATATGAAGATATTTTATATTTGAATGAATGAAGAGACCACCGTTTTGGGGAAAAAAGGCATAGTCAGTAGTCAAGTTGGAAGGTTTGATTAATTTTAACGATTTTAGACAGACTTGAATACTTTACTTGAATACTTTTTTTTTTTTTTTTTTTGCATATACATCACAATACAATTCTGCTGTTTATCATTATAGAGCTTTATGTGAATAATTTCAGCCTAATTATTGAAAAGAATCAGCTCAAAATGATTCATTTTCAAATTGTATCAACAAATCAGTCAAGATTCATATCTTATCAATATTTTTATTTTTAACTTAAGTTTTCAGTTAGGTTATAGATTTCCAACGCTTAGAACGCTTCTAGATTAGAACGCTTTGCAAATCATTTCAACGAAGTCAGAGAACAGGTTCAAAACAGTGATTTGTTTGCAAATTAGACATCACTAATCAAAGATTCATATCTTGTTTTCAATTAGATTATGTAGATTTCCATTAGATTCGAATATAGAGCTTTTTGTGAATTGTTTCAATTCAGTCATTAAAGAACTGGTTCAAAATAATGATTTATTTTCAGTTTTGACAGCACTAATCAGATATTACTAGTGTTTCTATTTATCATTTTGTTTTTGATTACGTTATAGATATTTTCATTTGATTAGATTATTGAACACTTTGCGAATCATTTAGGCCAAAACAGAAAAAAGGTTCAAAACAACAATTTCGTTTTCAAATTAGACATCACTAACCAGTAGAGATTCATATCTTATCAATACTTCTATTTAACACTTTGTTTTCCATTAGTTTATATAGATTACCATTAGCTTAGATTTATATAGCATTTTTTAAATTGGTTCAACTGATTAACTACACAGAAAGATTCAAATCTCTCACTATGTTTTCGATTAGGTTATATAGATTTCCTTTAGGTTACATGGGTTATAGAGTGCTTTATGAATCGGTTAGACTGAATCATTAAAAAGAACAAGTTCAAAACAGCACACATCCCTAATCAGTAGTGATTCATATCTTATCACTACTTCTATTTAATCCTTTGTTTTCCATTTGGTTATATATATTACAGTTAGGTTAGATTATAGAGTGTTTTATGAATCTGTTCGACTGAATCATTCAAAAGAATTGGTTCCAAACAGTTATTCTGTGTTATTCAGTTATTCAATTTATCACTATGCTTTTGATATAGGTTCCCATTAGGTTACATGGGTTATAGAGTGCTTTGTGAATCGGTTTGACCGAATGACTATAAAGAACCTGTTAAAAGTAATGCCTTGCTTGTGATTTGTACATCACTATTCCGTAGAGATTCATATCTTTTTTCTTTCTTTCTTTTTTTAAATGTAAATAAATAAAGGCTGGATTTTTATTGCATTGCCAACAAGTTCTGCGGCCATCACTATGTGTACCAAAAAATGCTGGCTTCAGCATCTTGACCAGTGACTAATTATGCATATGGGCTAAACAAATGATTGAATAAAGCTCAGCCTGGCCAGAGCCAGTGACCCCGTGAGATCCAGCACAGGAGCCCATGCTGAATAGGTCCCGTCAGGTCACTGTGTGTGAGAGAGAGAGTGTCGATCTGTGTCACTGTGGCCTTGCTCTCTGGTTTGGCCAGCCTCCACACAGACACACAAGCAGGCCTACTCGCTGACCACTGTGGTTCTTGGCCCCAGGCCGACTCCATGTCCAGGAGGGCACACACACAAACACACAAAGAGGCAGTGACAGAGGCCCTCTTGTTTAGACACTCTCACTCTTTCTCTCCGTCTCTGTCGCGCTTTCTCCGTCCTCTCCCTCTGGACTCTCACGCTGCGTGTCACTACAGACAAATGTCAGCTCCTCAACGGGACAGTGATTAATTTTGGTGTGCTTGGCAAAATGTCTACAAGATGTTTGTTTGGGTTATCTTTTCCCACCCCTGTCTTCTCTCCCCTCCTCCTCTCCCTCACCCTGTCACAAACCTCTTTCCTGGGGAGAGGAAACACATCATCATCTAGGGACATCCAGGCTACCTGAACTGACAGGAAATCCTCTACTCTTGACTGCTGCCACTTTTGGTCACGTCTCTCTCTCTCCCCCCCTTCTCCCTTTTTCTTTCTCTCCTTCTTTATCGCCTTTTAAAATGTAGATGTTTAAACTTGAATGCCCCATCCCAGCTCTGAGGTTTGTGTGTGTATTGTCACGCATCGCTGTCAACAGTCCTGATTAGCTTATCATTCCATGCGGAGTGAAGAGATACCGTGTATCATCAACATCATCTTCCTCTCAGTCGAAGTTGTACTGCTCTATCATTTCTCTTTCCTCCTGCACTCACTGCCATGGTGTCTTCCAATCTGTAAACACTGATAATTTACCAACCTTGTAGTGCATTCCACCTATGTACCTCAGCAACCAAACACTGGGTAGTCTACATTCATCCGGATACATTTGAAAATGCCAGTTTTATTTCAAAACACTCTCCATCCACACTAGTGTTTTCCAAAAGTTTCTTGTCCACACTGAAACGTCAGAAAACACTAAATTCACCTTACTGTGAATGCGTAAACCCTCACAAAAGCTCAATGAGATGATACAGATGGAACAAGACATAAATAAGTTATCACGCAATTCGGATCATTTTATTTAGCGAAATATCTCACCATTCACTTATGCATCCCGGTTGCACAATTTATGCACTTTAAAGAGCGTTTTCAAAAAGGTCAGTTTTTGCAGGACAAAAACATGTCTTAGTGTGGACAGAAAGCCAAAAAGGAGAAAAAAAGATGTTTTCAAACGAAAACGTATTAGTGTGGACAAGACCTAAGATGTTCATCAAACGCAGTATTGAGCTACATTGTAAAAAATTATTTTCATGATTTATTACTTTTTTTCTTTTTTTTGTTAAATCAACTTCAATTCATATTTTGAGTTTCTGTTGATTAAACCAATCGCCTTCGTTGTAACTCAAAATTTTAATTTCAATGAACTCAAAATTTTAAGGCAACCAGTTAACTTACTTTTTTTAAGTTAAACCAACTATTCTTTTTTACAGTGTAGTTAGATAAATTACACTGCCAAATGGGATTTGTCTCCTCCTGTCCAGAAGGCTTTATGGAAGCGGTTCTCACTTCAGAATTGTGGGTAATGTAGCATTTTCCTGGAAATTTGGAAATTAAATACTTGTTTTATAAGTTAAAGTCGCAGTCAAAAAAAGTGTCATCAGAGAGAAGTCTGTCATTTCACTGGAGGATCCAGTTGTGACATTCTTCTTGAAAATAAGATCAATAACACACATTTAGATAACAGATAGAGTGAAATTTAATTTTATGCCAACTTCACCTTGAAATTACACTGATTCGTGTCTCTATAGGGAAAATCAATAGGATTTGTATGTCTATAATCCAACTGTTGCGCTCTATAAGCATTCCAGACTTTATCCCAATAGTCTTTCAACATGAATCTCGCGTCACTCTCTCTGTTGTAACCTTACATTTAGAAAATGTCCAGCATGTTAAGTCTGTCAGACTCGACAGGTGGTGTGTGGTGGTCTCGCGGTACAACAGCCCCTGACTGTGGGGAAATAGAGAGCCTCTAGTGTGTGACTGGGGCTCTGATTTGAGCTGGCTGAGTCGATTTGGTGGGAGGGCGCAGTGCACTGGCCTCCCCAGTGCAGTCTCAGGTATGGTAATTAGTCTGTCATTAACATTGGGAATAGCTAATGTGTATTAATGTGTTAATGGCATGTTAATTACCCTACATGTGAGAGCAAGAGAGAGCCCGGAGGCGCTTTCCCTTAGTGTTCTCTTTGCCATGTGGATGTAGGCCAAGACTCATATATGGACACACACATACACACAGAGATGAACACTAGAAGATGCATTAATGTGGCTGATTTTTTGGTTGTTTTGCTTGGCAAAACAAAAGATTTTTATCCACTTTAATCTTAAAGTTTCTTCAATAGATGTGGTAGATAGTGTTGAATATGTGTGTATGTCCATGTCCAATGCGCATCATATTTGCAAAGGATCTTGTAATCCTACTTCGGTTCAGCCCACGTTTGAAACTGCACTCATCTAACCTGCCATCACCAGCTTGCGGATGCATACAGCAGGCTACACACTTTCCAGTGACTTCTACTGTTTTTATACTGAGCTAATGATGTTTTCTATTCCCTAACCATCGCACAAACCTTTTAAATTTTATTTAACACATTATTTAGTGTGTTTATTAAGCCATTTTCCTTGTAGGGGCATTTAGTCTGCAAAACTGCACCCACATACGCACTTTTCATGGTCATGAACGACTGAGCACTGAGCTGCTCTGAGAGAGATGACCTTTCTAGATATTGACAGGAAATAAATTCCCTTTCGATTAGTTAGCTTTGGGAGACCTGCGCCGGTCGATGCAATTAGACGTGCCATTGGTGTCGATAGGCAGTGGTCTGCTGCAGAGCAACTCATTGAACAGAAAGAGAAGGGATGAGGGGTTATGGGGTCAGTCGGAGGTGTATTGAACTGAACTCACGGACCGTGGATGCGTGAAAGAGAGCGCTCGAGAAGAAATCACTGTAAGACGGCACTCACATGCGGGGATAACTGAATCACAACAAATTTCTTTTTTTCCCTCCTGTCTCCTCATGTTGCTTCACAAAACCAGATGCGCTTCCTGATATGAACAAACACAGGGAAGTATTTCTGCTGTCAGCACATCACAGTCGGATTACAAGCCTTCCGTTATATGGATGAACTGAAAACAAAGAATTTAGTTATCTGTAGTGTTTTTTTTTTATCTTATGTACCACCACAGCTTCATCAATCTCAAATACTTTTTTATCAATATAAACCAGAAATGTTCTTTTAAAATTATATTACATTAGTGTTCAGAAGTTTGGGACCAGTTAGGTTTTTTTTATTAAAGAAATGAATACATTTACTCAGCAAGGATGCATAAAATGTATCAAAAGTGACAGTAAAGACATTTATAATATTACAATTAAGTTAAATGCTGTTCTCTCAGACTTGGAAAAAACAATGGATCGTGATTTCCACAAAAAAAAAGATTAAGCAGCACTACTGTTTTAAAGAAAATGTTTCTAACCAAATCAGCATATTAGAATGATTTAGAAGGATCATGTGACACTGAAAAAGTAATAATTTTACTTTACAATATTACTGTTTTTACTGTATTTTTGATCAAATAAATGCAGCCTTTTGAGCATAAGAGACTTCTTTCAAAAACATTAAATCAAAAACAGTAGTGTATATTGGATATAATTACTATTACTAGCCTTATTAATAATATTATTCAAATAGCCATACATTTACAACAATTGATAGTGTCAGTGAAAAAACTAAACTACTTTTAGTTTGATTGACAAAATGTAACATTATGTACAAAAAAATTTAAAGTTTTTAATTATTTAAAAATGTTGAATAGTACTTGTATATTTATTATATATTCATATATACTTTAATTAATATTGTTATAGCAAAGCAAAGCTGAAATCCCTGGTTGAGAATCACAAGTTTTGAGGTTTGTGTAAGTGCAAACAAACACACATTCTCACCAAGTCACTGACCGTACTGAAGGAAAAAAAAACGACTCTCAGTGGTGCTTGTGTGTGTGTTAAGAGCTTGGCACGCTCCAACACTGCACATTAACTCAGCGGGGATGAGTCTTTATGGCTCTCATGGCCACTCTTAAGTGATGGGAGTAAACAAGGTAGAGGTCAGAGGTCAGTCGTAAGGGCATGCTCAGTGCCTAAGGGACAGATTGAGGAAGAGAGACAGAGAGAGCAGGTGTAAATTCACCATAATTGTTGTGACGGCACGCAGTTGTCTAATACTTGTCTATCACAGAAACATTGTGTCTGTCTGGTGTGTTTATCGTAAGTATACGGCCTGTTTTACACCGCATTGTCCTTGTTAGATGTATTGCACGCTTCTTCTTCTACACAATATACACAATACAAAATACGTACTGCTCACATGTGTAGGCCTAACTGTCATTTTTTGTTCGCAGATTCGTAACATGCTAGCAACAGTTCCCCCTTCATCGTGTTGTTCATTTTGAGCTGATGAAATCGAGTGACAGGCCTAAAACACACATTTAATTGGGGCTGGTTCTTCGCCGTACTGTGTATTTTAAGGGAACTTGTGAAGGTGAAACTTGGCCTCCATTCTTCAAACGAGCTCCCAACCCCCTATTGTCCATTTACTATGATACCCGCAACGTTGCATCAGACCCAGCTGCTTTTTCTGTCGCCTTGGCTCAAGGTTTAAGTCCTAAAGAACTTGCATCAGACAAAAAAAGTTTAACGGCTGAAAACGAATGTTTCGTACTACTACCAGGGATTGTTGCGTCAGTTCGAAGGTAAAAGGTTTGGATAAAGGTTCATGGTGTTTACACATGCCGTCAAGCTTATGCTGAGAGAGTGAGGTATTAGGTAAATCCAGTGCGGATATCTGTGACTGAAGCAGTGGAAATTCTCAGCTGCGTATTTGCAGCTTTACTGCCAATGAGAGATCTAATCGCCTCAAAGCCTATTTTACCAGTATCATGGCGCGATGTTTACATTGCTCATCCTAAAAGTGTTATTAGCTGCTTAGCTTAAAGGAAACCACAGGCCTCGGGATGAAATAACCCGCTGTGTGGATGTGATAGCACTAATTCATTTCAGACATATTGGGGTTTAGTTTGAAGTGATAAAAGTGTTGTTACAACTGAGGAGATTTGGTTGTTTCTTATTTGTCTGGATACTCTGTGAGCTGGAAGTTATATGAATAGTGTCGCTATAATAAAATGGATAAGAAAATAGATTAAGAAGTGAACAGAGGGAGAATATTTCAAATGGAAAGGACGGAAGATATGGTGAAATTACATGTGAGTTTATAAAGAAAAGGAACAATTCTTATAAAATTCCAGTTTAAAACATGTTCTCTGAATGTACTGTTTTGATTCATGTTGATTTCATTTGGTTTGGAAAACTTTTATACCATTTTCAACAAAAGTTTTTTATTTTTTATTTTATTATTTATAATATTATTATACCTTATAATTAAGTTTTTAAGTTAAAAATTCAAAACAGCATGTGGTATAACCATCAAGTAAAAACGAATAACATGTTTTTATCCCTTGAATACACGCAAGTTACGCATACTTATTTAGGTTTTTTTAAATATATTTTTCAAAATATTTTTTAAATATCATATAAATATCATATAAAATATATTATAATTATGAATTCATAAATACCATTAAGTTAAGTTACACCACATGACATTTTTAGTAACTTTTTGACCATGATACATTCACAAGGATCTTGCAATCTTTTCCAAATAACTTAATGTTTTACTTTTAAGAACTTAATTTTTTTTCATTGCATAATACTGCCTTTTTTTTTTTTGTCTTTTTGAATAAATTAAATACATTTGAAAATTAAATTAAATATGAATAATCTTGCAATCTTTTCCAAATAACTTAATGTTTTAGTTTTAAGAACTTAATTTTTTTTCATTGCATAATACTGCCTTTTTTTTTTTTTTTTTTTTTTTTTTGTCTTTTTGAATAAATTAAATACATTTGAAAATTAAATTAAATATAAATAAACTTGAATAGATTTGGTCGAAAAATGGCCATATACAAGATGAGAAAACGTACATACAATAGCTGAAAGAGAGAACTGGAGCACCCAAAAATACATTTGGGAGTGAACGAAGTAATGATACAACAGGAAATGACTTGACTCTTATTTCTGTTGTTAAAAGAAAGTGGCTTCATAAACCACAACGCTGTTTGCTTGAAGCTCTTGCAGCAGGTGGAGGTGGAAGAAAGGAGGGGGAGACGAGGAGGGGGTCCTTGTCTACAAATGTGCCCATTATGGATGGCTCTCCTGGGCTGCCGTGGCACCAATGCACCCGGTCTGCTGCCTGGAGGGGCCCGGCGCGCTCTCCACACAGCCGAGTAATCATTTTTATCCTCGCCATTTCCCAAATAGAAATGGACACGTATGATAAAAGTGTCAGGGCCAGTGTGGGCGACAGGACCTTCTAACTGCATTACATGTCACATCCTCACGTCCCTCTCTGTTTTGCTTTGCCTGCGAACGGCCGTGTTATTGCTCGCAGGAACTTGGCGGTAATATACAGTGCGAGACAAGCAGCTCTTTATGGCCTCAGATTATTTGGTTTGAATGAAAGTGCTGATTTATGTCTGTTTAAGTGAAAAGCTCTGTAAATTCCCTCAGCTGCGTTTCCTGTTCTGGTCCTTCAGGAGCGACTGAGCGGAATGGTAGTGACAACTGAGGCTGGTGTGGAAATGTGTCAGTTGTGGTATATTTAATATACCTGACAGAAACGTGAAAAATAAACCAACCTCAAAAACTAAGCCTTTACCTCCTCTAACGTAACACAAATCAAACGCAAACCCAAACTTACTCATACTTACATATACTACCCAGTGAGCACGCAAATCATCGCATCATCTGGAAAGTATCATGCTTTTTTCTTTTTTTTAAAGCCATATTTGTGTACAAACGTCTGATAAACATCTAAAACCGCAGACAACATCTGCTGAATGTCGTTCTAACATCCGACAGGGAACATTTTGGATAATCCAGATGAAAACGGACACATAGGCTTATATTATAGTAACTAACACTAAAACCATTAAAATATAAATAAATAAATAAAAATAAAATAATAACTAAAAATAACATTTTAAAAATCTTAAACTTATTTTATTTCAGCTAGTTGCCAAAGCAACATATCTCATAACTAAAATAACTAAAAATGAAAAAAAAATGAATAAAAACCATATGGACAAATAAAAAAAATTACTAAAACTTTAACTAAAATCAAAATGAAATACTAAAAATAAAAAAAATGAAAATATAAATATACAAACTAATTCAAATGTTATTGAAAACTTAATATCAACTTGATGTAATAAAATATCTAAACTAAAACTTAAAAATCAAAAAAACTATAACTTAAAAAAAAACTAAAAAAAATGACAAACACACAACAAAATTACTAAAACTTGAACTAAAATTAAAATAAAATCATAAAAAAAAAAAAAAAAAAATTCAAAATATTAATAAAAAAACATTATAGTATCAAACTTGATGTACTAAAAAAACTAAATAAAAACTTAAATAAAAAATCAATAACTATATAGACTTATTTTTTTTTTAAGACTAAAAAAGACAAAACAATAAAATTACCTAAACTGACTAAAACTAAAACTAAAAAATGAATGAAAATCAACATGATGTCTCTGCGACGTAGATGCTATATAGTGATTCTGATTGGTTCGGTGTGTGTATGTGTAGTTGTGTGTCTGCTCTTGGAGTCAGAGGAGCAGGGTCATATTGTCCCTGGTGTGGCCTTGGCTCTGCACGCTGACACTGCATTGTCCAGCACGGCCAGCTGAGCGTCTCACACAAATGACCTCATTCATCCTCGGCCTCTCACACCATTACACCCCATGGCCTAATATCAACAGCACATACATGCACTAACACCTGATCAATACCGCACGGGCCAAGCAGCGGCCTCCATCGCCAGTCTGGGCTGAAGGTGCCGCTCTTTAGATTTGTTGTGTTAGCTGAGTAAATGGTCTCTTCAAGTTGACAGCGTCTTGTCTTTGTTTATTTACAAAAGTGGGTTAGCTAGAGTGTCCGTGTTCAGTAGGGGTTTGTTTGTACTCTGGGTTTGCTCGCCGCGGGCGTTGATGGATTGTAGCATTTTTTTTTTTTTTTTTTTTTTTTGTGGTTATGCTTTATGGGAGCGAGTCTTGAAGTCTGTTTACAAAACCATAAAATGAACGTGTAAATATTTGTTTATGTTGTAATGTGCACAAGAATTGGAAGCAACTGTAGCGTTGCAAATGTATGACCTTAGTCAATTATGTTAGTGTGTATATATGCATTCAAACATGTATTTTGTTTGTGGGATTGATTTGAACCACATACAGTAAATAAACTGGGTGGTTTTTTTCCCCTCACTATAATGTTCATTTATTTGTCAACTACCCAAATGTAAAATAAATACCTAAATATCTTTAAATGGTTTGGCCATCAAGCATACCTGGTTGTGTGTGTGTGTGTGTGTGTGTGTGTGTGAGAGAGAGAGAGAGAGAGAGAGAGAGAGAGAGAAAGAGAGAGGCTAAGAGAGGCTTAGCTGGTTGCCAGGCTTCCACAGTGCAATAATAAACTCAGTAATCTCCTCATTTAGGATTCAGCATCTCACAGTATCTTAATGAAGCCTGTAATGAAGCTCACAGAAACTCTCAGAACCCCCAAATCACCCACTAGTTAAACCGTCCAAAATACCCAGACCAACCACAGCATACACACACTCGTCTTAGTCCTGCATTTATGATGATTTTTCACCCCCTGAATAATAGTATGTTAATTTCAACTCGTTTTTATTCAGGTTTTATGGCTGATTTTAGTGGCAGTTTTTATTTTTTATGTCTAGCTTGTGTGTCATGCCAGTACAGGTGCACATGCTCATGTGTTGAATGACGACTTATTTGGATCCACTGAAAGATCTTTTACTTTGAAGGGTGTATCGATAGACACTTTACTTTCCCATAGTTCCTTATCAAAAAGGTAAAATAAAATGGCAGAGAACTGTGATCCGGGCGGCTTTAGACACAAAGAACGTTGCTCCTCATGGTTAACATCACTAGCACTATGAAAGTAGAATTCGGGATGTGTCCCAATAACAAAGACAGAAGTAGTGTCCCGCTCCCGCTTTCAAATGCTTTCAAATTCAAAAACTTCCGTGTGCTTTCAAACGCTCCCGTGCGTTGATCATTGTAGCCAATTATAGACATCAGAGCCAATCAGAGGTGTTTATGAATCCATTCAACAGCGCCCACATTTTTCAAATTTCAGTACCGACTTGGTATCGAAGTCAGTACATTTGACAACACTAGACAGAAGACCGCAGCCTTCTGCATTTTCTTCTTCTTTAAGGCACCATTACAAATACATGTTAAGATTAAATCGTTTGATTAAAATCTTTCACAAAAAGAACTTTTTCTGCTTCATTATTCTCCTATATGAATGGAATTCATTATGCAAACACACAGAGAGAGAGAGGCAAGCATGATGAGGAAGTTTGTAATCAATCTTAATGGCTCTTTACTGCTCTGAGGTTCATTATGAATATCAGGCAAACACAATGAGCTATCTTTCACCCTCATATCGATTGCTATGCAAATTTACATACATTTCAAGCAGCCTTGCCTCTGCGGAGAGCAGAACCGGGTTGTATAATAAAACAGTTTGTTAACAACAAAATATAACGGCACTTGTGAGAACACTTTCTGCTCATTATTACGCCGTACCCGTGATATCGGACCAACAGACGAGCGCGCTCAGACACGTGTACACACGTCTTTCTGTTTAGCATCGCCTCAGCGTGGAGAGGTGCCATCACGCTGTTGAGTGTGTGTCAGTCGGTGAGTGTCCCTGTCATGTATGGCTGTGAGTACACACACCGTGTGTGCAGTGTGCTGTGAAAATTCGAGAAGGCAGCACTGCAAAACAGAGGAAAAACAAATTCGTACCTACGGGCCTTTTCAGCACTCTCTCAATACCCCCAGCACCCTGATCCATCTCACTTTAACTCAAGCATAGCGATGGGCCGGAGTGGACGACGTATTTTTACTCTAATACAGTCTGGAGTTATTTTCGCCTGTTGTGACAGATAGTGGTATTTGCTGCCAGACAGAGGCTTGATTGCAGAGCTCACAACCCGTGTGATAGTACGTCAGTGATTAACGCCTATATGAAATTCAATCATTCGTCAATAATTAATTCACTCTTTCATCATTCACAGCTCATGAGGGCAACAGACAGGCACAAGCGAGGCAGTATATGTCTTTACATTATCTATGCTTTTTCAAAAGCACCAAGAACGTGTTGCTGCGACCTGTGACAGTGTAGTATCCATTGCATTCCTTTACAAAAATATAATGTAAATAGTTTTTGCAAGGGTTTTAGTAAGTGATCATGTGCCTAAAGTGATAGTTCAGCCAAAAATGCAAAAATTTACTTGTCATCATGTCGTTCCAAACATCTATGGCTTTTACACTTCTTCAAAACATAAGACGTCAATAGGGTCCAATGTTGTGTTGTTGGTCCAATGTAAATACTTTAATTGCATGAACAAATATAGTATTTTGTATTCCACTGAAGAAAGAAAGCACTACCTCTTGTATGATACATTGATTTAAGAATATAAAAAGCCATTGTGGTGTCACTTTTACCTTGTCATGTCACTGACCAATCTCTTCTTTTTGTTTATCAGGTCTAAGTATCCGCGGGGCTCAGGAGGAGGACCCACCCGATCCACAGCTGATGCGTCTTGACAACATGCTTCTGGCAGAGGGCGTGTCAGGACCGGAGAAGGGCGGAGGATCGGCAGCGGCGGCAGCAGCAGCAGCAGCAGCCGGCAGTCCCACTGACAACTCCATTGAACACTCTGACTACAGGGCCAAACTCTCCCAGATCAGACAGATCTACCACACCGAGCTGGAGAAATATGAGCAGGTGAATGACAGTATACACTACATTCCAGTAAGGCATTATATCAGCTTGCAACAAATATTTTTTTTACTGAAGGTCTTGTATGACTTCTTCTCCATAAGTTGGCCCAAACAGGCCCAAAATAAAATAAATAAATGAAGCCATTTAAGTTTGAGCTTCCGTAAGAGCTTTGTTCTCGTGCGTCAAGCAGTTTTGGTTGAGCTTCTATTTATGTTCGCTGATCAATGTTTATATGTGAGTAAAAGTCTAAATTCAATCTGTTTATTATATAAAGTTATCGAGTCTCTTCAGAAAATTTGGACTAAACCACTCAATTCATATGAATTAGTTTTACAATCTCTTTCTGAACTTTTTGAAGCTTCAAAATGGTAGTTGCGTAGCTGTCTATGGAGGGACAGAAAGCTCTCAGATTTCATAAAAAAAAAATCTTCATTTGTGTTCCGAAGGTGAACGAAAGTTTTATGGGTTTGTAACGACATGAGGGTGAGTAATTAATGACAGTATTTTATTTTTTGGGTAATCTAACCCTTTAAATTTACTTATCTTCAAATAATACATTTTCTTTTTTTTCTAATGTGTGATTGAGGCTAGTTTGGGCTAAATTATATATATATACAGTATATACAGAGATACTGTGTGTGTGTGTATATATATATATATATATATATATATATATACAGTATCTCACAGAAGTGAGTACACCCCTCACATTTTTGCAAGTATTTTATTATATCTTTTCATGTGACAACACTAAAGAAATTATACTTTGCTACAATGTAAAGTAGTGAGTGTACAGCTTGTACAGTGTAAATTTGCTGTCCCCTCAAAATAACTCAACACACAGCCATTAATGTCTAAACCGCTGGCTATAAAAGTGAGTACACCCCTAAGTGAAAATGTCCAAATTGGGCCCAATTAGCCATTTTCTCTCCCCGGTGTCATGTTACACGCTAGGTCTCAGGTGTGAATGGGGAGCAGGTGTGTTAAATTTGGTGTTATCGCTCTCACTCTCTCATACTGGTCACTGGAAGTTCAACATGGCACCTTATGGCAAAGAACTCTCTGAGGATCTGAAAAAAAGAATTGTTGCTCTACATAAAGATGGCGTAGGCTATAAGAAGATTGCCAAGACCCTGAAACTGAGCTGCAGTACGGTGGCTAAGACCATACAGCGGTTTAACAGGACAGGTTCCACTCAGAACAGGCCTCGCCATGGTTGACCAAAGAAGTTGAGTGCTCAGCGTCATATCCAGAGGTTGTGTTTGGGAAATAGACGTATGAGTGCTGCCAGCATTGCTGCAGAGGTTGAAGGGGTGGGGGGTCAGCCTGTCAGTGCTCAGACCATACGCCGCACACTGCATCAAATTGGTCTGCATGGCTGTCGTCCCAGAAGGAAGCCTCTTCTAAAGATGATGCACAAGAAAACGCCCGCAAACAGTTTGCTGAAGACAAGCAGACTAAGGACATGGATTACTGGAACCATGTCCTGTGGTCTGATGAGACCAAGATAAACTTATTTGGTTCAGATGGTGTCAAGCGTGTGTGGCGGCAACCAGGTGAGGAGTACAAAGACAAGTGTGTCTTGCCTACAGTCAAGCATGGCGGTGGGAGTGTCATGGTCTGGGGCTGCATGAGTGCTGCCGGCACTGAGGAGCTACAGTTCATTGAGGGAATCATGAATGCCAACATGTACTGTGACATCCTGAAGCCGCAGGGCAGTATTCTAACATGATAACGACCCCAAACACACCTCCAAGACGACCACTGCCTTGCTAAAGAAGCTGAGGGTAAAGGTGATGGACTGGCCAAGCATGTCTCCAGACCTAAACCCTATTGAGCATCTGTGGGGCATCCTCAAACGGAAGGTGGAGGAGCGCAAGGTCTCTAACTTCCACCAGCTCCGTGATGTCGTCATGGAGGAGTGGAAGAGGACTCCAGTGGCAATCTGTGAAGCTCTGGTGAACTCCATGCCCAAGAGGGTTAAGGCAGTGCTGGAAAATAATGGTGGCCACACAAAATATTGACACTTTGGGCCCAATTTGGACATTTTCACTTAGGTTTAGACATTAATGGCTGTGTGTTGAGTTATTTTGAGGAGACAGCAAATTTACACTGTTATACAAGCTGTACATTCACTACTTGGTAACACTTTAGTATAGGGAACACATATAAACTATTAACTATGACTTTTCCCTCAATAAATTCCTAATTTACTGTTTATTAACAGTTAGTAAGGTAGTTGTTAAGTTTAGGTATTGGGTAGGATTATGAATGTAGAATAAGCTCATGCAGAATAAGGCATTAATATGTGCTTAATAAGTACTAATAAATAGCCAATATTTTAGTTATATGCATGCTAATAAGCAACTAGTTACAAGACCCTAAAATAAAGTGTTACCCACTACTTTACATTGAAGCAAAGTGTCATTTCTTCAGTGTTGTCACATGAAAAGATATAATATTTACAAAAATGTGAGGGGTGTACTCACTTCTGTGAGATACTGTATTTGACATTAAAGTTTTTATTCATAGAATGTTCACTATTCATACTCTAACCGATGACGATACCATATATCATAACATACCAACAGATTGTATGAGTTGATTGTGACAGCAAGACTCGGGTTGATTTTAATGACTAAAACAAATAAGATAACAAATATGTAGCATTTCATTTACATATAACTAAACCTTTTTCAGCCTTGTAAGCACTGAAAATGCATATCTAGTGGTTACAAAGCCCAACCGGATTGTATAGTACAGAGCCAAGAATAATACAAAGGAAATTTTTATCTGCATTCACACATTTGCATTGATCCTATGAGTGTGAATAATCCCAGCTTGCTGTTCTGTCTGAATAGATGGTTTTTCACTGAAGCTTAATGACAGGTTTAAAGGGAGACCTGGAGGCCTTCATCTGAACTGAAGGTGTCAGAGGTCTAAACCTGAGCAAGCATTTTGCATTTTACAGTCCTGTCTATCTTGATTACGACTGAGAGCAGATGTGATTTATGGTGGTATTCAGGCATTAGGACATCTTCAACTTACCTGACCCCTGAACAGTGGTAGTCTAGACATCCTCTTATAAATATTGAGCAGACGCTTTTAGTTACAGTGTGGAGAGCAGCCTCTGATTGCATAGTGCATTTGAGAGTGTCGCTATGCAGGACTGGCTGCTTCATTGAGGTCATGTATTGATTCTTTAATGGAGCTGACATTAATTTTTGATTCAGCGCTTTAGTTATTTTCCTCATAATCAAGGACAAGTTGAACGAGGGGCTTGCGATCTTTTATTTATTTATTTATTTTTTGAGATACGATATAGTTAAAATGCTGAATGTTTTAAGGAGATGCCTAGAAGAATTGAAGTAATAGCTGTATAAATAGTCTTTTGCCCTTGGGTCAATGACATGATGCTCACTTTTTTAATGATTGAAATAATGATTGAGATGTGTACACTCATGTATTCATGTAAGAATATTTATGTATCTTATTGCTTTTTACTTGATGGTTACAGCCCATGACATTTTTAGTCATTAAATACGAACTTTTGTTTCAAACCATATGAAATCAACATGAATACACTGAGTATATTTCTAAAAACTTGTGTTTTAAACTAGATTTTACTAGGTTTTTTCCTTTTCTTTATCATGGTCACTCTTATTTTTCATTGATCCCTCTACTGTTGTGTGTTTCATAGAAAACAATAAAGAATGGTTGAGAGAACACTTTTATTTGTAAATAACAATCCTCTTAATATGATATGGAAGTTGTTTAGCTGATGGCTTAGCCAGCCAATGAGCTCAATTAGTCTGATTAACTTGCAAGCATTTAAAAAGGGAGCATGCGAATAAGGTGGCTCAACCCTTTCACCCAGAGTAAATGCATCTTTCTTAAGGGTGTTCCCCATTTTAATAATCTAAATGTAAATACTTAACAAATTTTTACTCCGAGTAATGAGCTAAAGTGTGCACTACCTAAATTAGTTATTCTAATTAATCATGTATGAACCACTGCTTTAACGAAAAGCTGTTTAAATTCTACGGGCGCTGGGCAGGTGCCAAATTGCAAATCGGCATTTGCATTCATAGATGACTTCACCTATTAAGCCGTTCAAGTCCTCAGCAGCACTACAAACAGTATGGATGGTGTTTTTCCCGTGCTTTCAAGAGCAGCAGCTTTGAACTTGCTTCAAAAATTGCTGATTGCTGCTCCAGAGAGCTTCAAACGAATGCAGTTGAACTGATGTGCTTCTTCTGCCGAATAACGTCAAAGAGCATTTCTGTCACTGTGCTGAGAGTATATAATGATTTTAAAAAGCGGGTCAATCTCTAGGATGTTTTTTGGATTTTAGCTGAGGACGTGATGACGGAATGGTATATTCAAAAATTATTTATTACATGTAGCTGCTGAGTCTCAGTAGCGGGTCCTAAAGACTTCAGAGTAATTTAGATTTGCGTAATGAATTTTACACCTACATCCTTATTCAGAATAAAAGCTGTGTGCTCAGATCAAAATTTTCTTTCTCCACAGGCATGTAATGAGTTCACTACCCACGTCATGAACCTGTTGAGGGAGCAGTCTCGCACACGACCCATCTCGCCAAAAGAGATCGAGCGCATGGTCAGCATCATCCATCGCAAATTCAGCTCCATCCAAATGCAGCTTAAACAGAGCACCTGTGAGGCCGTCATGATCTTGAGGTCCCGCTTCCTCGATGCCAGGTTAGTATCCTTATGTTTGATTTGTCTACATAACTTATAATATATGTAATTACAAATGATTTTCAGTTGTATTTGAAAGAATCCATCTTCTGCTATATGTAAGAAAGCGATGATTAGAGAATATGATTTCAAGTTAACCATCAAATATGATGGCCCCAAATGTATTTAGGGTGTGGTCACATTTATTGTTGTTTAGTGAAATTTTAGAGGTGAATCCAGTCATATTAAAGGGTTGGTTCACCCAAAAATGAAAATAATGTCATTTAATACAGAACACAAATGAAATTAAGTTTTTGAAACAGTTCATGTGAGTTCAGTCGTTCAAAACGAGAACAAAAAGTTGTTCAAAATGAGGACTGAAGAGTCATAATTCCACTAAAAGGAACTTTAGATCAGTTGTTTTACAGTAATGGCTTAGAAAAGTGAAGTTGGCTCTGAAAAAATCTACCTTGTTTGATATTTTATTTACATATTGAAATTAAGACATTTTTAAGTACAACTTAAGTGTTCAAATACTTTTAGGTGACATTGTTACTTGAAGTAGGAACAGTTTTTAGCTCAGTTTTGAGTTCATTTGACCCTTTTAATCTGTGCAGGGTTCAGGCACCTGTTATCAGTCGAGCACAATAACACATTCAACATTATTCAACCATTAGCGGTTAAGATGTGGTGTTGCCAAGACAAGAGTTTTAAAGCCTAGAGGCCATCCACTAAACACAGTCATACTAAGCACCTGAAAGCAGTTAAGAGTTTTATAGAGTGGAAATGAAGTCATTTGCGTTTGGTGGGTAGGAGGTCATCGGCAGGTGGTCTAGATTACTGTAATCACAAACAGTTGGTAGAGGAGATCTGGAGAGGCGTAGAGGGGAGGGAAATGATGCAGTGAACACGAGAAAAGAACGGATGAGGTCTCGAGGAGAACGCTCAAGTGAAGCGGAAGCACAATCATTTGGCCGGCCACTCGTGTGAAAGGCATTAAACAAGGCGAGAGAAAGAAGCCAACGCTTAACTGTGTCGGGGTGGGTCGCAGTGAGTGGCAGTAAGTGCAACTCCATCAGGCCCTGCCCCAGTACTTGAAGAACAGTGTTCAGCTGGCCATGGCCTGATTTCCCTAATGTCCCAAGATACAGCTCTGACTGGGAATGCTTGAGCACCTCTAAACGCCCCCATCAGAGTGAAAGAAAGCACAAGAGAGGGTGAAAGAGAGAGTGAAAGCTCGCCGCTTTAAACACTGAACATTTCACGCTTCGCTTAGAGCTCAACCGATAACGTAACAACTCTCCATTTGTGTGTCTACATATGTATTCCGATAATAGCCTTCCCGACTTCATTTCCTGCCAGCAGCTTCATTATGAGTTTGGCCATCACACATGGTTTTATTTGAGTTTCTCTAATTGCCTTCCTCCTCTTGTTTCCCCCCCACTTGTCCGACGCCAGACGGAAACGGCGGAACTTCAGCAAGCAGGCGACCGAGATCCTGAACGAGTATTTTTACTCGCATCTTAGTAACCCTTACCCCAGTGAAGAGGCCAAAGAGGAGCTGGCTAAGAAGTGCAGCATAACAGTATCCCAGGTGAGACCACACCACCCATCCATGTAGCACATGCCCCATTTTTGTTGGATAGTCTGGAAAGAATGACTAACAACAGATCAAAGCCTGAAGACTTAAAGTCCCAATGTCCAGGGTTTATTTAGGTAAATCCAATGCCATCCCTGTTAAAAAAGCATTTTAAAACAGTCTAAGTTATTTTGCAGGTCTTTCCTGATCTTAGTTGGTTTAAGATGGTCCTTGAGCCTGGCTAAGCTGGTCTTCAGCTGGTCTAGCACAAGGATCTTTAACCCTGCTCTTGGAGACCTGCAAAGTTTAGTTCCAACCTGCTCCAACACATATACCTTAAATTTTCAATTGATTCTGAAGACCTTGATTAGATGGTTCAGGTGTGTTTGATTTTAGGGGAGGTCACACTACACTTTTTGTTCTATTGACTTCTGTTTATTCATAACCGAATGAAGGAGACAGGAATTGCAAGCTCATACGAATTTTACTGCTTTCCAGAGTTCAAGTTTGGTGAATTCTGCTCTGTGAATTTGTATCACGTGAAGACATGTGACCAATAGAAGAATGAACTTTTAGCTCAATTTAAAGAGCGTAAACTTTAAATCTGCAGGATTGAAGAGTTGCAGTAAAGTGGAGTATACATTTTGGATGTATTATATGTTGAATTGTGTTTTTAAAAAAGTGCTACAGAGTGTGACATCAAATTACGACCGCTGCAGAAATTTTGCTCAAAGTCTAGTGTGTCTGCAGCTTAAGGTTGGAGCTAAACTTGGCAGGAAAGTGGGTCTCCAGGAGCAGGGTTGAAGACCCCTGGTCTAGTTGGTCTCTTACCCTGGCTAAGGTGGTGCTCAGCTGCTTTGCATGGTTGGCCAGTTGGTCTCCTAACCTGACCAGCTGAAAAGTGCCTAAGACCCCTATAAAATCAGCCAAAAGACCAGCTTTACAGGCTTTGAGACATCAAACCATCTTAGGCTAGCAGGGTAGTACCATAATCTAGGCCTAACAGCGGCTAATTGGCAAGGCTAGGTCAAATGAGGCAAACAAAGGCCCTGTCTCAAATGGTGCACTTAATGTGGACTCATGGTCTCTTGACCTTTGCTCGTATGGTGTCCAGTTTGTCATTTTAGGTTTCCAAACCTACCCAGGCACCCCCTTTGCAGCCGCTATGCATCCTTCAATATTACCCAGCAGCCCATGCGGCAAAGTATGGACTCGGAGGAGGATCGCGAGGGCTAAGGGTGCCATTTGGGACAGGGCCAAGATTGATCACACCACACTCTTCAGCGTACTGTCTCTCATTGTCCTCTTCTTTCCTCTCGTCACTGTCTAGCATGCATACCTGTTTGCTCTAACACATCAGTCTGATACTTCCACTGAGCTGAGTCTCAAGCAGGGCCTGAAGACACAACGTGTACCCTGTTGTGGATGGATGCCACAATTTGTGGTGATCTGTGTCAGTCATTGTGTTTTAGAGTAAATGTGTGCGCACATGTGAGTGTATGTGTGTCGGAGAGAAAGAAGAGGGACAAACTTTTAGTTGCACAGTGTGATTCATAATCGCAAAGCAATTAAGAGTATAGTGTTTTCCCACTCTAATAACTAAATTCAGAATCCACCTGAAGGCAAGAGTACCCACCCACACCCATCTCCCCACAGACAAAACTCTTTTCCTTTTTTCAAATTGTCACAGAGGTGGTCAAGGAAAATGTGTACTGTTAAACTATTGGTCTTAGAGCATATTTGCATACTCTGTGATGTAATAAATGTTTTTTTCTCTGTGGGGAGGGGCTTATGGAGGGTTGTTCAGAGTCAGATCCTGTAAAAGCCATTCTTTTTTGCCTTCAGGGGGTGGGAACCACCATCACAGTGGCACAGGTATGTCATGACTTCTCCTGCTCCACTTTTTTGTGCCATTTGTTTTTCTTTATTGTTGATTTTTCCTTTATTCTGTCACCCCTTTATGTGTGTTCACTTTTACCTTAGAACATGTTAAGATGTACTCAGCACTCTGTTCCCCAAAAGTCTACCTTTTCTGCACTTAGTGACAACAAATCTGCACACTGAAGTAAGTGTCGAATGGGACTGTATTTGGAGTGCTCAGTAATCAAACTAAATATCAGACAGTATTTATGTAATATACATATATACACCCCCTTCACTCTTCCCTAGAGAATTTCACTCGATTGTCAAACTTCTAAAAGTATGTGTCCCTTTTGATTGTGTTATGTCTTGTCATTGTATATTTTGACATGCCTGTGATAGACATTTACCCCACATCGTATTTAATAAGTGTGTTCTGCATATGTTCAGAAACTTAACTTTTTTTAATTTGGAAATATCTCTTATTAAATGAATAATATGCTGGAGGATTTTGTTTTTCAAATGTATAATTGGTTGCTACTGTATAGTACCAATGGGTTAAAGTTTATTTATTTTTTTAATAAAAAGAAATAGGTAAAAATATTGCAGTGTATTTAAAAAAACAAAAACAAAAAACAATTATTATTTACATTTCTAAGGTAGTATTTTTTTATTTTATTTTATTTTTTTCCAAATTCTACAACATTTAGATCCCAGAGGCTGCCTGCTTTGCCTTTTTCCCTGTATCTAAGACATGTGCTGATTAGAAGTGATGTGTGATGTTAATGGTATTGTTGATTAAATTTAGTCGCCTTTATCAGGCACCAGGCACAGAATCAACCTCATTATCTGGGCACGATCTGTGTGCATGTGTGATGCTCTGCTTTCTAAATGAGCACCATGGCATACTGGGTCACATGATACTTTTTTTTGAAAGAGTTTTCATAACAACTATGATTTTAGGCATCGAGTCTAGAGGGGATAACGTGCACCCTGCAAATGAGCGGGCACAAAGTGTGGTGCCCATCACCCAATTAAGTGCGGTTCTTACGCTTCGATCTTCCTGCGGTTCAAACGAGCGACACTTATCAATATTTCAGCTCATTATACATGTAGCAGAGCTCTGCCTCAGGTTAATGTGTTAACTATTAATGCAGACCGCTTCATTATTGATAATATCAGCAGCCCTGGCCACTGCAACCACCCATGACAGGGAGTTCGCATGAGTGTGTGTGTGTGTGTGTGTGTGTGTGTGTGTGTGTGTGTGTGTGTGTGTGTGTGTGATGAAGCCACAAGTCTGAGTCTCCATTTAAGTTCCACTCTCAGCAAGAGAAGCAGTATAAATCGGGAGGTATTGAGACCTGGGTAAGATCATCCATCCCATTTCAGTGACACTAGTGGTGTATTGACCCAAGCTTGGGGAGGGAGTAGTGGTGAATTATTTACTACACCCACACAGGCTTTCCTCTTCATTGGTTTAAAGCAAATAAACCAGGTATTGGGTTCCAGGCATAGAAGTCTACTGCATCTCTAGTCTAGGGTGTTCTTGCATAAATATGAAAACCAAATATGCAGCGAGCTTTAAAAATATTAGTATTTAAATATTTTTGTCAAGTGAAAGACATTTTTTTTTTAAATTTATGAAACCAGTGTGAATACAAAGATTACATTTGAGAATTCTTGTACTAGATTTTTAAAAGAATTCTTATTTTCACCCTCTCAGACATCCTTATTTGTTATTGACTCATATTGTTCTCAATTGATTCTGAAGGCAAAAGATACAGCAAAAGAGGGAACAACCATTTAAATGAGTTATGTGTTGTTTTGTTAAAATATGAAACATTAGGGTTAGGAACAGCTAAGTTTAAGGAGACTCTGTGTGCCTTTTTTCCATGGCCTTAAACTGCTTCATAAGCAGGTTAAGTAAAAAGGATGACGGCTAGTGCTTTCATTGCTTCCAATTAAACCTTGCTTGTTAGTTTAACCTCTAGGTAAACCCATCAAACAATTGATGTTAAGGCAAAAGCCTGCCAACGGTGGTGGCTTCAGCCGAATGGTCATTAATTTTAATTGCCTAGATATTAAAGATTTAGAAGCGCAGAGGCATGGTGGGGGTAGAAATGATCTGATGTCATGTAAATTCAGCGGCTGTAGCGTAGTGTGGCTCGGGCTGCTGGAGATATTAAAATGGAAGCAGAGAGGTGGAAATTAAATAAAGCATCATTAAGGGGCTGAGGCTCTCTGGTCCTCCAGTCCAGCCAGAGCTGGAATACGGCAGGAGAGATCGCCACGGCGACAGGCCACCGTAATTTATAGGGCTATTAAGAAACAACCCTTAATCTCTTTATTATTCCACAATTATGCAGTGCTAGCATTTGCACATCTACCACCCCCCATGTGACCCAGATCATATTGTTTTCTGGCTGCTGTTTTTAGTAAAATTAGCATTATTGTAATTATTAATGTATTAGGTTGAGGCAGTGCGGCTGCTTTTAGGTGTACTACGTGAGTTGTGGTTATTATTATGTCTATTATTTGTCTTCAGGCAAGAGCACAAAAGTGGTTTTATGCAAAAGAAAAGAACATTAGTGTTATTAAGATGCATAAAAGCCTTGCCTTTGAAATCAAGGCAGCCGAATGTATCCAACTTACCTTTAAAGGAAGGTAGTGAAAGTAAAAACAAAAGAAAGTGTTATGTTAAAACTATTATTGAGAATGTGTTTATTTATTAAATGGGGTCAGGGAGAAGAACAAACACTTTTTAACAAGATCTCAGCTAGCCTTACAAGGAAAGTTTGGCATTAGCTACCTGATCCCATAAGCACAACACTGATCCTAATTTTGCCACAAGACGAGCAGCCCCATGTGTGTTGGTTTTGTCTAGAGACAAACAGAGAGCATGTCACGCCTCCATCCGCAATAACGCACAAGCCCTGTCTGATAATCGCTTAATTAGTCTGCATGCCCAGCGGATATTACTGTGGGAGGCTGGGGACTGTGGACTTGATGGACCCAAACATGACATCTTGAAACAATCACTCTGCTCAGTGCACAGTGCCTCGTCTGCATTGACGTCTGACGCCCCCTCCTCTTTTTTTCCCTTCTTTTCTTTTCTTTCCATCTTTCCCTCAGGTATCCAACTGGTTCGGCAACAAAAGGATCCGCTACAAAAAAAACATCGGCAAGTTCCAAGAGGAGGCCAACCTGTACGCCGCTAAGACAGCCGTGACTGCCGCGCACGCAGCAGCTGCCGCCGTCCAGAACAGTCAGACCAACTCACCCACCACACCCAACTCCGGTAAGCTTGCATCGATCCCGGACGAGCCCCCAAAAACCAACCAGCTGCCCCCTATCTCAGCTTGGTCCCTTCTGAACCTCTGCTCCCTCTGGCACGCTGGTTGGTTGCTGTGACAGTGAGAGGTCCCAGCCTGGGGGATGAGCCTCACTCTCCTGCCTCTGAAACTATACATGCTGAACGAGACGAGCAAAGTCAAGCAGAACTGTGTGAGCGGGTTGCACATGCTGAATATGTTTGAAGTATTGAGGGGTGGGAGGGTGGTGGTGTTGGTGGGTGTAGAAGAGATAATCCTCACTCACTGTCCTCCCTTCTTATCCATAAATGTGACAGTGTTGCCCCTGCTGTGAATTGATGGAAATCTCTTGCTCGGAGCATGTTACGCTCTTAAAGAAATGTACAGTATGGAATAATAATGAATATTTGATTAGCAGAATGATGCAGTTCCTATCTTAAACTGATGCTCTTCAGACATAATAAGCAGAAGATTTGACTGTAATATGGACATACCTTAGACTCTGAGGAGTTGTGGGTAAGCAATTTTTAAGGGGTCCCCTTTTTCTTGCACCCAGGATTCCAGATGAAAGATGAAGAATTTCAGCTGGACTCTGCAGAGAACAAAAACACTCTATTAACCAACATGTTCACTGGTACTGGCCTTTTCCATAAGCTTCTTATTGTCCTTCTTGTCATTGGCATATAATCCCCCTTATGAACTAGTCCACTAGAGTAGGAGTAGGTGTGAACCCCTGTGGAAAACTTAGACTTCCAGTTCCATATACCATCTTTGTCCTTTTTGTGATTTTCCCCCTCTTTGTTTTTGGCATTTTTGGTGACCCCCACGTGCCCTTGTAGAGATGTATTGCAACCTAGCTACCATCCCCATCCCTATCCTTTCATTTCTTCCTTGTTTCTTTTGCTCTCCTTTTGTTGCTTGCTTTCTGAGCATCACTACCTAGCGTGACGTGTGGTGGGCGTATGTCCTCGTACACATTGTGTGTATGTGTGAGTCTGTGATAGCTTCTCTTTCTCTTTCTCATCCTCTCGTTATTCAGCTCCTTACATCTTTCCTTTCTAGGTTCGTCAGGTTCTTTTAACCTCCCAAACTCGGGGGACATGTTCATGAGCATGCAGAATCTGAATGGGGATTCTTACCAAGGGGCACAAGTCGGAGCCAATGTGCAGTCACAGGTAGGCGCTACGCACAGGAACTGGGGCTGTGAACCAGAGCAGACCTGTCAGCTAGCCTACCATCCACATTAAAAACTCAACCCCCTCCCCCTCAACATATAGACAATGATAGAGATTTGATCGACCCCCTTAACAATTAGTCTCATTATAGTCATTGAAGATTAATAAGTAGTCTGGACATGGATGGATCCTTAACATTTCCAGTCTAGACCCCCAACCAAATTACCATATCACAGCCCATAAGAGGTCCTTCTGAATAGACACTCATTATTTACAGCAGTATGCTAGTATATTGATCCTGGAACAGACCCCATATTGTAGTTGATGTTGTGAATGCATTTGGCTCTGACTTGAGCTCTTGGGTTGGTATTGGTTGTATGGTACTGTTCTTTCCTCCAAACCTCTATATCATTTTCTGTCCCCTGTTCATCATTATTATCCCATTTTTCCATGTTCACATAAGCTCATTTCATTTTCATGTTAAAAGACATCATTTGAAGGAGAGAGAAAAAGAGAAGTTAATGTGTATTGAACATTTATCAGATTCTCGATATCTGCTCATGCTCTGTTAATGTGTTGTCACACACCATATTCTCCTCCAACTGTTGTCAAATGCGAATACTATTGTTTTGTAACAAATTCCAAATCAAAGTGATTGCATTTCTTCTTTCTGTTATTATGTTTCAAGCCTGGAAATAGAGTAATCATTGCCAGACAACAATAGAGAGGGGAAACGCATATGTTGTCCTAAATGTTGCATTAAACCACATATGTATCCCTGACTTCATTTATCTGCATATTCCATTTAGTATGATTCATTTAGTAAACCACAAAGTCATCAAATTTTCATTTAAACACCATTGCCTTTGTCTGTTGTCACCATACATCAATATGTTGATGTTTGCATGTGTTCCTGAAACTCAGAATGTTGACAAGCTCGACTTCCTGTTGTGTCCTCTGCAGGTGGATACCCTGCGCCATGTTATCAGTCAGACGGCAGGATACAATGATGCCCTGGGGGGGAATCCCATGTATAGTCCACATGGCTTGAATGTAAGTACAATCTCAGTCAGCCATGAAGTGCAATTGAATCAAGCAATAGTAAACTTGTTACACTCATTATAGAGATAATCTATAACTCAAGGTTGTTTTGTGTGTGTGTCACATGATGCTTCAGAAATCATTCTAATATCCTGATTTGTTGCTCAAGAAACCTTTCTTATTATTACCAATGTTGAACACAGTTACTCATGTCGTTCTACATCCGTAAGACCTTCGTTCATCTTCAGAACACAAATTAAGATATTTTTGATAAAATCCGATGGCTCAGTGAGGCCTCCATTTGCCAGCAAGATAATTAACACTTTCAGATGCCCAGAAAGTTACTAAAGACATATTTAAAACAGTTCATGTGAGTACAGTGGTTCAACTTTAATATTATAAAGCGACGAGAATACTTTTTATTTATTTATATATATATATATATATATATATTAAAGGGTTAGTTCCCCCAAAAATAAAAATTGTCATTTGTTAATCACCCTCATGTCATTCTACACCCGTAAGACCTTCGTTAAGAGTTTTTTTTTTAATAGAAAGTTCAAAAGAACAACATTTACATTGAATTCTTATGTATTAATATATATATATATATATATATATATATATATATATATATATATATATTTAACTTGACTTTTGTTAAGAATTTACTATAGTATTTTTGTTGTTGTTGTTGTTGTTATTTTTTTAATGCATAATTTTGTGCCATGGATTGGGAGACATAAACAACAACATTTTTAGCTTGGCATTTACTAAGAAATGCTGTTGTTAAACTCTGTAATGTGCAGTACATATCGTTATTATAACATAATTCAGAAGGATCTGAGTCAGACAGCAAGAAACCACCATAAATCCAAACTCCACTACAAACAGAGTGATGATTCAGAGGATGACAGGAGTATCTATCCCATAATATGCATAAAGCGGAAAATATGGCAATTTTTTAAAGCAGGAATAAATGCTTTGCTCAGTAAAAGCTCAAACGGCTCAAGTATTTGGGAGTGGTGTGAGGAAAATGAGATTCAGAAATATATTAAGTCAGTTTGTTGCCTGTGTAAACAGTTCCTATTACAGTAACCTATAACGTGGTAAGATGAAAAGGCTTTTACTAGCACGTCTTGCCTCTGTTTGCCTGTTTTGCAATGCTTCAAAGAATTTGCAATATCCTTATCAACATGATGAAATATGAAAGTATGATTGCCTGCAGCCGTCTGCAGGCATGAATTTTATCTTCCTTGATGAGGTTTGATATGATGCTTTTTTTCCCCCACCATGCACTGCGTAATCTGAAACCATCAGAGTAAAGACTCATTTATTTGATGAGAGAGAGAGAGAAGAGTGAGAGAAATACAGACATATATCTTCCTTGAGCTAAACACAGGTTTAGATGTTATATCTGTTACCTTGCTTGTTGGGGCACTGTTCATAAAAATATAAACTTAGATGTGTTACACTTAAACATAAAACAAAAAAAACAAAAAAAAAAAAAAAAAAAACTGTGCTGATTCAGTGGCTGCTAAGCTTATAAAAACTAAACTAAAACTAAAAACTAAAGACTTGTAAGCTTATAGTTTATGAAAGACAATTGAGCATTTTCTGACTTTGTAATATTATCAAATGAGCCAGTAAAATGTGACTTAAAGATTATTATATATTCCTGATACAAAACAGCTTATTTATCGGTCCAAATGGTCCTCGTACATTATCAAAAAAGACAAACGAGCTTTCCAAAAGCAAAACAAATCACTTTCTATTGAGAAACAGATGCAATCAGATGGGGGAATAATTTTCAGTGAGGTAATTAATAGAGCATAGCTGTCATATGTGTATTTTCTGATGGCTGTTAGAGCTCCATTTGCATGAATTAACTCTAGCAAAGCACACAACGATAAATGTCATAAGTCAAAACATATGCCTGATTTTTCACAGCAGCGAGGCCCAAACGTGGCAGTGTATCTGTGGCTAATGCTGAGACGGCTGTGTGTCAGTGTCTGTGTGTGTGTTTGGAGGCCTCTGTGGCCTGTAGCTGTGCAGATGAAGTGTCAGCCTCTCGCAGGCTCAAACGCCACACTTTCACACTCTCTCACTCTGGTCCACTGCTCAAGTCACTCTATCATTACAACAAGTGTGTGTGTGTGTGTGTGTGTGTCAGGCTGAATGCGAGTGATCCATGTCATCAGGGTACAGCAGACTTCCTCATAACGGTCGCGTTTCAGCATCAGTCCAGACATTGTGGCTGGAGGAGACCAGCACAATCTATTTATTGACCTGTTCCAGGAACTCTAAATCAGCGAATTCCTAATTCCGCCACTGAACAGTCCCCGTACACACACACATGCACAGGCACACACATCTCCCCACGATTTTTATAGAAACACAGACAGATTGTTTTGATAACCAAACACCTCATTAGCAAACTAGCATACGGCAGTACTTCTCAACAGTTTTGCTTCAGGATCCAGATTTTACATGAAGTGACAATTCCATCAAACGATCATTGTATAAAAGTTAACCAAAAATGTCATTAAATTAAACAACAATATTATTATTTACTATAAGACAATGATTCATCATGTTCATTAATGTTATTATAAATTTGTTATATTAAGCCAATGATTCACCATGATTATTATTTTTATATATTTTATTTATTATATTAAGCCAATGATTCACCATGTTTATTATTATTTATTTTTTTATATTATATTAAGCCAATCATTTACCATGATTATTTTTAGAATTTATTATATATATTTACTCTAATATATTAAGCCAATGATTCACCATGTTCATTATTATTTCATATTTTTATATTATATTAAGCCATTCATTTACCATGATTATTTTTATAATTTATTTACTCTAATATATTAAGCCAATGATTCACCATGTTCATTATTATTTCATATTTTTTATATGATATTAAGCCAATAATTTACCATGATTGTTTTTATAATTTATTATAATTTATTATATTAAGCCAGTGATTCACCATGTTTATTATTATTTCATATTTTCTATATTAAGTCAATAATTTACCATGATTATTTTAATAATTTATTATATTTATTTACTCTAATATATTAAACCAATGATTTACCATGTTCATTATTATTTCATATTTTTATATTATATTAAGCCAATCATTTACCATGATTATTTTTATCATTCATTATAATTTATTATATTAAGCCATTGATTCACCATGTTCATTATTTCATATTTTTTATATTATATTAAGCCAATAATTTACCATGATTATTTTTATCATTCATTATAATTTATTATATTAAGCCATTGATTCACCATGTTCATTATTTCATATTTTTTATGTTATATTATATTAAGCCAATATTTTACCATGATTATTTTTATAATTTATTATATTTATTATATTAAGCCAATGATTCACTGTGTTTTTTAATATAATTTATTTACTATTAAGCCAATTAATCACCATGTTTATTTTATTTTACAATATTTTATGTTTTACTTAAGCCAGTTTTTACCATGTTTATCCTTATTGCAAGTGAAGCTGTATTTAATGTCGTCTCACATTTTCTTTACCTTGTTCTGTTTCATTGCCAACAACATTTTAAAATATTCACCAAAACTCATGAAAAAAAAATCACAGTATTTTTTTCCTGTGGCCTACGACCCTTTCGGAACCTGACTGCTACAGATTTTCGGGTCGCTACCTACCAGTTGGGACCTACGGCTAATTTTAACCATCTGTTGTGGTGATATGGAGAAAGAGAGGTACAATTAGGTAGTGGGATTTAAGTGTTATTTTGGAGGGAAAATATCAAGCAAAGGCTAGTCTCCGATGAGAGCCAGGCGACTGAGTCAGGAGCACTCGGGCGAGCAGGGTGGAGGAAAGGCCTGCACCGTCACTTCCACTCAGCATCCTTCGAGCTTCCCCCCTCCCTGCCCCGGCCTCCCTCCCCTTGACTGACATCAAAATATGGAGCGACAAGCTGTCGGCCCACCGCTGAAATCTGATTAGACATTGATTTCAGCAATCGTTCCCATTGGCCACAACGTTTATGCGAATTTGTTTTCTGAGAGCGAGGGAAGCAGGGACCGAGAGCGGGAGAAGCCGATGTGGGTTTAACGTGGCAAGATGGCCGTTGGCATGTCAGACAGTAGATCAGAGGAGACACTCTCTCTTATTAATTTCTTAATACATTAGTATGCATATGTATGCATGCTTCGCACGCACACACCAGGATTAGGACACACACACTTTACTGCAAGCGTACAAACAAACACACCCGCACTTCCCGCCACACATGCTTCTGTAAATGTATGAATACTGGAAATTTATATTATTTTACATAACAAATTGCACAAGATTTATGTGATGTCTCATAGTACATATAAACACACACACACACACACATACATACATATATATATATATATATGTATGTGTGTGTGTGTATATATGTATATTACATATATATATATATGTAATATATATATATATATATAAAACGGTTAGTTCCTGTCCTTGATTCTGATTGGTCAATAGCTGTGTTTTATTCACACAGCTATAACCACTTCACCCAACGGTTCTGTGTATCACTACACAACACCCTTAGCAACCACTCTTAGCAATGTAAACTGTATGTAAACTGTATTATGTAAAAGGGTGTTGTGAGAAAGAGATCGATTGAGCGAGTTTATTACCTGCATTCAGATTTAGCATTTTCCTTCAGGTCAGTCCTATGTTCATATTAAAAAATCTGTTTAAATGTCTGATGTATTATCTTGTCCTTTTAACAGTTAAGGGGTTTTCCCATGTCTGACAGTCGCAACAATCCAGTCTTTTCAATGTAAAAGTCTTAGCTACTGACTGACACACTTATGAAGACAGTCTTTGCCGCCATCTAATGGCGTAATAATGTAACTTCTGTTGCTGTACACGGTCCGGGACTATTTTTTTTCGATGGAAGGAAGGCTTTTAGTAGGAGTTTACTTAATGAAAGTTGCATTAATACATATTTTTGACTTTAATATTTGTATTGTGTGGTAACCGTTTTATAAAAGCAATAAGGTACTCGAGGCATTACTTATTGGAAAAAGTAACTTTTGTTGTAAATTAAAAGTAATGCGTTAATTTACTCGTTACTTAAAAAAGTAATCTAATTATGTAACTCGAGTTACATGTAATGCGTTGCCCCCAACACTGTTAATAACATTTTTTTCTGTCTTTTGTTTTTAGGGTAATGGGGGATGGCAGGATGCTACGACTCCATCCTCTGTGATCTCCCCTACAGAAGGCCCTGGTAGTGTGCACTCTGATACCTCGAACTGATCTCCTCTTTGACACGGCCCCTTCTCAAGCTGTGGATAACCAATCACAGAACTACAAAACCACAGACTGACCAATCAGAGACACAGAATAAACTCTCACAGCTAATCCAGAAACATCCTCATGGAATCATCCACAGTACTTTTCCACAGTGTTTTGGAAGCTGGACATTTCTTAGCTGTAACATCAGTCCACTGCAGTTTTTACTAACAATCTCTCCTCCAATCATATTAAACCTTTATCATTTGAAGTGTACAAGCTCAAACAGTTTTTTTTTTTTCTTTTTGAGTTTATTACTGATCATAACCCCTCTCCATTGTTCTAACCGACTGTCGGCAAAGCTTTAGTGCAGGAATACAACTGATACTTACAAAAGTATATTCATATGATGCTAACCGATGCATTTAACAGGGCTAAATGCTATAGAAGGCAGCTTGGGGAATTCATTGCTGATTTTTAAAATTTTTTTCATTAATGTCACACCTAGCAATGACCTAAACAAGACCACCTATGAAAGGCAATCCACTCCATTTTGGGGGGTGATTTTTAAATGCCTGTCTTTTTTTAAAAACACAAAACGTAATCAATATTCAGTCCACTACAATTATTAAAGAAAGTGTAGAAGACGTAAAAAGGAAATATGGGTCATCCTGTTGGATGCTTTTCTGGCAATTTTCCATTCAAAAACCTTCTTGTATATGACATAGCCTGAGAGTATTTATACATCTCACAAATAAATACTCAGCTTTATTACCTCATTGAAACTCATAGAAAACCAATAGATTTAAAACATTTCTTTAGCTTATAGTGCTCTCACTGACTACCTCTCAACAAAATCACCACCACCGTTTTTGTCTATTACTTCTGTCATTCTTTTTTGTCTTTTTTTAAATACATTTACTTTTGTTAGTTTGGATTGGTTCCATCTTGTAAGAAATTTGCTCTCTCTGTCTCTCGCTCTTTATGTAATCTAATGTATATTTTAACCTTCTAAGAAAACTAAGTTGCTTTGTTGCAACTTTAAAAGAAAAAAAGAAAAAAAGAACCATAATATTAATAATATGAATAACACGGAGAGTATGGAGAGTACAGTGGCTGTTGGAGGGGAATTTTGTGCTGGATCTCGGGGGAAGGAACAGGGAGGGGGAAATACGATCATAAAATTAACACCAAACAGTAAAACTGTTGTAAATACTGAAGAACATTTTGAATGTTGCTCATCTTGTTACTAATTCATGCAAAAAAGTAATAAAAAATTAATAAATAAAAACCCATGATTAAAAAAAAAGAAAACCTGTAATGCATAGAGGTTTCAGTATTCAGAATTGTACATTTCAAACCCTGTGTGACAGGGTTCCGACTTTCTTTCTCTTTTTTTGTATCGTATGTGATTCTGAAACTGATAAAAAAGTCATACAAAATTTATTTGTGGCAGTGGTTCTAATGTATTAAAGATGTTTCGTGTTTCTTTCTAACCAGACTACACCCTGGACTGAAAAGTCTTCCTTGTGGTAGTTATGTGTAATTTCAAACATGAATAAACTGTTTTCCTTTCATGACAGTTTTGATATTGCCTTCTTTGTTTTTGCACTTGATGTGATGATGCTAATAATAACAATAATATGCTGTAAACAGATTTAAATAAATTGAGTAATACATTGATCAGTATTACGCACAAACATGTTAATATTTTTTTATATGAAAACAACTGTACTTCTGTTATATGCATACACATGTGTATCCATGCACATATCAAAACCAGAGTCTTGTTCATTTGCATGAATACCTCTTCATGCCAATTTCAACAAAGTAAGAGATTTATTCTCCTCCAACGCGCATGTATCAAATCAAGCACACACGCCGAACTAAACACAACACCCCATTTTGCTAACGCGTAAGTGCTTGTGTCACATTACTTAGACAATCATACGCCAATATCTTAAATGCATTAGTACATGTCTATGCAAACCACACATGCGCATGACAGAGCTTCTAAGAAGAATTGACAGTCCCCTCATAGAAAGCATGGTTCCCCCCGCAGGCTTGTTCTCTGTCAAAGAGAAAGAGAGGGATTTTAGCATAGCGAGGGCTGCTGGGGCCAAATGAATTATTTGGTTTGATAGGGATCCATGGAACAGCTTGTGAGAAGCTATTCCATGTGGCATGGCGACATGTGACAAGATTGCATTAATAGTACTAATTGTTGCCTGAGCCCTTTGACAAATGCAACTAAATTAATAGCTTCCTTTAATTGGCCTGTTTGTGAATTCGCACTCCAGCCAAAATCTAGGATTTTTTTTTCTTCCTCTCCAAATAAACAGGATGTGATCTCTAGACAATGACTCAAGCTTGAGCTTCCTATGGGAGTCTGGCATTGTAGAGAATGGATTAAGGCTCACTCAATTCAAAACACAAGGAAAAAGCTGAAAAATGGAATACATGCAGCTCATTTGAAAAATAATAAATAATACTGACTGTTTGGGAGGATGTGGATGGTTGGTGCACATTCCATAGGTTTTGTGGCCGAATTCAAAGCGAATGTTTATGCGCTCTTCCATCCTGTTGTCGACAGACTCAAGTGCGTGGAGTATGTTAGAAACTGAACGCGCATCTGTGTGTACTATATCTAGTGTAGACAGCTTCAGTGATTGTAATGGGTTTTATTTGCTTTTGGCGCGACGCTCGCATCCAGTGTAGACAAATGTCAGCCGTTTAGCGACTGAACACCAATGAGCAGAGCCTATGGTGCGATGGTGTATAACTATTTGTCCATGTCTTGCACTGGAGGCAGTCATATGCAAATGTATTTGCTCGTGTGACGTCAAAGACCCCGCAATATCAAACATCCACCTTATTTTTAGCATAAGAGCAACCATTTTACACTTTCATGCCATGTCCTAACCAGGGGCCTCATTTATAAAACGTGCGTATGCACAAATTTTATCAACGTTAATATTTATAAAAATGGTCTTTGACATGGAAAAGTGCTTAGCGCCATGTCAGGGTCTAAGCAGATGTACACACTTTTTCTTGTGGCAGAGAATCGAAGTACTGTAGGTATTTGGAAATCTAAGCAATTCTTGCCACAAGTAAAGGATTTGGACGCTGACTGGTGCTCTGTTATATGTTAAGGACATTAATTAGGCAGCATTTACAAGATGGAGATCTGAAACCATCACAATTTCAAGCTCATTTGCGATATATAAATTTCACATCTTAAAGAGAGGCGTATGCACTTTTTTTGTGCATACATCCGTTCTCTGAATCACACGTATGCACATTGGAGAAATGATTTTAAGATCAAATGTAGGACGGATTCTTCTCAGCATTTTATAAATTTGTCTGTCCACAACAGATACAATGATATCAATAAAAATTCACAGCCAATCAGAGGAGCGTGTGGGTGAGCCTTCTCAGCAACGCGCTCTGCTCTCGCAACAAAATTGATAAGTACATAATAAAATTTATAAATTTCACCAATAGTATCAAGCGTGGCGTTGGTTCTGGCAGGTCATATCAGTCAAGCTCGCATCAGCTGACTCACATCTAGGAATACGACGCCTATCACAGCATTCATAAGCTCCTCAGTATTATCAGTAGCTATCGTATTTCTCAATAGCTAATTACCCTCCTCCATCCCCAGCTCCTCCTCTCATCAGTCAGTATTTGTCCTTCTGATTCCTCTTTGAATCATACTAAATCTTGAAATATGTGTACATGTTAAATTATTGACATTAATGATACCTGCACATACATGTACAGGTGCTGGTCATATAATTAGAATATCGTGAAAAAGTTCGTTTTTTTATTGTAAATTATTTAAAAAAATGAAACTTTCATATATTCTAGATTCCCTACATGTAATGTAAAACATTTCAAAAGTTTTTTTTTTTAAATTTGTTGATTAGAGCGTACAGCTAATGAAAGTCCAAAATCCAGTATCTCAAAATATTAGAATATTTACATTTGAGTTTCATTAAATGACCATCCCTACAGTATAAATTCCGGGTATCTCTTGTTCTTTGAAACCACACTAATGGGGAAGACTGCTGACTTGGCAATGGTCCAGGAGACAATCATTGACACCCTCCACAAAAAGAGTAAGTCACAGAAGGTCATTACTGAATGGGGTGGCTGTTTACAGAGTGATGTATCAAAGCATATTAAATGCAAAGTTGACTGGAAGGAAGAAATTGGGTAGGCAAAGGTGCACAAGCAACAGGGATGACCGCAAGCTTGAGAATACTGTCAAGTAAAGCCAATTCAAACACTTGGGAGAGCTTCACAATGAGTAGAATGAAGCCGGAGTCAGCGCATCAAGAGTCACCACACTCAGACATCTTCAGGAAAAGGACTACCAAGCCACTTCTGAACCAGAAACAACGTCAGAAGCATCTTACCTGGGCTAAGGAGAAAAAGAACTGGACAGTGAACAGTGGTCGAAAATCCTCTTTTCAGATAAAAGTAAATTTTGCATTTCATGTTGAAATCATGGTCCCAGAGTCTGAAGGAAGACTGGAGAGGCACAGAATCCAAGCTGCTTGAAGTCTAGTGTGAAGTTTCTGAAGTCAGTAATGATTTGGGGGGGCCGTGACGTCTGCTGGTGTTGGTCCATTGTGTTTTATCAAGTGCAAAGTCAATGCAGCCATCTTCCAGGAGATTTTGGAGCACTTTATGCTTCCATCTGCTGACAAGCTTTATGGAGATGCTGATTTCCTTTTCCAGCAGGACTTTAGCATCTGCCCACAGTGCAAAAACCACTTCCAAGTGGTTTGCTGACCATGATATTACTGTGCTTTACTGGCCAGCCAATATGCCTGACCTAAATCTATGGGATATTTTCAAGAGAAAATGAGAAACAGTCGATCCAACAATATACAGATGATCTGAAGGCTCAATAGTGCCTCAGCAGTGCCACAGGCTGATCACTTCCATGCCACACTTCACTGATGCAGTAATTTGTGCTAGGAGCAAGTCATTTGCTGTAATATGTCCTGCCGATCAAGTATTGAGTGCACAAAAGAACATACTTTAAAGAACTTGAACTTTTCTGTTTTGCAAATCCATTTTTTGATTGATCTTAGGAAATATTCTAATATTTTGAAATACTGGATTTTGGACTTTCATGAGCTGTACGCTCTAATCATCAAAATTTTAAAAAAAAACTTTTGAAATGTTTTACTTTACATGTGGGGAATCTAGAATATGTGAAAGTTTCATTTTTAAAAATAATTTATAATAAAAAAATGAACTTTTTGATGATATTCTAATTATATGACCAGCACCTGTATGTTGGTTCTGTTCTGTTTCCCCTATGGGGGTTATTGCTGCTCTCCCTGCTCTTATCCATGCTAGGCTGCATGGATGTGCAGGGATTTCTTGCCCAGAACAGAACCATACCGCCAATCCAAACTCTATGCAATTATCAATCATATTTGACAATAGTGATCCTGAGAGAATTCACCATTTATCGCACTTTGTTTCTTCTAGTTATTTAGCTATAGCGGCTAATGAAATGGAAGTCTGGCACATTCAAAGGAAATAGTGTACTTTCGCAATGAAAATTAAGTTGAATAGGGCAAACATGTGAAACTAACTTGCTTACCACCTTGGCTTGTACTAGTTTGCTCTGTAAAGGGCAATAAATAAATTGGTTTGGTGTGCGACACCAGCACAGTGTGTTGTTAAACTTGATTGTGGGTGGTTAGCATGTAAGCTAACCTCATGCATAAGTAGTGAATGTGTTTAGTGCATTCGCCCTAAAAGTTTGGTTTATTTTAGTAGTAAATGGCCATAATAAATGATCTTCTCACCCTATGTAAATGGTAAAATATGCACACCAGATAACAGAGAGCAACAGTGCAGTGCAAATACTGACTTTCCCCAGATAAATCCAAGTATCAGCTGACAAAAGATAGAACCATTACCAAGCTCAGAGTAAGGTCATGCACTGCAGTTGAAGTGTCACTTTTAACCTAAAGTAGTGCTTACTTAGACCAGCTAGAACAAGCGTTTTACTAATGACCTGATTGGCTTTGCAAGCAGAAAAAGATCTAATGGTTCAAAAGGAAGAACGTATTAAATGTCCAATGTCTGGAATCGTTATGCCATGAGAAATTACACACTCTTTTTGATCATTTCACCACCTAAATTATTGTAAACTGTTTCCTGTTCTACAGTACTTGTTTCAATAGCATGTCAAACCATCTGAAAATATCAGCCTAGATTCAAGTCATCATCTTTCCTTTGTATTGTCTTTTTTCTTTTCTTTTCTTTTCTTTTCTTTTCTTTTCTTTTCTTTTCTTTTCTTTTCTTTTCTTTTCTTTTCTTTTCTTTTCTTTTCTTTTCTTTTCTTTTCTTTTCTTTTCTTTTCTTGGATGGCCGGGAGAGAGACACAGCAATAAACAGTTTGACCTTCAAATCTTGTAGCAGGTAAACCTATTTAGCATTGCCTCAGTCAACTGCTCCCGGTGGTCAGTACCTCTAGTAATTAGAGGGGCAGCGCAAATCATATACAGACCTTGAATAATGAAAGCCAATTTAAACAATTCCCCCTCTGATCCTACTAGAATGATTTACCTGCCAATGTGGGCCTTCAATAGCCTCATTTGTTGCATCTGTGTTTTTGTATATTAATGTAATGTGTGCGCTGAGAGGAATTTGACTGCTAATAGAGGGTGTGTGTGTCTGTTTGTGCTCATTTAAAGGAAAAAAATGTGTTTTTATCCTGACTGAAAGCTGATTATTATGGAAGCCCGTTTCTGCCTCACGAGTAAAAAAGGTTAATTGCGACATTATTTCTTGTAATTGCGACATTATTTCTTGTAATTGCGAGTTTAGATCTCACAGTTTGAATGTATATTTAGCCATTTCAAATTTTTAATTTTTATTTTACAATGTGACTTTATATGAAAGGATGTGTATTTAAATCTCACAATGCAATTTTATATCTCATAATGTGACTTTGTTTCACAATGTAAATGTTATGCAATGTTTCTCTCAATTGTGGCTTTGCTTCTCCTAATTGAGACATTATATTTTAGAATACATGTTTCGACTTTATATCTTTCACTTGCAACTTTTTTCTTTACTTTTACTTCCATACATTTCTAATAAGGAAATGTGCTTAAAGCTGGCATGAAACGGAAAATGCCATCACCCTTTCTCCCTTATTGTATGTATATAATATGACTTCTCAAACTAGAAAAAAATATTTTGATGAAAGATTCAGGGCACATGCATTTAGAAAAAAAAAAATATTTTTGAAGAAAGATTCAGGGCACATGCATTTTTAAAAAAAATAAAGATGTGCACAGATAAATCATTTATAATACTGCAACATTTCATAAAAAAAATAAGAATTGTCAATTTTGAATTCATGGTGACTTTAAAGCAATGCGATATAAAAATGATCTTGATTTTAATGGTAAAAGACTAAAAATGCTACGGTAAAAAATATTAATTGATTAACAGAAAGTTTCCGTAATATATTTGGTGAATAACTGTAATAGATCTAACCGTGCATTTAATGTGACGCTTCACATTTGATGTATTTTTGTTGAAATAACGGTTTCTTCTTTGTTTTTTCTAATCAGTTATGCATATTGGGCTTTATGTTCTTAAATGTTGTTAAATTAATGTTTATTGCATTTTTTTTTAATGTCACGTGTGTTACCATGATGGTGTTTAGTGTTTGTGTGAATGACACTGAGCACCTTCTATGTTATTAGTATTTACTAGGGATGCGCCGATAGGATTTTTTGGGGCCGATACCGATTTTAACAAACAGTTATTGGCCAGTTCCGATATTTGTCTCTTATTTGAAATTTTGTCATTAAAATAGATAGTGATTTATCATGTTTTAAATCAGCAAAGTCCAAAAACACCTGCATTAAATTATACTAGCTAGTTTATTGCTGCACTACCAAATAATTTCTAATGAACATGGATTAGATCCATTTAACATTCAGTAGGCCTACATAAATACAAAAGAAGATATATATGAAATAAACAGTGCTTTTTACTGTAGGTAGGTTTAACAGTTTTCAGGTACAGAGATAAAGTAAACAAATATAAAATAACACTGCATATTCTTCACTGTATAAATTAAATACATATTAATCTTTCCTTGTTGTAACAGACTTTGTGATTAATCTTGTAATTTGTTTTTGTATACATTTTAATATTCTGTGTAAGTTTAAATATGTATAAGATCTGCACTATCTCCTTTACTAAGGCCGGACTCTTATTTTGACGGGTTTTCAGCCCCGCCCCTTTTCAACGCTGCACTCGTTGTCTTTTGACTTCCGGTTTGTATTTCCACAGCGATCTTACGTATTTATGAATGAACTGCTCTTCTACTGACATTTGTTAAGACATCTGCTTTAAACATTAATGCTCATGATAACTTTCATTAATTCTACAACAAGTAAACCAGCTAGTTATTCTCTGACAGCAATGCCATAGAATTTAAAGTATATTTAAAGTATATTTCTATGATAGAAATATACAGAGCTACCGCAAAAACGGAAGTTCAAAGACAAAATTATAAAGATGGCGGCGCACTTGTTTCTCTGGCGCATAAGGTCTATACGGATTATTTTGTCGATTTAGTCAGTTTATTAAGCACACCCCGAAAAGGCATAAGGTCTGTATATTTTTGTTTACTGTTAGTTGTAATAAGTGTTTTGTGTAATTCACTGTATGTTGATGATAATGCAATGGTGAGAGAGAGTTTAATGTGCACTTCTGTGATTTTGTTTTTTTGTTTTTTTGATTTTTGTTGTTGTTGAAAACGGACACTATAAACTTAATAAAACATCAGTAAAGATTTGGTCATCATTCGGATGAGGTCCGCTACACTTATGAAAGTTACAAAAGTTATTTAGTCAAGAATAGTGTACAATCTTTTGTTATTTACTTTTGTTATTAACATTAAAGCGCAGAGAGCAGCGCTAGGATTATGCAACCTACATTATACAGCTCAGCGCCTTTACGCAGTTAATTAATAAACCGTTTGTTATATCTGCCTTTTTCCTGCTATAGCCGATATGCCGATGGTTGTAAATTGAGCAAAAATTGGCCGATAAAGATCGGCGGCCGGGCCGATATATCGGTACATCTCTAGTATTTACTTTCTCAACTTGTGAAAAAGCTGCCGATGATGAGCTTTGATTCATCATGTGACTTTCTCATCACAACCTGTTTTTGGTGGTTGTCAGTGTATTAGGTACAAAAACAGATATCAGTACTTAAATAGGTTAGTAAATTAACATAATATCAGTTAATGATTTTTTTTTTTTTTTTAACTATAAATTTAAGTTAAAGGTACAGTGTGTAATTTTTAGTGGCATCTAGCAGTGAAGTTGCGAATTGCAATATAGAGAAGCTACGGTGGCCAACACAGGACGTAGATGTAGAGCAGTTTGTCCATTTAGGGCTACTGTTGAAACATGTTGGCGCAAAATGCCGACTTAACGTGTAAGGAGACCCGCGGTGTATGTAGATAGAAATGGCTCATTTTAAGGTAATACAAACATAACGGTTCATTATGCAAGGTCTTTATACACTAATAAAAACATAGTTATATATTATATTGCATTTCTGGCAATAGATCCTCCTAAAATTTACACATTGCACCTTTAAATCTGTAAAACCTAAAATGTTGCTACCGTATTTTTCTGGCAACAACAGCTGCAATTTTTTTTTTTTTTTTTTTTTTTTACAGTGAATTTAACGGATTTATTTATTTATTTTTTACAGTGTAGCTTATTAAGCATAATGCAGATCTTTACAATGTGACTGTCATGGTTAAAAAACAAAACAAAAACTCTTGCCTTACTGCAGCTTGAACCAGGGTCACATCACAGTAATACTATGGATAGTGTTCAACTTCACCCATGTTGGAATTTTGAGAACTTTGATGAAAGTTGTCGTGTCTGAAATATGCTGTCAGAAAAGTTAAGATGTGATTAAAAAGGCTGCAAATGTCAAAGACATCAGTTTTTAATCCTCACCCAGATTCATCCCTCTGCCAAAATAAAACAAGATTCACACTTCATAACTATTGAGACTTCATTGTGTAAGAAACCCGAGTTGTCAGTATCCTCGGACTGAGCATCACTCTTCCTCATCATCTTCCATCTCTCCTCCCCTCCCCTCCCCTCCAAACACTCGGTTGTAAAGGTGAGGACTTAATTGAACCTGGTTTGGAGGTGACTGCAGAAGCCGGCCACACTCGCAGCAATTAACTGAAATGTCAGGCGCTTCTAATTCGAGTTATTCTGTCTGTCTGTAGTGGAAAGGGCTTCCTCCATGGGTCATTGGCTACCAATTTAAAATGGAAATTGACATCCATTTATTCCCATTTTCGCTGCAGACTTCTCCAAAATGAACCGTGCCTTTTAACCCAACCGAGGAGAGGGAAAAGTAGATCGCAAGAGCCTTTTTTTTATTTGCCGCTACTCTGAATAATGGATAATGCCACAGTAATACAGCAAACAAAAACAGTAGGAAGAACATCATAATTCTCTGGTCCTCCATAACTGGCTAAATGTGTTTAAATCAGCAGAATCAACCAAAGGACCTTTAATGTAAGGGAAGTTACATTTGTTAAAGACAATGTCTATTAGGATTGTCTCTAAGGTTCATTAAAGACAACATTTCCCCTGTAAAATTTAGCACGAAAAGCATGCATCATTAAATATGGAAATCCTGAATTTTATTAGCAATCTGCTAGATCTGAGCTGACGCCAATTAAATTAAAAGAAGATATCATTTATTAAGCTAGAGTTCATATTCTGTTAAATATGAAATGTAATTTTCTTCTCGTATTGATTAATTGCCGCTGGTGCATTGTTCAAAGACCCATGTAACATTTCAGCGAAAGGACATTGTTTATTCATTAAAATTTTAAACCATCCTTTTTGCTTGATGCTCCTCAGCTAGAAATGAAATGGCTGTGATTTAAAACTATAAATTAAAAAATACATTTGAAAGTGTAAAAAGAAAAAAAGCAAACCTCCTATTTTTCATTAGTGGGCTTTAATATTTCATTCACTTCACAGATGCTATTTCTTCTCGTCTTATTCTCTTTTTCACAAACCCACACATATTTAAGTAGCCAACTTTTTTTTTTTTTTTTTTTAAATGTGCAGCCCTACGACATTAACATCTAAAATAATATAAATATAGCTTCATGAATTAAAAAAAAAAGTTACAAAAAACAAATGGTTGCAGTCAGTGATGCTGATTAGGCAATAGCCATGTATATACTAACTTAGCCAAGTGTTGCATGATTTAATGTGTTTCTAGCATGTTTGCTACTTCATAGCATATTTAAATGTGTTTCTGGGAGTGAATTACAGTGCAAAGCATGTCATTTCCTGTTCCAACAGGTGGCGCTATGACTAACTGAATATTGGCATATAGATGTCTTTAGGCCAGGACTCTTATACATGTGAAGTTTGGGGCATCGAACACTGTATGCCTGAGTTACAACAGCTTCCTTCAGTGAAAACTCTAGATCTTCTCAATTTAACGTCGCAAAGGCCTTTAGATTAGACTGACCAAATATGATGTTGATCTGATTAAATCTCTAGGAGGAGTTTGTTAAAGTACAACATCTGGAAATGGCAAAAACTGCAAAAATTGAGCAGAGAAAATTCAAAATATCTCACTTCCTGTTGGGTTTTCAGATTTTGGACCTAGGGACTTTTTTGTAGGTATTGGGCTGTTAGATGTGTTTACCAAATGTCATACTTGTATGTGAAATGTAGCATGAAAGGCTCTTAACTGAAATTTTGTAGGTGGCGCTATCGAGCTATTTTGTAACACCTAATTCTGAAACCCATATCAGATGTAATTTTTCACCACTTCTGATGTGTGAAAAGTTTTATGAGTTTCCGAGTATGTTTAGGCCCTCAAAAATGCGATTCATTTCAGAGAAGAAGAATAATTGACCGAGCAATTACAATAGGGTCCTCACACCATCGGTGCTCGGGTCCTAATAAGAAGAAAATTGTTACCTGAGCACCAAATCAGCATATTCGAATGATTTCTGAAGGATCATGTGACATTGAAGACTGGAGTAATGATGCTGAAAATTCAGCTTTGTCATCACAGAAATAAAATATATTTTAAAATATATTCAAATAGAAAACAGTTATTTTAATTTGTAATAATATTTCACAATATTACTGTTTTTACTGTATTTTTGATTAAATAAATGCAGCCTTGGTGAGCATAAGAGACTTATTACAATTTTTTAATGTTTTTAAAATGTTTCCAAACTTTTGACAGGTGGCTATTGATCAATTAGCATCAAATATTTGTAATTGATCTGTTATTGATTACTGTAATCAATTACTCTGACTGTCTCAGAGCAAGGTGTATATTTTTATTTTTTCCAACTGGCTTTTTTTGTCAAATCTAGACAGATCGGGCGGATCTTTGACAGGTCCTGATTCACCTCTTGTACAATTTCATTGAAACTATAAAAATATCAACAGCAATATGACACACAGGACACCAGTCAGACTTCCCACTTGCCCACATGTAAGTACTCCACGCACAATTTTCCACAACCTACCCAGCAGACTGAAGAAGGGGACGGGGAGGGCGAACAGAGTGGAGATGTGTTGATTGGTACTTGTTAAAGTATGATGTATGGCCCTCTCGGAGAGTACAGCTATCTGGAAGTCATTACAGTGGTCTCTCTTATTCTCCAACCAAAGTGAACTCTACATTTTAAAGGAGAATGTCCAGCCCTTTAATATCTGAATATAAATGGAGTGGTTATTTTAGAATGAGTGTGTGATTTATTACGGATACTTTGTCAAATTAAGTATACTTTGGGGTTGGGAGTTCGACTGAGCTCTGAAGTTTGCCGCTGTGGTTCAATTCACACTTTGCTCACCGTTGTAGCATGTCACCGTTTGATTAATGTGATGGAGGACATCCGGGCTGGTGGATAAGAAGGATAGGTTATGATCCCTGAGTTTCTGTCATAGAGGAATGTCTAATATCATCATGTTTGGGTGGTGTGTAGCTACAAACACATTGACACACGTGGTTCCAGAAAGCATTATCTGACAAAAGAAGAAGGGGTGATGCTTGAGTTATTTTACCCTTGATCAAGGACAATTAACCAAAAAATAAAATTCTGTCATCCTTATGTCGTTCCAAACCTTTATGACTGTCTTCTGTGGAACACAAAAAGAACTGTACTGGTTGCTTTTTTAAAATTCATGTATATGGGTCATTGACGAATAAGGTTTTTAAAAGTGTAAGAAAACATAATGGAGATAAAATTCTATTAGAGATTATGTGGTTTTTATAATCAATTAGCACTGCTTTTGTCATTTTTTTACAAGATGGAAAAAATTTGTCACCAAAAAAGTCATTCGGTTTAACCAAAATTTTGGTTTTACCGAATTACACTTTTGGTTATACCGAATGACAATATTTTCGAACAATGCTAACAGGCTGATATCTAGCTAGCTAGCTAGTTAGCTTGCTAGCTAGCAAACAAAAGGACAATTAAACATTTTATATTTTGTACAAGTTTTTAAAATATTACAACATTTTCCATGTTTTATAGCGGCTGTACCGAATGACCTGATGTTTCGGGACATGTGTATGAGCAAGTGAAAACATGAATTTTTCAAAGTTAAAAGAGAGTTAGTTACTTTGCTTCATGACCATGGGGTCTTTTGCAGGTGTCTGAATGATGTCGCATCCTGTCACATGACCGCATGACTTGATCCAAAATGGTCCCTTTATATTGGTTACTCCGAATGACATCATTTTTCCGGACATTCTTTCTCATAACAAAGCAATGACTTCTACACATAATTTTAATACCATGTTGATATATGATATTATAAAATCATGCCAGAATAAAAAATATATACATTTTAAGATATTTTAATCTCAAATAAAATGGCTGTATTGGCCTTTGGACGGTTAAACCGAATGACCTTTTGACACTTAAAATAATTTAAAATACCTTTTATATGTAGCAAAATATAACTAAAACCTTTTGGATTCAATTAAAGAGATCTAGTTGTACTACCTTACCATACTTTGGATGTCATATCTTTGTTTTTTATTATTATTAAGGCCTTTGGACAGAAAAATGGCTCGTCACGTCATTGACCCATATATCGTATTTTCCAGAAATCGACTGAATTATTTTCCAGGTGTGTTTTTAGGCATTCACAGCTTCAAAACAAAGACTGCAAAACAAATAGTTATGAAACACTTGCTAATGTCCATACAATTAACACAAAGTTCTCTTTTGAGAATCCAATTAAAACTTTTGAGCTCTGAAACCACCACGTTTTGTTTTCTTCACGCTCGTGTAAATAGCTGGACTAATTATCACATGCCACAGTACCCCCTTCTCTAAATGCAACATTTTTTAAAGAAAAAACCCTTCAACAACAATCCAGTATCTCTCACCTCCAACCTTGAGCTATGTTACATGCTATAAGGCAGCAGACAGCGTGTGAGGGAGAGGAGGAAGTGTACATCGTTCATGGGGACTTATCTGTGAGTTTTGGGCAATGGCAGAGCTGTGAAGACTGGTGACAGTAGACAGGTGTTCTCTTTACCTCTCAACACAGGGTTGTCAGGCAGCATAGCAAAGCCTTTGTGCTCTTAAAATGTAGTGACATCACAGACACATCACTGAATCTGACTTTTTCCCCTTTCTATCTCAATTTTGCCCTATATTTTTCTTTCTTTCTCACCAAGGATTAGTTCACCCAAAAATGTATAATCTGTCATTATTTACTCACACTGATATTGTTCTAAACTTGTATGCTGTTATTTTTCCACGGACCACACACGCACGCACGCACATTGTTTGTTTTTACTATTTAGGACATTGCATCGACTTCCATTGACTTTATACCAGGTTAATGATATTTTCTATCGCCTAACCTAACCTCTACCCTAAACCTACCCATCACAGAAACAAGTGCAAAAAAATACAGATTTAAATGAAAACATGTTTTGGCCAGTATATGAGCCTTTATAACTAGTGAGGACCAGTAAAATGTCCTCACTAGTAGGTTGTCATAATATTTCAATATATAAGTGAGGACGGTAACACTTTATTTTAGGGTCTTTTAACTAGTTGCTTATTAGCATGCATATTACTAGAATATTGGCTGTTTATTAGTACATATAAAGCACATATTAATGCCTTATTCTGCATGACCTTATTCTAAATTCTTAATCCTACCCAATACCTAAACTTAACAACTACCTTACTGACTATTAATAAGAAGTAAATTAGGAGTTTATTGAGGGAAAAGTCGTAGTTAATAGTGAATATGTGTTCCCTATACTAAAGTGTTACCGTGAGGACATTTGGCACGAGTAGCAGTGCGATATGGCTGTATATCAGCACGGCTGTGATTCGGCTATAGGCACGAGGCTCCGGTAATCAGCGTGCTGATATACACCCATATCGCACAACTACGAGTGTGATATTGCGTTTATACAACAGTTGTGTAAATAAATAAGAAATAACAACGGAGTTTCTTTAAAAACCTCTTTTGTGAAGTACTACTTCCTTCTGCCAGGGATTCAGATTTTAATTTGAGAGTTTGACCAAGGCTCCGTTACTAATTCTAATTCTTAAAAACTTTAGAACTAGTAACAAAGGAATGATGAGTTCCTCCATTGAAACTCATTGTATTTTGTACCGTATTAATGAGAGAGAGAGAGAGAGAGAGAGAGAGAGAGAGAGCGAGAGAGAGATCGCCTGAGCGAGCATTACCTGTGTCTGATATAACATTCATTCTTCAGGTCAATGTCCATAATATTAAATCCATTATAAAAATCAGTTTTAATGTCCGCTGAGGAAAGCGATCTTTGTATTTGTCCTTTTTGCAGTTAAGGGAATTTTCCATAACAGCATTAATGTCCTTTGTTTACAAAAGTCTGTTTCAATTTAAAAGTCTCTTCCAGCTGACTCATTCACTCGTAAAGTTTGCCACCATCTAATGGCGTATTAATGTAACTTTCACTCAATCCATATTACGCACTAATGGACCCTCTCTCAATACCAAATACAACATATTATTTATATAAATAATATTTATTGAACAACAATATTTAAATTAACAACATTAGCCATTATAAATGACAATAGGAAATAAACACAACTGTACAATTCAGTCAAATATAGCCCAAGTTTAACAATAGCCCAACTTTAACAATTCAATTTGTTCAGGAACAACTAATAGATTAATAAGACCAAAGATTGCCCGTTTTATGTATCCAAAATGAATTATATCTCATGTTTAACCACTATAAGAGCCAGCGGCAAATCTCCGAAGCACTGGCCGAGATGAAGATGTTCTCAGCGGGTACACGAGCACTGAACGGCTGCTGACAGCCTGGAGCTCACATCTCCGAAAACGTCTAAACAAATTGTAAAACAGCCGCTATGATTAAATAGGAGTCAAATATTTCAGGTCTAAACTACATTCTCACCTAAAAAAACTCTTAAAACTACAGTTCGTGGTACAACAAGTGTAGTATTTGTAAAAAGAAAATATGGTGGATTTGCTTGGCCGCCATGACAGTCACTTCAAGCGGAGTGATACAAATGGTGAAAAGGTAGGAGTGCTGTTATCACTAGAATATCACACAGTTCTCAGCAGATTCGAGAACCAGAAAGAACTGTTGTATAAATATATATACTTATAACTTCTAAAACAAAATATTATAGGTACCATATATGGTGCAGATTTGATGTCACTAACAGCACAGACTTAAATTTTTGTCTGTGCATCACACAAAGCTAATGTTTGGCTTCATAAGATTTGGAACATACTTTTATGTTGCTGTTTATGTATATGTGAAGGTCCTTAAAACATACTCTTTCTGTGTTCCACTGGAAAAATTACAGAAAAAAACTACATTGTTGAATGACATGAGGGTAAGCAATTTAAATTTTTAGGTGAATTATCACTATAATCAAATCTATCATTCTATCAATTTCCTCCCTTTCCTAACTAAATAAGCACACTAACATTTATTGTACCAGGAGCTTCTGCAGGGCAATATTGTGCTTCTCACAATTTGGCATGTTTTCATATTTTGTAATAAAGAGATATTGGTGGTGGGATCCGTAGATTTGCTTTCCGAATTCCCCTCGCGCTTCATTTATATTTCATATTTTGTGTTTCACGTGGAATTAACAGCTGTGATTTGTTTTTGCCATCTGTAAGCGATTACTTGGACTTTATTTGGCTTTGTAACAATGGCGTGTTTTCGTCTTTGCATCTCTCTCGACAGGCGAAGCAGATCTCTGACAGGTGCTGAGGCTTTTGCTCAGGAGACTTGGAGAGTTGAGTTACTACTGCATTATTCAGCTGAGCTTGGATAAACAAACAAGGCTCCTCCGCCAAACAATGTGCTCTAACAAGGCAACACTGTGTAGTACAGGCCCCTGTGCTAGATACTGTACTCACAAATTTCATTTTCAAAAAAATAACTACTTTTTACATCTCCTCCCTTCTCTGCAGATATTACTGAAAGTCATCCTCCCCCTCATCCCCATCTCTTCCCAAATCCTGGTTTCTCTGGCTTTGGTCACATTGCACCCAATTTGTTTTTTAAATCCGATCTCTAGGACTGACTGTCCACACTGTCATTTTACAAGTGATTAAATCCAATCTGTTTGTTCAGACTGTGTCGCTTATATCTGGTATATCTACATCGGTTGCCATAATGACTTAAGCTCAGCATGGTGCTAAGAGACTCAAACAACGTATGAGACTATCTGTCATTGTGGAAAGGGAAGACGGAAAATTTGCAATCTGCTTATTTGCATCATGAATGGAAAGCTCACAAGGTGCATAAAACAACAGTTAGAAGCTGTATTTTACATATTCATACATAGGTCTGTCTACCTTATTTTTTTAATGCAGAAGTAAACTATTTCCAGTGAAATACAGGTAAACATTTAGAAGAATAACAAAGTGCAGTAAACTGTGAAATTATTTGTGCTGCAAATAAGTGTATTTATGACTACAATAATAAACTAAGATAATATAACAAATACTAGTCTGCAACATCAACCAGCATAACAGACTGTTTCTGTACAGACTATATAGTATTGTAGTTGTCAGTCTTCTATTTGAGTGCTTAAAGGGTTAGTTTACCCAAAAATGAAAATTCTGTCATTAATTACTCACCCTCATGTCGTTCCAAACCTGTAAGACTTTCGTCAAATGAAGATCTTTTTGATGAAATCTGACAGCTTTCTGTCCCTCCATAGACAGGCCGCATTTTAGAATTCCATTACACTCCTTTTTCATTGTTTTTCTGTACTATAGACCTTACACTGTAAAAAAGAATTGTTGGTTTAACTTCAAAAAGTAAGTTACCTGGTTTCCTTAAAATTTTGAGTTCACTGAAATTAAAAATTTGAGTTAATACAATTAAGGTGATTGGTTTAATCAACAGAAACTCAAAATATTATGTTTCTGAACCACATTAATTATTTAAGTTGATTTGACAAAAGAAAAAATGTTGTCATAACAAATCATGTCTTCCGGTTTGTATTTCCACAGCATGAAGGTAAGATCTGATGAATGAACCGCTCTTTTTAAAATCTTCCCGATTTACTGACATTTATTGTGACATCCACTTCAAATATTACAATGCTCATTATAACTTTCGTAAACTCTACAATAAGTAAATTCACTTCACCTGCTAATTATTCTTTAACAGCAACCTGTTCACAACCTGTCTGTCTCCCACATGAGATCTCAACAATAGCCAACTCCAATGATCTAATAAACTGCAGATGAACAAAATCAAGTCCCGCCCTCAGTTTTTCTTGTTCGGGAAGCCGTATAGGCTACGGCACAATAGGGAAGTAAAGACTATCGCAACTTCCGTTTCATGCTGCCTTTAACCGTTTTTGCAGTTAAAAAACGTGAGATGCAGGTCAGTGAAAAAAAAAAAAAAAAACCGCAAAACCTAAAGACAAGTTTTTTTAAAAGCTGAACTTCTTTTAACTTGAGAGCCACATTTTTAGAACACTGTGTCATACATGAGATGCTTGCGCAATGGTCAAACACATCTGTCTAGTGCATGTTTACATAGAAATACAATAAAAAAGTAGCACAGTGGAATGGGGAAAAAACACGTTCTGTGTGTACGACCCCTAAAACTTTCTTTAAAAATGCATTGACCCTAGCTGCATCTCACATTTTTAAAGCAAAAACTGTTTGAAATCTACTGTGTGAATGGGACAGTTTGAGAATCAAACCTGTTATATGGTTATGAATCCTGAACCCTGACTGTGTGAATGTAGTGACTGTGTCACCTACTTTAAATCCGATTTAGTCTTTCTGATTTATGAATGTGTTTTGGTTCTTATTTGTAAAAACTTAATTCTCTCTCTTTTTTACTGCAAACAACTAAACAGATTTGAGACTAATAAAAAATGATTTTGCTTGAACAAAGCCTGTTTTTTTTTATTATTTTTTTATCTCCATTTCTTTCTCCTTCCTTGTTCATCTCTCTTCCTCCTCCCCGTAGTCATCAGGTAGCAATTTCACCTTCTTCTAATACCATCACAGTGATACTTGTCCTCTTCAGTGGCTCATTTGTTCACTCTCTCTCCTTCTTTGGTGACCTTCTCTTTTTCCTCTTCCTTCGTTCCGCTTTTCTCCTTCTACCTGACTTTCCCGCTTACAGAGCGCTGGTCTAGTTTTCACCGTAATAACTTAACACTTCAGATCGCATTAGTCCATGTCCCCACAACAAGGCAGCATGACCTACGAAGTCAAAGAGCACACTCTTCCGTTTGCCTGTAGTAGCTATTTATCAAGACAGCCCGGGGCTTGCTATGATTCAGCCCAGAATAAATCCAGATGAGAGCCCACAATGGTGACCTGTAGCTGCAGTTCCTCTGCAAATGTCACATGAACCTGCTGACATGTAAACCACAAAGCTGAGCATTTAGGTGGAATGTAGTTTGGGTGTTTTTAGATAATGTTGAATTCTTCTGAATATAGAAACAAAACAAGCAGCAAATTTATTGTCTTCAAAGGTCATGTTAGGCGCATTCTATGACTACAGTACATGACTACATTTTGCAAAACATAAGCTATGAGAACATTAATGCTATATTTAACAAGTTATGAAGTAAAATATCTAGCTTCTGCCAGACCTGCCTTCCGTATTCAAGTTACAAAGAAAGTGTAAAACTCTCGCAGTTCAAAAAGTTTACACTACATCCTACGCCTTCCCTATTCAACTTATGCTGGGTACACACTAAAAGATTTTTGAAAACTTATAAGATTTTCAAAGTGTGAGAGACCACAAACATGAGGACAAACATGTGTTTGGAATGATTTTGGTCGTGCTGTTGCCACAAAATCAACAAACGGATCCTCCATCTCTGCTGTCCAAATCCATTTAACTTTGTGCTGCGGCATGACTGCGTTTGTTATGCTTCTGTCTTCTGTCAGCTCGCTTTCTGATTGGATATTGTTTCGTTTCACGTGAAAATCTCGAGAGCGTTTGCGCGTTTTTCCTCGGGGTTCCACCCACACATCAGGATTTCGGATCATGTTGTACATGTTGAATATTTACGATTCGCAATCGGCGCACCTCTGACGTTCTTCCTAGCAGATTCAGTCACTCTTACACACCTCACACCACAGGAAAATCTGATAAGATAATCTGTAGAACCATCAAGATAATCGGGACATTACCTAGGATTGTCAGAAGGGGAGAAATCGGCCCAAAATCAGCCCGATTATCTTGTGGTGTGTACCTTGCATTAAGGAAAAAGCTTAATTGACGCAACGCCAGTTTACACTTTCTTTGTGATTTGAATATGGAAGGCGTTCTGGTGGATGCTAGATATTTTACTTCATAATTTGAAACTTAAATATGGATATCTTTTAACACAAATGCATTGCTTTGCTTCAGAAGGACTTTATTAAACACACCCCCACAACCCAAGTTCAGCCATTCAGCCCTGTTGTTGTAAGAAAAAAAATCAAGTTATGTTCAAGTTATGGAAAATATAAGTAACGACAATTTGTTTCAAAAGTAGCTTGATTGACAGCTAAACTTAAGGGACCCTATTTGGTGTTTGAATTTTATTACATTTTATTTATTCTTCCATTTAATACACACCACAATTCAAAAGTTTGGGGTCAGTATAGGTTTTTTTTTAAGTTAAGAAATTAATACTTTGATTCAACAAGGACACGTTTTGATCAAAAGTGACAGTAAAGACATTATAATGTTACAAAAACTTCTATTTCGAATAAATTCTGTTCTTTTGAATTTTTTAAAAGAATCTTGAAAAAAATGTATCATGGTTTCTAATAAATTACATTTTAAAAATATATGAACGTTGTTTAAAGTACAGTTATATAAAATGTAATAACATTCTATGCAATATTTTATGTAATAATAATATTCTAATGTAAAAATTTCACAATGTTTTTACTGATCAAATAAATGTAGTCTTGGTGAGCATTTTCACGACACTGTTTTTAACTAAAAATGGAAATATTTTTGTGCGCTTTGGCTGTTCATTTACATGAACATAAAACATAAAAAAAAAAAAAAAAAACCATTACCGACCCAACTCTTTTGCCATGCAAGGTGTACAAATGAGGAGAGCATCATAGCTGGATAATTATTTCGGATGACAGAAAGAGAATAAGATAATAAGGAAAAGCCCAACACCTCCAAGAAAAAGAGAGACAAAAACGAGAAAGACAAACAGAGAAGCATCAAAGGCTCAACGCTTTCTACTGCAGCTGCTGCCGAACCCTGAGGAAGTCATTACAGGACCTGTGACCTCACTGGTGCAGCCCCTCCGACAGGCCACCCACTGGCATGATGTCATACTTCACATGTCAGGCCTCATCAGCACTCTGCTGGCCATTGGAGACGATCGAGCAGCACGGCACAAACCAGGAGGACGCCATTATGACAAAGACAATGTGTTAATATCAAACACGCTGCAACTGACAACAGCAGCTTTACACTGGCCCCGAGACACAATGTGTCAGAGTCTAAACACGGTGCGAGACAAAGTGCTGGGATTTTATCAAGTAATTTTTTGATAGCTAGCACATGCATTGTGGGTAAAGGTGTACAACAATCAAGATGAACTGATAAAAATAAGACATCTATTTCAGTATGAGAATTAAAGGCATGTAAAAAACATGCGAAGTTATGAGTTTCTTTGAAAGGTCATACTGTTCAGTACTTGTGGGAGAAGTCTCAACTCCTACAAAATATTCACTGACTCACTTCACTGCCCACTTTCTTTTTTTTTAAACTCTATCTTGCTTTCTCCCTCTAAATCCTCTCCTATGTGATCTGATACACATGTCTACATGTGACTGCCAGGCTCCCAAGGGTAATGGAGTGGGGTCCAGGGTCTGCCAGCCCTGAATCCAATATTTAAACTCATTTGTAGTCAATGTCACCACCCCTGAATGTGCAGCAGTGCAGAGCAGCAGGAAAACCCTAGAACCAGTGCTACTTACTTCAGCTTCGCTTTAGAGGAACACACTCACACATAGTATAGCACATAATGCATGCTAAAGTGTAAAATTAAATGTATATTTTGGGTTAAATACAACTTATTTTATCTTTGGTGCTTTATTAATAGCAGGCCGCAAATGCTATCAATATGTTTTACACTGTATTTTTCCCAGAATAAAATAGATCAATCACAGAAAAAGGGATTCAACAAATGAATTTATAAAGATTTAACCTGTTAATCTGAAGCATTCATTGAGGATTAGCTGAATAACTGGCTTTGGGATGACATATTTGGTTATATTTAGTTGAAAGATATACTAGTATTAATGTTGCATTTCCGGCGTTCTCAGAAGTGAGAAGTCATCATAGTTGGGTAAACCTCTATAGTGGTAGTATAGTATAGTAGTATTGCATTATAAATTGACATTAAAGGGATCATATAATGCCACTTTTACAAGATGTAAAATAAGTCTTTGATGTCCCCAGAGTGTGTATGTGAAGTTTTAGCTCAAAATACCCCACAGATCATTTTTTATAGCATGTTAAATTTGTCACTTTTTGAAGGTGAGCAAAAATGCTCCATTTTTGTGTGTCCCTTTAAATGCAAATTAGCTGCTGTTCCTACAAAGAGGGTGGAGTTTCAAGAGCTCCTGTTAGCACATAGTGTTAGCAGCGCTGATTACCTCACGCAGACTCACTGAAAATGTCAGAAACTGTTCAGCCTTTTATGTTGTCGGACAATTATGGAGAGACTCAAGAAGAAGTGACAACATTTAGAATGCAATAGGATGTTTCTGAATGGTTAGTTGGTAAATTTATGTAGCTGATGTGGAGTTAATGATCTTAAAGTCATTGATTAGCATATTCTGTCATGATAATCTATAAATCGTTTGTGTGGGAACTGTTGTAAGATGTTTACAGAGCCAGAGAATATATGCTGCATGAAGATAGAACAGGTATAGTTCAGTTTAATTACTGTTATAATCTGTCATGTTGTCATCTTGCTTTTATGACATGCTATTGCATTTGTGTTACGTACTGTATTGCAATTACATGGCCTCTCCCCTTTGTTGCGTGTTCTCGGGGGCAGGATTTATGTAAATTTTAGGGTTAGTGATGTCACAACCCCGGGAAGAAGCTCATTGTAGTTCCTACCAGCCGTTTGTTGTAGTCCTTAAACAGAGAATTATCTCCCTTTAGGAAGAAAATATCTCCCTTTGCATTGAACTTTGAGCGTTGTAACTTTGCAGACGTTGTTTATGCTCTAACAGCAACATTACACACTACCTAAAGTTTAAAAAGTGAAATCGCAATGAACCACCCCTTTAAATAAAAAAAATAAAAAAATGTACTAGATTTCCAATGTTGATAACTGTGAAAATAAATCATCATAGTCTGTGAAAAGGGTCAATTTAAAATTGCAAGTGAGCTGATCTAAAACCTGTTCAAGATATTTTTACTTTGAAATTGATCATGGACAATGCAAGGAAGTAATATATATGGTTGTCAATAGATTAAATTTTTTAATTGTGATTAATCGCACACAAATGTTTTCTTTACATTAGTGCTGTTTTGGACTATTTGAATGAATTTGCTTACTGGATCTTTGGACTGAAAACTTTCCCGTAGTTTAGAGGCAAAAAATGATCTGATTGCAAACAGAGAAGCAAGATTGGGTTAAAGGCTTAGAATAGAAATTTATGCCTACCAGGGTTACAGGTGCTTGTGCCATTGTAGATGCTCAGTGTGACAAACTCACGACTTCTAAGATCATCTGCGTAACTACGTTAATGACTCAATTTCGCATGCTTCAGCGTTAACGTTGACAGCCCTAGTATATGTATGTATATATTTATATGTATGTATATATTTATCTGGTAACACAGAATGCTTTTCTCCCTACTACTTTGTTAAAACTTCTGCTGGTCTGTTAAAATCCAAATCTGTGTTCATGTATTGCAGATGTGCATATTTGTGTGTGTGTCTGCTTGTGTAAATACGTACGTGTGTGTGTGATGATCGGGTCTCCAGAGGGCTGCTCTGCGCTCCGTCTGCTTCCTGGTGGCGTCTGGGACTTCAGGTTGTAGAGGCTCCAGGATCAGGTTCCCTCTGTAGCCATTGTCACTTGCATGGATTTGGCTAATTCATCTTGCTAATGGCAGGCGGCTAAGTTGAGCACTATTATTGTTCTTTATTTTCTCTTTTTTTTTTTCAATATTTTCAACATAAGTCACTGTTCCCCTGATGGTTTACCACTGATGTAACACATTTAGCACTATCACTCTTAAAAAAAAAACAAGTTTTTAAGAAACCCTTAGCAATCTAAGTAGTAATTTTCATCTGTCATTGAAAGCTGTTTGTGTGTGTAACCTCCAATAATGATCAAATGATGCTTAAAGAGTTTTTTCCTAGATATTTCTGCATGTTATGATGCATATTAAAAATTCATGAGTTAGAACTCAACTCAGGATGTCAGCTTGATTTTGCCTTGCAAATAGTTACAAATAGTCTTAAAAGTCTTATTAGAAGTCTAAGGGTACGTTTACACGACAACGATGTACTAAAAACGGAAAAGTTTTTCCTTTGCGTTTTTCGTGTACAGACGACAACATTGTCAAAACGATCCTCACACGGATCCGCAAAAACAACTAAACTCTGTATTATGCATGCCGGGCCAGTAGTTGTTTGTAAAGAAACACTGTTCGCTGTTTTCACAAATTCGCGGTCTTGTTGTTTACATGGAAACGATAATGGTATCATTTCAAAAACTTGCACTTTGAAACCCTTTTTTAAAAGTTTGCATTTTCAGGCCCCCAAAATCCCTTTGTTGTGTAAATGAACAGCTAAAACGCATAAAAAGTTTCATTTTCAGATTATCATGAGAATATTCTGACTGTTAAAATATTTTCTGTAAAAAAAAAAAAAGTATCTATAAGTGAATTAAATGCTTAAAAGCTCCAGATTTACTTTCTTTTTTCCTTTTTAAGCTTTTTAGGAGAAGACTGTTTGAACTAGATTGTTAGTTTAATCATGACAGCTCTCTGAGTAGTTTGGCATGTTAATGAATATGGCAATTTTAATGTATTTGGTCTTGGCAGACTAGATCTGCTACTGCTGCTGGTGTTGCATGCAGAGCAAGTACCTGCTACTGCCATTGGATACACAGACATATTGCTGTGAGCATGTAAGATATGCTGCTGATGCATGAACAGACATAAATCCTGTAGCGGAGCTAGACAGGTGGAGCTGGGGGAGGTGGAGGGTTCCAGGCAAACTCTAATTACTAGCCTATAGCGAATACTAAACCAGACTATTCAAATGTTGAGCATGCAATCTCATTGGCTGCAGAATCAGCAGAGGCCAATCAGCTTGTGCCATATTTTAATAGTGTGATTGCTTGCAGATTGCACCATCTAGAGTTTCATGACTGAACTTGAAATTTTAAACACAACCAATAAAAAAATCTGAGTTTACCTATAAGAAAAAAAAAATACAATTTAGATTAATATCTCTTTTTTTACCATTTCACTGTCTCCAACTGTCATGCTCAGATTTGCCATGATACCAAAGTCTGTAATCAAAGCTCATATATTTTAAAATAAACTCATCTAATCTACATCTAATCTAACATATCTAATCTACATTAACCCTTCTTAACTATATGAAAGTCCAGCTTTTTCACTTAAAGTCCAAAATTCACTGCTTGTACTGAACAAAATAAAGTCAGAAATAAGTGAGTTTAAAAGTTAAATGCTCCAAAATTAAGCTAGTGTGTTTTTTTTTTTTTTTTTTTTTTTTTAACAGGGGGCTATATTCCCAGAGGAGAACCTCACAGAGTGACCTCTTGCTTGAGTCCATCACCGCAGAAGGTCGTCGCCACACAAATGAAGAACATGAGAAGTGGTCCGGGGTCTAATCAAGTCCTCTGGCTGCACTCACTGGGAGCAATTAAGCCTCCTCCGCTGCTCCGATTCCACCTAAGTAACCAGATATGCTCCATCGACATTATGAATCAAAAGGGTTTTATGAGATGGATAAAAGAGCCAGTCTCTCTGCCCTTATAGACCTTTTAAAGTCTTTCGATCACACATGCTTTGTCTAAAATGTAGGTTTGAGAGTGATTTGGCAGGGTAGATGATTATTGGCCAAGCTGGAAAAAGCAAAAATGAAAGTGATACTTTGCAAGCATGACATAAGTATACGCAGTGGCAGTGATGCTATAGGGAATGACAGGACTGTGCAGATAAAATCTGAAAGGAATTGCAGAGATTGACTGGTACCGCTTGCACGTACTGCTCGCCAGCCTCTGTTTCTCTCAGTCTCAGGTTCACCACAGAAATTCATTACTATCATGGAGCGTCTGACACAAATGAAGTCCTGGCACTTGCAGCCTACCTTCTCAAACCACAATACTTTATCATCAGCCATCTTAGATTTGTTTCTCTGTCAGGGAGCTGGAGAGGAGAAAAAGAGCTTCACCTTTTCTGATCAAACGAGTGGGGTGAATTTTCAAAAACTTAAAAAGCACAAACTGAAACAAACCAACCAACCAACTAATCCAACAATCCATCCATCAATGATTAATGTATTTAAAACAATTGTTTTATGTGTTACAGTCTTTCTGAAATATCTTACTTTTTAGAAGCAGCATAAATGATCAAATAACTTGCCCTACCAATATATTACACAACAATCGTAAGCTAAATAAATGTGGTATCATATATAAAATACAGACAAAACACGTTGTTGTTTGCCTTTAACAACATGTCATTTAATTGTTACTTGTAAAATGTACTGTATGTGTTTGATTTACCAAAAAAAAAAAATCATACTTTTGCTTGCAATGTAAGTGTAACTTGTAGTGGCTTAGAAAGTGTACAACGAAGAAACTGGTGGTAATCAAACAGTCTTTAATGAATGACGAACACAGAGAGTAAGGGGACATTCGTAACAAACAATAACTGACAAAGGACTGAACAGAACAGGGAGTATAAATACACATAGTAAATGAGGGAACAAAACAGGAACAGCAGGATGAAGATTAACTAATCAGACACCATAGCAACTAATGAGAACTAATGCAGACATGACAAAGAGTGAACTAAACAGAACATACACATGCCATAATGCCCCCCTCGGAAAGGCGCGTCCTCGCGCCGTGACAGATAAAAAGTTCAGGATGAGGAAAGAGGGCAGAGGCTTTGGTGGAGGGCATGGAGCTGGTGAAGGACAGAAGCCTGTGGTAATAGGCCACAGGCACCATGATGGCGCTGGGAGGAGCCAGGGTGGAGTTTGACCTGAGGCCGATCAACCCTGGATGTTCGAGGAGCCCGCAGAGCCGAGTTGCTGACGGACCATGGTTACATTGCAGATACGGAAAATGGGAGCTGAGCCGCTGACTCGCGGGACGAGGTAATGACGTGAGGATGTGGGGTGACGATGTGGTGAGGGAGGCCGACTGGGCGGTCGGAGGAAGGGAGGAGTCCAGAGATACCAAAGGGGTGCCCAGAAGTCCATGACTTCAGCTGGGCGTCGACCGCCGAAGGCCTACCTGGAGTGTCGAGCGATCCCAGCAGAGCTTCCGGGCAGATGGACCATGGAGGCAATGAAGCAGTGGTGGGTCGAGGTGATGGCGACGGGCTGACAGGTCAAGGTGGAGGTGTGGACCTGGAAGCCTGAGGTACAGCCGGGGACTCGGCCTCTAGCCAAGCTGGTGGCAGGGAAGCCGGAGGCTCGGAGGATGAGCCACACAGATAGGGGGTGGTGGCAGAGCCGAGGAGCTACACAACACCAGTGGTGCCGACGGATCCAAGGGGCTGGCCTGTGACCAGCGACGGAGACGGGACAAGGACAACAGGCAGGGATATGGGCAGAAGATTTCCAGACAGGACCGGTGAAGAAGATAATGATGTGAGGGTGGGGAATTGGGTGGGAATGGGATCCACGGACCACAGGTCTATCAGGTCACAGTCCGCTCCTGGCTCTGAGATGGACTACCTCGCTTGCGTCGACTCTGGGGCTCTGAAGTTTTTCGGCTCTGGCTCTGGAACAACCTACGTGGGCGCCTCAGGCTCGCTGGCTGGGGAAGAGAGGCTGACGTTATGGAGCATCTAGGCCAGGTACACCAGATACGTCCTGTTCTCTGGGAGGAGGAAAAGATGCAGCGCTGATGAGTCCATTATTATTTTATTTTTGTTTTTGAGAGGTTGGTTATTCTGTAACTTGTAGTGGCTTATAAAGAACACAAAGAAGAGACAGGTGGTAAACAAACAGTCTTTAATGAATTACGAACACAGAAAGTAAGGGGACATTCGTAACTAACAATAACCAACAAAGGACTGAACAGAACAGGGAGTATAAATACACATTGTAAATGAGGGAACTAAACAGAAACAGCAGGACAAAGATTAACTGATCAGACACCATAGCAACTAATGAGAACTAATGCAGACATGACAGAAAGTTAACTAAACAGAACATACACGTGACAGTAAGTTTTTGTGTCATCAAAAAGAATCTGCTCATATGGCTCATTCATTCAACCAGGGATGTGATACACTGGTATGTTGAATGTTTTGTTTTACTAAAAGAAGAACTGGCTCGTAAGAGTCATTCGTTCTGCAATCGGACTTTCTGTTTTGCGATATAAATTCAGAAAATTTCTGAAAGAAAAAAAAAAGTTTCTGAATTCTTATTTCTTTATATGGAAGAAATAGTAAGACTATACTATGCTTTTCTGAATGTAGCATATGTCAGAGTATTTTAGTACGGTATTCTGCCCATATCGGCAGAAGAATGCATGGCAAGAATATGTTATCGGAAGCAAATATCATAAAATTTTGTTATGTTTGTTTATTTATTTATTTTTTATTGTTCTCAGTTCCCAACCCTTCTCAAGTAAATTTAAAATATTTCTAATATATTTATTGGAAAACAAGAGAAAAACACTGATTAAAGGAAATGATTTTTGCATTGCAGCCACTGATCTACAGGTGTTGAAAATGTAAGTCGGCACTGCATCTCCATACAGAACATATCTGATTTCCTCTCATGAATCTGCTCTACATGTATCTTTAAAGGCATCTACTATTCAAATAAGAATGTTTCTGTACTGTGTGTGGTCCCCATAGCAGACACCAGAGGACAAATCAGGGACATCCATCATGAAAGGCGAAATTAGATATAGAGGAAACTCTACATTCACGATGCAGCAACATGATGAATTCCCAAATAAACATGACACAATTAATCCTCAATCAACAGAACATTAATGTACTAGTCAATTACTAATCAAAGTCCACGTGTATAGAAAGTATCTTTATTCATTCCAACACTGAAAGGAGCTCCTTTCCTCTCCCTCTCTCCCAGACGTACTCACACATCCCATCCCCCTCTTCAGTGGAGCGACAGATCACCTCAAGAGTGCTGGACTGAGGAAAGGAGAAATATGAACGACATAGTGGGTCATACTAGCAGCCCCTCATTAAGGATAGAAGGCGTCGGCTGCAGGAGGTTAATGGCCTCATGTCCCCGGGCTGACTGAGAGAGAGAAAGAGAGAGGGAAAGTGAACAGTTATACCTGAATCCACATTACCCAGTGTGAATACTTCAAATAGGCACACAGGAGTCAGTTTATCTAATGCTCAGAATACCTCTGTTTCTGTTCAAATCTTAAACAAGAGATGCCATTGTAACATTAAAGTACATGCAAATCAGATTCTGAGTTTAGTAGCTCACGGATTCTTGAGACATGATAATAAATATTTGACACAATATTTTCATATCTGACAGTGACCCATATTAAGTGACAGGCAAGGAAAAACACACATTTTGTCAGAAATTGGAGGAAGAAGGAGATTGAACCCAAACATAGGTGAATATCTCAACATGTTTATGTATCAAGGAATTATTTTGAATTAATCTGTTGAGATATTCACCTATGTTTGGGTTCAATCTCCTGGTTCCTCCAGTTTCTTAGAAAACATGTTTTTCCTATCACTTAATATGGGTCACTGTCAGATATGAAAATATTGTGTCAAATATTTACTATAAATATTAACAAATCTACCATTCACTTCACTTATTGAATGAACTGAGACTGCAGGGTTTCAAACTCAATTTCAGCTCCGTCTATTGAATTGTCACCACAGTCAGACAGAAAATCTGATTGTGTTGACAAAACATACATATTTTGCTTACCAAAAAGCAGCAGCCATTTTGTTTTTCTGGTGTTGCTAATAGGACATACTTAGGGGCTCTTTACACGACACTGTTTTCAACTAAAACGGAAAACTTTTTATGCATTTTGCCCATTCATTTACATCTGAAAATGGTCTGAAAATGCAAACTTTTGAAAACGGGTTTCATAGTGCAAGTTTTTGAAAATTATACCGTTACCATCTCTGTGTAAACAACAAAGATGCAAATTTTTGAAAATGGCGACGTCTTGCACATGTGTACCTTCAGTCTATAGTGTTTCTTTCAATGCTATCTCATGAGCAATTCGTACGTATTTTATGAGGTGGCTAATTCGTACAAATTCGTACGACCTCACTTGTACGAATTCATACGATTTGACTAAACCCCAGTGATGGGAAGGTTTAGGGGCGTGGTTAGGGGTAGGTCATTCATACGAATTCATACGAATTTGGCAACTCGTAAAATACGTACGATTCAGCAAAAAACTTACTAATTCATACGAGTGAGATCGTACGAATTCGTACGAATTAGCCACCGCCTAAAATATGTACGAATTGCAGTGAGATCGGGTTGGATTTTTTTTTTTACAAAGTGCATTGGCAGCTACTGGCCTAGCATGCATAATACAGCGTTTTTAGTCATCGTGTGACCCCGTGTGAACCGGGATCATTTTGACAACGTTGTCGTCTGTACAAAGGAAAAACTTTTCTGTTTTAAGTGCATTGTTGTTGTGTAAAAGTACCCTTAAAATGAGGGAAATTATCTAAAAATCCTAAACACCTTTGACTGGTGTTGGTATATCATGGTTGTTAAACCAAAAATACTAATGATACATCCTGTACTCACCAGTTTATAGAAGTTTTTGTCCAAGAAAATGCTGGTAGTAAGCTGTGACATAAGCTAAAGTCTTCTGTCTGGTTAAAAAAAAGGGTCATTCAATACACATATTCAACTTCCTGTTTCAATAGAAAATGCCAACCCAAGACAGAAACATGTGCTTGTAAACCCTTTTCAAGTGATCTTTACAATCTCAGTATAGCTTATTATTTAAAAGATACTACAACAATAATAATAATCAGAACACATTTACTTATATGGCAGCATAGATTGTCCATATAGCTTAGAACCTGCAGATCTAACTAAATTTATCAAATTATTAAACTGACTGTACACTGCAGCATCTAATCACATGTGATTTTTCCACCTCACAACTGTGTCAATAATAATGAGATCTGCACTTCATCAATAATACCTCTGAGTAAATAACATGGATTTTTATATTTACATGTAAATATCGCTACCACCTTGTCATGTGAAATGAATTACCATGTAGATTAAGGATTACAAATTAGTCTCATGAATAGTTGATTGCATGGAGGATATGAGGAAGGCTGAGAGTATTTCATTAACCCAACGCTAACGAAGAGTGAGTCTGCTCACCCTAACGAGAAAATGTCTATCATCCTTGCTCTCCATTCCTACAGTGTTACAGGAGAGGATGTGGTTATATTTAGCTCAGGTGAACAGAGAATATCTGTTGTTATTTACAGGCTAACAGCAGATAGAATATTTTTCTCTCTGCTGTACTTGCATCTACATGTCCAGATGCTAATGCAAGTAAACAACCGAAAATAAATGCTTTTACTCGATCTCTCGCATTGTCTGTTTTTAATGTTTGATTTGGGCACTTGTGTAATGTGCAACATTTGCATCAAACACACATTGGCACGTGCTGGTATGAGTCAAGCGCATAGAATAAAATGCAACCTTAACTTTTTTGTAATTGTACTATATTGGAACTATAAGTGCAACATATGGCAAAGAATTAGATTTCATTACCTTAACCAGCACTTTCAGCATAGAAAGAGCATGTTTGTTTATATATAAGCATCTCCATGGTTTCAGTGCATCTGGTCTTAATGCCATTAAACCATTTCTTTAACGTGGTATATTTTTTAAAGTGTGTACAGAGAAGCTTGACTTGTCAAACAGTATACATCTTAATTTCGACTCTCTTTTAGAGGTTCGAAAGTCTTTTAAGTCATTAAATATGATTCCTTTGTGTTCATTAAAGGGTAAAATCCTGAACAAAAGCCCAATCCATTTTCAATTGCTATGTTGAGGGCTCAAAAGTGCTTCTCATCTTCACAAGTCAGGATGATTGCAAATAAATATAGGTTGTGGCTCCTTACTGCATGAGTGTAGTTTAAAGTGCTTTCATTTTTACAGTAAATGCACTTTCATCTTTGTTCCATTTAAAGAATAAACAGATGAACATTGACATATGATGCGTAGCATAACAATTAGCCAATGAACTCAATGAGAGTCAGTTTTAGCAGGTAATATGCTTGCAATTTCACGTAATCTCCTGAGAGAACTGTCAATGGCACTGCCAGTCATTACATGAGATTTTGTTGTCATATCGTATATGAGAGGCTGAAGGCTCACTTGAAAGAGAAAATAAATGAGTGAAAAAGTGAGAAAGGACAAGAATAGAATTACTAAGATGGAGGCAAACAAAGATAGAGAGAGAAAAGGTGGCGGAGCTACTGGAGGACTGGTGGATGATTATTATGTGAAAACTGTCAGTAAAGTTCTCATATGAAGGAGCAGTGTGAACCCTCTTAGAATGTGTATGAGAGGATTTGGACACTTCCTCAGGAATATACCCAGATTAGATTTGGACTCTGGCCTAAGTTTGAGCCTTGAATAAGGCAGGAGAGAGAATGTGTTCAGAATGATCTCACAAACATCTTGCTGGCCTACTATGAGGCCATATTTCTTTTAAAGGTGAAGAGAGGGAGGAGGAGCAGGGTAGCAGAAAAAGGAGCCGCTCACGTCAACAGCACAGCCTGAGACTCGAGGCTGTTCATCACTTCCTGCAGAGTGAATGCAAGACAGGGAAAAAAAGCATGAAGATGGCAAGGCAAGGCACATACGAAAAAAAGAAAGTGAAGAAATTCTTCACAGCTGGACATCACATAGTTTTACCTCTCACGGCAGCCACGACTTGACAGATGATGGTTTTAGTAAAAACACTTTGCTTGATTAGACTTACAGGTTGCTGTAACCTTGATTTTGTTTATGTATGACTTTATACAACACTACCTGCATTAAAACAAAAAGAGAGAGAGAGAGAGAGAGAAAAAAAATATCACCTTCACAGAAATAGTTTGCCCAAAAATAATTCTGTCATTTGCTCCCTACTACAATTTTATTATTATTTACCCTCACCATGACATTGTTAATGTATGCTGTATAAACATAAAAAGCAATTTTAAAGAATCTTCACATAGATATTTTCTATTAAAAAAAAAAAAAAAAAAAAAAAACAGTTAATAGAAAACATGGCTGTCATACTTAAAAAAAAATAAATAAATAAAAAATGCACCATTAAGTTTGTTGTAGTATAAAATAATATACACTACCGTTCAAAGGTTTTGGTTCTGAAAGATTTTTTAAATGTTTTTAAAGTTTCTTAAGCTCACCAAAGCTGCATTTTAATATAAAAATACAATATTTTGGTAATATTAGTACAACTTAAAATAGCGGTTTTCTATTTGAAAATATTTTAAAATGTAATTTATTCCTGTGATGGCAAAGCTGAATTTTCAGCATCATTACTCCAGTCTTCAGTGTCACATGATCCTTCACAACTCATTCTAATATGCTGATATGCTGATCAAGAAACATTTCTTATCAATGTTGAAAACAGCTGTGCTGCTTAATATTTTGGTAGAAACCATGAAACATTATTTTCAGGATTCTTTGATGAATAGAAAGTAAAAAAAAAAAAAACACACCAGCATTTATTACGCCCCGAGCACCGTTGTTGCGAGCCGTCGGTGTCTTCAGTTTATTATTTATTTATTTTTTGTAATAATGTAAAAGTCTTTACTGTCACATTTGAGTAGCTTTACACAGAACATGATGGTTTGTTAGTGAACAAGCAACTAGTCTGTGACAAGAAAACATTTTTAAAAATTAATAAAATGAATGAATGAATTCTCTGATTGGCTGTTGCATTATAACTGAACTTGGGTGACTGGACAAACAGTAGAGTTGTCAAAAGTACCGACTTTGGTACCTAGTCGGTAATGAAATTTGAAAATGTGACACTTTGAGTGCTGATGAACAGATTTGTAAACACCTCTGATTGGCCATTGTGTTCACGCGCTCATCAGATATGTCTGTGATTCACTGTAAACCCAAATAAGTTGGGCTAACTCAAAAAATTTGAGGTAATCAGTTACATCAAGTTTTGTGAGTTATGATGTTCCCAATTTTAAGTAAGCAGAACTATCAAGTTTTGAGTTTGTAGTACTCATGCATGTTAATTGTTCCTAACTGGAAGTACTGAGTTAGCTAACTCATACATTTTGATTGCAATTAACATAAAAGATTTAGTTAATTCACTTTTTTTTATTTGGAGTTCTTGCAAATCAAATGAGTTATTTACTTCACTGTAAACTCTAACATGTTAACAATAGCATGGTATAGCACTTACTGAATGAGTACAGCAACTTAAAACTTGTCTGCTCTCATACCAAGCCGCATGTGCTACTCGTCACCATGATGGTAACTCTCTAAAAACCCACATTAACTGAAACTCTTCTAAATTAGCATAACAAAACATTAATCAGTACTAAATCTCCCACTTAACGTTAATTTTGCACAAAAAAAAAAACATTATATAACACTTAACTTTAGCATTTACTCTCCCTTTCAAGTGCCATGGGCAAAGTATGCTGGGAATTTTAATATCCCAGTCCAGTTTCAGTTAGTCAAAATTAAAAGAAATAAGTTCATAAAACTCAAAACAATGAAACAGTTCAGTTTACTTGAAATATGTCAGTGCTGTGAACTCAAAAGAAAAAGAAAGTTCTAAAAACTCATAGCAGTTAATTTAACTGAACTAATTTGTTCAATTTAAGTTTGACCTACTCAAACCAATTAAGTATTTTGAGTGTTAGGGTTTACAGTGTTGGCTTCAATGATCAACGCTTCAAAAACGTTGTAAATAGTCATCAATGCCACTCTTCACTGAGCACTTACACAGATACACACGCAAGCGTTTGAAAGCAGGCGTCTATCGCGGACCAGTCCACTGATAGACGCCTGCTTTCAAACACTCCCGCTCCTGCTTTCAAAACGCTTTCAAACACTTTTGTGTGCTTTCAAACGCTCCCGTGTGTTGATCGTTGTAGTTAATCACAGACATATCTGATGAGCACGTGAACACAATGGCCAATCAGAGGTGTTTACAAATCCGCTCAACAGCGCTCAACGCGTCACATTTTTAAAATTTCAGTACCGATTAGTACCAAAGTCGATACTTTTGACAACTCTAACAAACAGTTTAGATACATTAAAGTAACAAACACTAAATGTGTCTCTACACTAAAAATACCAAGCCTATGGTGCAAGTTGGATGTCATTAAATGTGATTTGGTTGTCAAGTGTCTCATAACAACTTGATGCAATATTTGCATTGGCTTCTTTACAAAGAGTGAACTATCTCTTAAGCTCAAAGGCTAAATTGTTGACATCTTGCCTGCAGTTAATTATAAAATACATGTGTAACCTATTAAGATAACCAGAAGCGAGATTATTTTTGATTAGCTCTGTGCAACTAGCGCAGTGTGGTTCCAAACACTCATTCCAGCTGGAGTGTCACAACAACGCAAGGCTTCAGAATGGAAGAAATAAAAAAAAGCCCTGTCTCCTCACTAAAGTGCCATCCCTACTCACGTCTGTCATAAGCCTCACTGTAAACACTTTTTCACTGCATGTTTCATCACCAGTAAATACACCACTAAGTCACAGACTGAGGAGAGAGATAGAAAGAGACACAGTGAAACATGAATGTGTTGACTTGTCACGAGCATCATCGTCTGTCTGTTGATTCGGTGCTGTGCCACTGGCTGCCATCTTAGTTTCAGTACCCATGAACTACAGACCTCAGGAAACTCGTTGTTGTCGCAACTATGAGCCACTCAACTGAGTCACATCGCAGATTTGAGTTCGTATGCACATGTGCGTGAGAGTAGAGTTTGTTCAAGAGGAAATCAGTATTATTATATGCCCAGAGAATTCAAAAGCCAGTCTTTATCTTCAAGGCTCAGAAGAATGAAATTTGACTTTACAGACTTGGAGGCTTCCAGAGATACAATTAAAGATGACACTGTAATTACAGCACGAGAGAGGAAGTACACCGAGGTGGTGGGTGGATGAATGAAAGAGCGAGAGCTCGAAAGCGATGGAAAGCGCGTAGAGAGGTAGAGGCGGCAGAAACGAAGTGAAATGTAAATCAAAGCGGGCGATAGTTTGATAAAGTAATCGGCGCTCCAGGAACAAGCAGCAGACCCCGGTGTCAGCTCTTACCGATTCAACCGAGCTCCCACGGACACCGCCAGCATCAGATTTACAAATTGAAAATCATTAATAATTCTAACCAGGACGTGATAAATCTGAAATCACTCTCGATGAACCTGGACACACTTCCATAAATCAAAAAGATTACTTGGGAATTTTTAAAAATCTGACGTCAAAGTGTCAGGCTTACTAATGGTTTTTGTAGATCTCTCACAGTGATACGCTATTAATCTGTGATACATTTGAAATATGTCAGCGGGCCGATATGTGATCTCTCTAATATCAGCGGCGGGGTGTTTTACGCTCAAAACACGACGAGAGAGAAGGGCTGAGGCAGCGGGGCTAGCAGAAAGAGAGAAATGGAGGTGAAAGTGTGTGTCGCACAGACTAATAAGTGCTGTTTGGGAGCAGAGTCTACTTATAGTACAGGACGAATCCACTCGAGAAGTCACATATAAGCAACAGTGTCCACCTATCATGTTTGCAACTGGTCTACAAATAGGCCTGAGTGAGCCAAACTGGCTAATAACAGAGTAAACAATTCAGACATCACCTCTTTTAATCATGTCTCAATTGAAATTAAAGGGTTAGTTCACACAAAAATGAAAATTCTGTCATTAATTACTCACCCTTATGTCTTTCCACACCCGTAAGACCTTTGTTCATCTTCAGAACACAAATTTTGGATGAAATCCGAGAGGTGTATGACTCCTTCATAGACAGCAATATAATCAACACTTTCAAGGTCCAGAAAGGCACTAAAGACATTGTTAAAACAGTCAACATGAGTACAGTGATTCAACCTTATTTTTATGAAGCGACGAGAATACTTTTTGTGCGTAAAAACAAAAAAATAACGACTTTATTCAACAATCTCTTCTCTTCCCTGTCATTATCCTTATGCAGGTGACACAGTAAGCACAGTGGTTTTTTGTTTGTGTTCTGAAGATGAACGAAGGTCTTTCAGGTGTGGAATGACATGAGGGTGAGTGATTATTGACAGAACTTTCATTTTTGGGTGAACCAACACTTTATCTGTGAATGAGCTGGTTTTTAGTGACCTCTTTAAATTAAAAGTACATCTTTGTGTATTACACTGTCATATTTGAATTTTTTACAGAAAAAAGTAAAAATGCTACAGTAAAATTGTTAATGGGTTTAGTTACGTTAACATATACTGTGAAAAACTGTGCATGGTTTAGCATTGCATTAAAAGTGATTTTACTGTGAAATGCTGCCAAATATATGTTTTTTGTGAGTAAAAGAAAAAATGAATTACCATATAATTTACTTTGAATAACAGTAAAAGGAAATTCCATGGAAAACAAGGGGTCCCTGTCTGACAAATAATATATTATTATATTTTATATACATTATTTTGTTTATTCTTACTTTTTGGCATGTACATTGTGGTGTATATTACTGATATACCATCCGGTAATATACAGAATTTCTGGCAACCACAACAGCCATTTTTTACCGTAATTTAACAGGATATTTTTTTTTTTACAGTGTACAGTCATATTTGCAGTATTTACATGGTGTAAACAAAGTAGACTACAAGCAAAATCCCCAGAGTTAAATCAACTCTGCTTAGAGTACATATGGTCCCTCTCTAAATAGCATTGAAGTTACACTGAAACAGATTTAAAATCAGTTGTAGTTTTTGTGTTTCTCTTTTCTTAAGTTATTCTGCTTGTTAACAGCATGTGTTCATCACTAATGCTCAATCATCACTTAATTAATCGCTTAATTATCTCATTAACTTTAACTCTGCTTCAGTGTTACTTTAACACTATTTAGAGAGGGACCATATGTACTCTGCACAGAGTTGATTTAACTCTGGGGATTTTATTATTTGAAAATAATATTTGAAAAGTTTTTAAAATAAAAAAAAAGTTGCAGGACATTCTTGCTAGTCTATTATTGTAATTATTATTTTTGAAGCAGTTTTCATTTAATTATTAAATGTTTAATATTGTAGTATAAAGATACACAAATGTAGTAATGGCATTTTAAATAAATGTGCAAGATAAATTGTGTTCCATAAGCATCAAATGGAAAAGGAACAATGAATTCACAGTGGACTAGCAAAAAACTTAACTATTTTGCTTCCACATTTCAGAAGTCCACCACACACCACTGCTATGCAAGGGAAAGTTAAAAAAAAAGTTTAATTTGAGCTATTTTTCACACATCACTGCTCTGGGTTATCTAAGATAATACCCAGTTTAGCTGAGGCCCCTGCAGCCTGCTGGGTTGAGCACAGTCTTTTGCTTGTTTGAGCCGGATGCTAAGCCTGAGAGCCTCCATTGTGCTCACTGTGATATCTTCTCCGGCAAGAACAGGGCACCCATGCAATCTGAATGTTATTTGCTCTCAAAACCTCTTCTTTCATCCTAAACCATGGCTGAAAGAATCAATTAATCTACTACCTCTTTCTCTCTCTCCTGTTTCCACCCCATGCCTCATCCTTTCTCCTAGTCAGTATATATACAGTATTCTGTATGTAAGTATATGTATATATACAACTTTATATACATACTTTATATACAAATTTATAGAACTTAAAGTGAAACATTCTTTTTTATTTATACAGGTTTGAGTTGTTCATTAATATGTGCTATATATTTCCATATCATGTAGTAGAGCAAAACTTGTGTTGTCTAAAATACTTCAAAGCACAGATCTCAACAACTGGTACATGAAAGATGTCAAGGACAACAATTAGAAATTGACCAATACTGTGATTTTTACAACATTTGTGATTTTTATATCAATATTATTCTCCTTTTTCTTTTTTTTTTTTTTTCTTCAAAATTTCTTGCCTTTAATTGGGACAGTACAAGGAATTGTACTGAATGCAAAATGGGATGGAATCAGGAAAGGACCACAAGCTGGGACTCAAACTTGAGTTACCCAAAGCACAACCATGCCACATGTCCCATGTTCCTACAAGGCTATCAGCTTCAGTTCAATATTGATTTTTTTTTATTTATTTTTTTTACTTATGTGTCCCATGACCAATATGAAAAATGTACTGTTATTACCATAGTAATTACATGTAACGTGTAAAAAGGGCACTGTCAAATAAAGTCAATGGTTGCAAATTATTTTTATATTTCTTTATTCTTTAGGCATAAACTGTAGAGACCTAGCATGGTAGCATTTATCAGAATTCCCAAACTGATAACCACTAATTTGGGGGAATTTGTCAAACCAAATATCGCCTATCTCTGATAACCAAACTGAAGTTTAAGACAAGGAACAAATGCATCCTGACATCAAAGGACAACAAGTTACTGAATGTGGCAATAAAATCAAGAGCAACAATGTAAATAAAACTGGAATGCAATCATACTAAGCATTTATGCTATAGGGCATGCTGGGAAGGGGGCAAATAGGACTAAACTTTTTTTTATTTTCAGTATAGGCCTATTTGAACAACTCACCTGTTATGTTTGTTGGTTGAACTCGGAAATCTTAGTATATGCAACAACAACAAAAAAATGCATTACTTGTGTTCCTGAAATTTTTAAAGGTGCAGTAAGCGATTTCTGAGAAACGCTGTGGAAAGTGGATTGGACCGAGCACCTGTAGCCAATCAGCAGTAAGGGGCGTATACACTAATAATGGGGGAGGTGCCTGTGTATAGCATGTTTTTGAATTTGGGGGTGGAGCTATAAGAGGTGATCCTTTATTAAATAGGATTTTAGGTAAAATTCATAAAAGTTATGTTCATTTGTGAAAATTATCTTGATGGACAAAACGTGCAAGTATCATAAAATTTTGCTGATCACGGCGATTATTTTTTTGCGATAATTCAAAACGGAGTGTCTATTTACACTATAAGTGCAAATAGAGTCCCTTGTTGGCAAATGCTATTTACATTAGCTCCGCCCACTAATGTCTGGTTGGGCCACTCAAGTTTTAAAAAAGACAAGCAGAATTTAACTGCTTCAGTGGCGTAGCAGTAGCGAGTAAGGCTCGCAGACCTGGCTTTCAACGCAATCGACGCGGGTTCGAATTTGAATAATTTTTTTTCTCCCAATAAGGCAGCATCCATTTAATACATTTAATAAATATAATCATTTACACTCTATGATATTATTGCATCCTGTTAATGTACAAAAATACTGAGGTGCAAATAGTATCTGCCAATATAAACTATAGATAGCATCTAATTACTATTTACTCTTATTGCAAAGAACTGATACTTTTTCATGGTGTAAATAGAATCTATCACTATTTTCACCTATAGTGTAAATAGCATCTATCGCTAAGAAAATATGCTATTTGCTCTTAGTGCAAATAGCCGCTGCCAATTCAAAAGCCTATAGAAAAATCCTGTTGGGTTTTTGTCAAGGGAACCAATGTGATGCTAACTTCTGGGTTGGCCTACAAAAATACGTCATCCCTGCAGCACTCTATACAATAATGTAGTAATTCTTTCCTTGACTTTTTTTTCTGCTGTTTGCCGTTTGTGATGGTAACATCATTGGATCTTCTGAGGGGAGAGGCCTACATGCATCCTGACTCTTCTCAGTCAGTTGTCACTATTAATTGGCTTTTCCTGTCATTACCCTCAAAAGACAGGAAAAATCCGCCACAATAATCTAAGGAAACCCCCCTCCCCCATCAAAAACACACTGAGAGTAATTAGCAGAAGGTTTAATTGGCTCAAAAATAAAAATCTCTTGCTGAACTGTACGTCGTTCATGACAGAGACGCTCGCGCAGTCCCCAGACGATCACGTTAAAAGTGAAGTATTTGTTTGATTGCCTCTCAGCGGAGTATACAGGGCTTCGCCAACAACGCAGGTGCACTTTTCATGTGAAAATCTTTTTCTCACGATTCAGAAGCACGCACTTCTTACTTCTCCTCTTTTTTTTTAGTTGAGACGAAGAACGAGAGAGAGAGAAGGGGTGGAGTTTCTGAAGGCGACGGAAACAAAACTCAGTCTTTGACAGTGACATCAAAGGAGATGGCTTCTTTTGTGTTGGGAGAAGAGGTGCGTTTGAAGTGCTCTCCTGGAAATACTGGAGTGCAGGAACGAGTTCATTGTTACCCGGCTCTGCCGATGATTATCTTCCATAGGCACAGAGCAGTGAAGGGGCCTGTCAGACAGTCAGACAAGTAATGATCTATACACCCGATGCCAGGGTTTCAACTCACAGCAAGACACAGACACGTTCAACATGCTGCTCATTCAGAGATTCATAGTTTCAGAATTGGAGATACCTTATTATCCATCCTGTTTTTTTTCGACCAATACTTGTTAAGAGCTGAGGTATAATTTTGACAATCTGGCCATTTCATATGCACATCATGTTATCAGTTTATACAAATGTGTATTCACCTCCTTAGCTTTCCTAAATATCCCAAACAATGGGGTCCAAAAGTCTCAAGACAGCTTGTCAAAATGCTTCTTGTGCAGTTTTTGTATTTAATAGATTATTTAAATACATTTAAACAACAAATTGTATATAGTTATTCTTTATTTTACATCATAACTATCTATTTATCAATCAAAATCTTTTAAAAAGATTTAGTATCCCATATACTACTAGTCAGAAGTTTATTTGATTCAAATAAATGCTGTTCATTGAACTTTCTATTCATCAAAAAATTACAGTTTCCACAAAAATACGAAGCAGCAAATACTGTTTTCAACATTGATAATAATAAGAACCATTATTAATAATTGAGCACCAATAATAATTGATCATAACTGAGCACCAAATCAGCATTAGAATGATTTCTGAAGGATCATGTGACACTGAAGACTGGTTGAAGTAATGGCTGTTGAAAATTCAGTTTTGCTATCACAGGAATAAATTACATAAAATATGTTAAAATAGAAAACAGTTCATTTAAATTGTAATAATATTTAAAGGCACAATATGTAATTTTTTGCCTCTAGAGGTCGCTTATTCAAAACAAAAGAGTAGCTTGATGACGTCTTGATTTCGCGGAATCATGAGAGGTGTTGTCTTCACGTCTACAGCCGCTGGAGAAGAATCCAAAGGGACGCAGACAGAAATCATATTCATGGATGAGCTAATGTATTAAATATTTATTAACATTACTGTAGTATGAAGCAGGGTGTTGGAGCGGAACGAGGCCACTGGAGCGATTGCTAATGAGAGACAAGCGTGACACGCCTCGAGAGCAATGGAGCTTTTATTATGCCAAGCTTTTTTTTATTAAGTGCTTCCGCTTCTTCCGGTCATAAGTATTTGGGGTAATGCAGCACTGTTTTATCATATTAGATACATTTGTGTGTTGAAAGTTGTTATAATGCATAATGCAGTAAGCTAGATCGATATTAGGCAAGGTAAAACATGGTACTCATAGTAAATCAAGAAAACAAGATTAAACAATAAGACTTACTGTGTTGAGCTATATAACAGTTGCTCACCTGTCTAATAAAACACATAGTATATTAAAGCGTCTTTGGTGTTTCCATGGTTTCTACAAAATAAAACCGGAAACTGAGGGTAACGCGGGTATGATGTCATTGATAGGCGACGCACAGACAAGCTCCGTGTCCTGGTTAAAATTGCTTATTTTTCTGGATTTAAACATTCTTGGAAACATTTGGGATAATCTAAGTATACAAGTCAACAAAATATATAACATTGTTCTAGTGTTTTTTTTATTTTTATTTTTTAGATATTTTAATCCAAAAATCTTACATATTGTACCTTTAACAATATTATTAATCAGATCTTTTAAAAACATCTTAATATAGTTTATATACAGTTCAGACCTCTTCACCCAACTTTGACACTCGGGAGACACAAATAGGCCTAGAGGAACAAGTATTATGACTGTACTTATAGCTTCTGAATTTTGTAGGACTTCGTAGAAAAGAAAGCCTCTTTTGCCTCTGCTATTATTGTACATGGGCAGGCAGTCTATAGTGCTGCCTGTAAAATCTTTGCGAGAGGGTCATTAAGGATATTTCATTATCTCCATATTGCCAAGGTCAGGTTGTCCATATATCCAGTTTACAACTGCTGTGGGAATATGCTGCAAGTGTAGTATAATAGACCAGAAAATGTCCACACCGGGAGTGATGGGAAATCAATATCGGGGCCCAGCTCATCAATATAAACCCCATTTTCACAAGCAGGAAGAAGGCACTCAAGAAAAAAAGCAAGGAAAAATAAATTAAATCAAAGAGAAGAAAATATAATAAAATAACGGGCCAGTGTTCATAATGTGCTTTTTCGTTGTTGTGTTGTGTTCTGGGAGCGAGTCATCAGATGAGGGGAGTCGGGAAACCAGGTTTGGGTTGATTTTGCTGTAATCCACCCGCGCTGGATGGAGTCGGTCGTAAATGTTAAGCTGCACGTGTGTAAGTGTGTTACAGTAAACGAGAACATGGGTCGTGACAATGACTTTTGTTACAGCCATCTCTGCCTCTGAACTGATTCATACAGCTGCTCTCTGCATATGTTGTTGTGACATCTGATGTGTAATCGATTCATTTTGAAACAGAAAACATCTTGAGAATGCTAATACACTGTACAAAGCCACTAAAAATTAAAAACCATGTCAAAACACAAAGGTAGTTATTAATAATTTCAACTCATTCTTCAGTAATTGTGTTAGAGTAACTTATTTACAATGGAAGTGGATGGTAATATGTTTCAGTTCTGTGCCTCAGTTTTCTCTCGTTTCTCTGTTTCAGTTAGTCTCCTAGGTTACAAATGGTTTGATTATGTGGTCACAGGTGTTTCATGTTTCTTTGATTGTTTGTTCTGTCTATTTAAGCCCTGTGTTTCTTTCAGTTCATGGTCAGTTCTACTTTGTGTTTTAAGTTGGTTGTTCTGTTTCTGAGCTCCTTTTGTTACTAAAACGAAGACTGCTGCATTTAGATCCTTTTCTTCTCATTATTGCAACCAATCTGTGACAGTCTGCCTATTACTGTAGTCCCACTGCTAAAAGGATGTTTTTCTATGGAAGAATTTGTTTAAATTGAATCAACTTCGTAATAATACTCCGTACTATGGACGTCAGTGTGGCCCATCAACTGTTTTCTTACCAGAATTATTAGTATTTAGTTATTAATTACTCACTCTCATGTCGTTTCATACCCGTAAGGCCTTCGTCTATCTTCGGAACACAAATTAAGATATTTTTGATTAAATCTGATGGCTCAGTGAGGCCTCCATTGCCAGCAAGATAATTAACACTTTCAGATGCCGAGAAAGGTACTAAAGACATATTTAAAAAAGTTCCTGTGACTACAGTGGTTCAACCTTAATGTTATGAAGCGACGAGAATACTTTTTGTTTGCCAAAAAAACTAAATAACAATTTTATTCAACAATATCTAGTGATGGGCAATTCCAAAACACTGCTTCATGAAGCTTCAAAGCTTTGCGAATATTTTGTTTCATATCAGTGGTTTGGAGCGTGTATGAAACTGCCACGTATGAAAGTCATGCCCCCCAGTGGTGAACCATTGAAATTTCAAAACACTTATGATGTAACAAAGCCTCGTTTACTGAAATCACGAGACTTTGGCAGTTTGATATGCGCTCTGAACCACTGATTCGAAACAAAAGATCCGTAAAGCTTCAAAGCTTCATGAAGCAGTGTTTTGGAATTGCCCATCACTAGATATTGAATAAAGTCGTTATTTTGGTTTTTTTTGGCACACAAAAAGTATTCTCGTCTCTTTATAACATTAAGGTTGAACCACTGTAGTCACATGAACTGTTTTAAATATGTTTTTAGTAGCTTGCTGGGCATCTGAAAGTGTGTTAATCTTGCTGGCAATGGAGGCCTCACTGAGCCATTGGATTTAATCAAAAAATATCTTAATTTGTGTTCCGAGATGAACAAAGGTCTTACGGGTGTGGAACGACATGAGGATTAGTAATTAATGACAGAATTTTCATTTTTGGGTGAACTAACCCTTAGTGCTTTAACAAAATTACAACCTATGAATTTCTTCTTTTTAAATATCTGGAAATGTCATTCCACATAGACTTACATTATAAGTGTGTTACTGTAGAGACAGTTTTGTTTGTTTTTATGAAGTCAAATTTATACTTTCATAGATATTTTTGAGAACCTAACCCAACCCTACCCTAAACCTAACCACTTCTCAACGATATAAAATACATAACGGGCAGATAAAAGTACAGTCACAGTAACTTATTGCAAAAACTGACCAAAAAACAGTATAAAAGTATTACAAACGACTTGCATTCCAAATCTTCTGAAGCCATACAATATCTTAATGTGAAGAACAGAGTGGAACTTAAGGTTTTAATCGCTGAAAATGATCCTGTTAATGCAGGACTACCTAATTAAAAAGATAAATTCAAATGATGTAATCGGTCATGAGACACACAAGAGCCAATGCTATTTCACAATCAAAGCTGTGATTTGTGATTTGAGCATTACAGTGGATGGAGACTGTGATCTTGAGTCCAGCAATCTTTTGGCCTCAGAAGACTTGGAATATTTGTACTTTTTTAATAAATTGTGACTTTAGTTGCATCTACCTGTTATATCCTGTGTTTTATATTGGCAAATGGTTATTTATGGGTAGGGGTCAGGTTAGGTGCTCAAAACTGTCTAATTAGTGTTATGTAAATAAAATTATTGTGGCTGGTTAAGTTGAAAATTACAGTATCTCACAGAAGTGAGTACACCCCTCACATTTTTGTAAATATTTTATTATATCTTTTCATGTGACAACACTGAAGAAATGACACTTTGCTACAATGTAAAGCAGTGAGTGTACAGCTTGTAATTTGCTGTCCCCTCAAAATAACTCAACACACAGCCATTAATGTCTAAACGGCTGGCCACAAAAGTGAGTACACCCCTAAATGAAAATGTCCAAATTGGGCCCAAAGTGTCAATATTTTGTGTGGCCACCATTATTTTCCAGCACTGCCTTAACCCTCTTGGGCATGGAGTTCACCAGAGCTTCACAGGTTGCCACTGGAGTCCTCTTCCACTCCTCCATGACGACATCACAGAGCTGGTGGATGTTAGAGACCTTGCGCTCCTCCACCTTCCATTTGATGATGCCCCACAGATGCTCAATAGGGTTTAGGTACCCTCAGCTTCTTTAGCAAGGCAGTGGTCGTCTTGGAGGTGTGTTTGGGGTTGTTATCATGTTGGAATACTGCCCTGCGGCCCAGTCTCCGAAGGGAGGGGATCATGCTCTGCTTCAGTATGTCACAGTACATGTTGGCATTCATGGTTCCCTCAATGAACTGTAGCTCCTCAGTGCCGGCAGCACTCATGCAGCCCCAGACCATGACACTCCCACCGCCATGCTTGACTGTAGGCAAGACACACTTGTCTGTGTACTCCTCACTTGGTTGCCGCCACACACGCTTGACACCATTTGAACCAAATAAGTTTGTCTTGGTCTCACTCATCAGACCACAGGACATGGTTCCTTAGTCTGCTTGTCTTCAGCAAACTGTTTGCGGGCGTTTTCTTGCGCATCATCTTTAGAAGAGGCTTCCTTCTGGGACGACAGCTATGCAGACCAATTTGATGCAGTGTGCGGCGTATGGTCTGAGCACTGACAGGCTGACCCCCCACCCCTTCAACTTCTTCAGCAATGCTGGCAGCACTCATATGTCTATTTCACAACCTCTGGATATGACACTGAGCACGTGCACTCAACTTCTTTGGTCGACCATGGCGAGGCCTGTTCTGAGTGGAACCTGTCCTGTTAAACCGCTGTATGGCCTTGGCCACCATGCTGCAGCTCAGTTTCAGGGTCTTGGCAATCTTCGTATAGCCTACACAATCTTTATGTAGAGCAACAGTTCTTTTTTTCAGATCCTCAGAGAGTTCTTTGCCATTAGGTGCCATGTTGAACTTCCAGTGACCAGAATGAGAGAGTGAGAGCAATAACACCAAATTTAACACACCTGCTCCCCATTCACACCTGAGACCTTGTAACACTAACGAGTCACATGACACCGGAGAGGGAAAATGGCTAATTGGGCCCAATTTGGACATTTTTACTTAGGGATGTACTCACTTTTATGGCCAGCGGTTTAGACAATAATGGCTGTGTGTTGAGTTATTTTGAGGGGACAGCAAATTTACACTGTTATACAAGCTGTACACTCACTACTTTACATTGTAGCAAAGTGTCATTTCTTCAGTGCTGTCACATGAAAAGATATAATAAAATATTTACAAAAATGTGAGGGGTGTACTCACTTCTGTGAGATACTGTATATACCAACATTCAATATATGTCATAATGACAAAATGATACCCCAAAATATAATTCTATGATAAAATTCCCATGCACTATGTCTCTGTGTATTGATGCCAAAGCCTTCTCATTGAAAGCAATGGAGTTCCTAGTTTGTCAACATAGTGACGCCTAGAGGTACAGTACCTTTAGCATCTTAATAGTAATACTAAAGGCGCTTGACCATGCTTCAGTTTTTGACACCTTAGGAGTGAGAATAAGTTGGATGTCTGGCTATTTTAATTGGCAATTTTAGTCAATAATATAATATGATTTGAAATTCAATATGATTTGAAAATTGCATGTATCTAATATTAGCCTAAAAAGTTCTGGTTTCTCCCCTTCACACAAACACCGGACTGCTGAAACATCCTGTAAGCATAAACTCGAGAGTATTTTTCATCCAAATTTGAAGTGCAGTGTGGTTAAACTGTGCAAGAGAAGCTAAATGAGAAGAGCCTGAGGTTGTGTAGGCAGTCTTCGCTAGCCCGCGGCACTGTTTGTTTATGCAGAACTCCGAGACAAAATTAAAATGCTACGAAGACACTCTCGATAACGATGCCAAAAATCTGAGGATTTGATTGGGACACCAGATTCCGATACATGTCATGGATCGCTTCATGATGATGAGGGTTAAAGGTCAACTGTATCCATTGACAGTCACAGGATGTGACTGCTTTGACCTCGAATGCACTGCGTGGCGTCAGGTCTGATAAGTCAGAGGGGCTTTGGCCACGCAGAGGGGACGCTTTCTTGTTCAATACAGCACGACTTCTCTTTTACAGGGAATAATGCTCAGCCCACCCTCTTTCCACACACATACACCCTCATATACACACTGACACAAGCACATTTTTCGCTCTCATCTCGTGCGGAATGCTTATTAACATCCTCTGCGGCATGTTAATGGCTTATTGACCAAATATGGTGTAATGAGGAGCCGGGAGTGGGCCTGTGGTGATCTATGGCGGAGGGAAAGTGGCCCGTGCCGCAAAGATGATGACCTAATTTTAATATCGCGGCACAAGCTGAGAAAATGACCCCCGCTCTGATGACAGCTATTGTGGGCGAAAGCCTCACAGTTACTGTACGTGCCACCGCCTGAAGCTGACCCACCCTTAAACCCCATAACAGCAACCCGACCCCATAAACGACTCGCTCGCGCCGTCTACGCGCCATTAAAAAAGTGTGTGAGACAGCAGGCGCAGACAGCAACTTGGCTTTGCCTTTTAAAAGTCACCTTCAAGCGCAAAACCTCGCCGCCGACTTAATGCATGCGTTCAAAGGAATAAGGCAAAAGCGGATACGGGAAAAGGGTCTCTGTCCCCCTAGATAACCTTGAAGATGTATGGTGTTTTAACATTCCACACCAGCCCCTGGCTCAGGCATCTTTTAAGCGCATATTTGATCATGGCTCGTACATACTGAAACATTAATACGTTTCCTTTCTAAACAGGCACTGCACTAGGCTTTTTTTTCCTGCCTTCCGGAGAAAAGGGGCTATGCAGACTGTCAATGCATGTTACTGTAGGAGGGGATGAGACCTGGAGAGGTATTAGCATTTCAGAGAAAGGCAGTAGGGTATGTGTGTGTGTGTTTTATAGAGGACCTCTCTGTACTCATTTTTTTCAATCATGCATTATTTGAGTTGAATAAAGGAGTCTGGTTTAACTATTCTGATTCAGGTTTGCTTGGTCACCTTGACATAGTGTTTTTATAGCCGTCCAATTCAAATTTAGCAAGTCTTTGTGCATTATGCCACTTTTCTGCAACAGTAAACTATGACTGGCATATATGCATATATATTTCGTTTACTGGTTCAAATAAAAATACGTACCTTTCATGACACCCCAAATGTCATACACATTTGGGTCAATGACAAATCAGAATGTCCAAAATAGTGAAAAAAAAAAAAAAAACATTTAAAACATTTAAAATATATAATTGAAACACACATTGAATACATGTGATCAAACACATTTTAATATTTTTTTAAATACATTTTTTTTACGCTTTTTTACGTTTTTTTTTTTTATACACATATCATGATTTATGAATTCATAAAAGTTTTTGACGAGTTACACTGCTTGACATTTTTCAACCTAACCATTTGTGTCAATGTCAAATAATAGAGATAAAGGAAAAAAATGTTTAAAAAAAAATCAAATTCAAAATGTACTGTATGTACTAAGTTCTTTGTATTCATGTGGGTTGTATTTATATATGATTTTGGAGGGGAAAAAAACAGTTTTCAAGAAAACTTTGACTCTTAAAACGTCATGTGGTATATATATTTCAATGTAAAAAGTTTTCTTTATGTTTCCAAAAACATTTCAAAAGACTTTTACTTCAAAAATAAAAACATGATCCTATAGAAGAGGTCTTTTCACCTCATTCTACAGTATGTATGAACTCCATTTTTTATAGATTTTTTTAATAATTTAACAGATCCAAGCAAGCAACAAAAAATAAGCATCATGTCATTGACATTTTAACCATTTCCTGTCTCGATCTACAAGTCCAACTGATAGTATTTTGAGTGATGCTTTACAGTTGTCCTTTCCTCTCTACGTCTGTGTGTATGCGCGTGTGCGTACACGTGTGTTCAGTGCGAGTGTGTGTTCTGCAGTCTCAGCATTAGGACAGGGGCCAGACTGTGGATTTATGTGGCCAGCCGGTGGAAATGACCTGTTTCTGTCATTGGGTGTGTGCCCCATCACGAGAGGCCCTAAACTATATTGGCACAGCTCTGACAGACATGTTTGTCACCCAGTCAATTTGGAAGATACCAAGGCAGCAGTATTATTCCTCTGACAAGCTTCTCTGCCTTGCTTTCTTTCTCTCCCTCTCGCTCTGTCCCTCCATCATATCTCCCTCTCTTCACTGTCAAAGGTAAGAATATGCAGTGATAGTAGGGCTAGCTGTCAAGTGCTTCATTTAGAGATTGTCATGATAATGTGAAATTGTCCAGAGAGGCCTTCATGATGTAACTGCTGAGATGAGACATCTTTATGTTTTCCACCAAGTCGGTTTCATGATTTATAAAGCAAATTTAAAGATTATTTACATCAGAAGCTCATAAAAGTTAAATATTTACCTCACAATATTAATTTAGATTAGTGACAACACAAAAGGTTCACATACAGTACAAGACAACACGTTTTGCTGTTATTGGAACAGTGACATCTACTGGCACGTCTTCAAAACAAATACAGCACAAGACAAAATATGGAACAAAGGTCATTTTCATAGAGAGGTTTTTAACACACCCACACACAATTAATTCCACCCACAGTAGGGGGAGAGAGGGGTAAAATGAGCCATTTTCTTTTTACTTATGTGGTCCTCCAGATAAGGGAAAATAAGGCAGAGGTACAATGAAAGTATTTAAAGTAATTTCAGGATGTTTCCTATTATTTTAATTGATAAAAATATGGCTTCTTATAAAAAAGTGTTCCTCTGGCTCAATTTACCCCAGGTTAGGAGTAAGTTGAGCCGAGTCAGTAGGTGGGTGAAATTTTAAAGATAATGTACCTTTTTAAAAAATCAAATTTAATAATCAAATTTCCTTTTACAAATATTCATATTTCTTTTTTAAAGCTAACTTAAATAACATAAAACCAACCAAATGAAGTTGAAATTTCAGTATGTTTAATTGTTTGTTTTTATGTTGAACACCAAAGTTGTAACCTTCCCATAAACAGACTAAACAGAGAGTTTGTTGAGTAAAATTAAATAAAAACTAAATAAGAATGAATAAATGTCACTGAAACTACTAAACATTTTATTCAAAAGGTTCTTGACATGGTACTTTTTCTGCAATGTCAACCATGTTAGGCCATTAGGAACTACAGGTGGAAAGATATAAATGATTAAACATCCTCTGGTTCGTGTCAGAGAAGGATTTGGTGTACTTGTACACTGTTCCTATCAGATAAACTCAAAAATAAAGAATATAAATACAAAAATAAACCAGTTGCGTAATATTACATTGAAATGACACCAGTTTATACTTCAGATTGAACTTAAATTCAGTGCCTTATGGTGGGGTAAGTTAAAATGCTGGCTCAGTTTACCCCACAGCATTTGGCTCACTTTGCCCCATAGATGCCATTTTAGGAAAAGCTAGCTAGCTTACCAATTCAGGCTAATATTTAGCTAAATGACTTGCATTGTTTTATATGTTGCTAAATCACCAATATGCATCATAAATATTTTTAGACCTGGACAAATTTGCTTTGATGAAACAGCCATTACATCTGTTATGTTAAAATTTTACTTTGACAAGCCAAAAACAGTTTTTAAAGTAAATAAACTCCTCCTATGTGCTTCTCCTTTTCACAGTCTGGCAGAAATAATGGGTGGTTCCAAAATATATACGGTCACATGACAATAAAAGTGTACTGTTGCAAAGATACAGGGGGTGGGTCAATTTACCCACTGACTCATCTTACCCCACTCTCCCCTACAGCTACATTTGTGGGAATAAAACAAGAGCTGATGGAGTTGGTTTTAAAATAAATTCAAGTTATATAACAATTAGGACAGATGCCATTGTATTTTTTTCTTTATGTGAGTAAAAACAAATCTCATATCATTTGTTCATCACAAAAGGAGGTGTTCCTGTGTAAATGTCTTATATTTAGAACATTAAGTTGGATAAACAACTCCGGACTCTTCTAAAACGATGCACAGCGTCTCATATTAACTTCCTGTTTCTTTTTGTCAAAGGACTCCAGTCTGATTCCTTTTAATTACGGTCATCTGCTAGAAACTTGCAATTAATATAATTACGTTTCACATTTAAATATTCATCATAATTAACAACTCAATAAAGACACATTAAGACATGTTAAAAGGCAACTATTTAAATTAATTAACGATGATGTCTATTTTTACCGAATGATGTGCTATAATGAGTAAATATGGATGGAAGGACGCGATGTGGTTTAATCTGAGAGTTTATGATTTCTGCTTTTATGTAGTGCTGTAAATAGGTTTACACACGTTAGACTCGAATGCTTTGATGCGTGATAATTCTCCATAATCCACTGACAGACGTGTTAGTGCGCTCATATTAATTGTGAATAAACCGCATAGATATCAGCCACATCAAATATAAGCAGATAAATGCATTTTATCAGTTCCAGTAGTGATTCTTCAGAGGTCACGTGATTGAACCGAACAGATATCCTTCACAGTATCTTTGGCTTAATCCTCCTCTCCGTGTGGGTTGATCCACGCAGGCAACCCTTCTAGCCCTGGCGATGAATATTTTATGAAGATGCAAACATCTCGCTCTTCCCGCTGTGTAATCACATGCAACGCAATGCTACGAGGGACCATGTTAAAGGGGAAGCGTGCAAACATATCCGCGACGGGGAATAGATCCATTTTGTCTGCCCACTTCCATTCATTAATGAATCAATGTCGGTCCCCGGAGAGCCCCTTTAAAAAAGGAACCATAATGCCTCTTTCCCTACGGATGGGCCGGTGTTATTTTGATCTTGAGAGAAACAAATGCTTTTTGAAAGTGCTGTGTGCATTAAAGGCTTGGAGGGAGGGCCGGGGAGTGGATACAGTAATCAGAGAGATATCACATTAGGAGGAAGCTGTTGATGGAGACACTATGGACATGCTTTATGATAAGAGGGGACAAGGTCAGATCAATGGCTCAAATAGAGAGCTCTCACAATTTAGTGTCTGTACGTTTTGATTTTATTATGTTTACTGCGTGTATAAGTAACGGCAGTGCATTAAGGTTTTTCATTTAATGTATGGCAGAAACCGCTTAAAGTGCTTGAAAAGCTAGACTGGAGTGTGAAAAGATAAACAGGAAATGGAAAAAAGAAAAATTCAAAGACTAATTATAAACTAACTCTCAACTCAGTAGGGACAAGACTGAGATGTGGTGGAAGTTTATTTCAGGACTTTATAATATATTAAATCTTTTTTCTGCATGTTTTGGTCCTTTGGTTATGGCTGATGTCAGTTTATAACCTTTACACCAGTGAGCTGTTTAATCTTATTTTGCTTATTTCCCATTACTGATTCATCTTTATGGTGGGGTCTAGAGACCCGAGGCTCTTTTAATATCTCAAAAATTACTAAACATTAAAGTATCTAGACTTTACTAATCTTATAAAAAGTGATTAGGCCTATAAAGAAAATTTCTACTTGATAACAGGCTTCAAATGTTAGAGACCCTGGATATAAAACATGAATAAAGGCAATGAATTTGCACATGCTAAGTTTTTAAAATAATCTATTTGAACTAGTTTTATTTTATTTTTCCAAAATGCGTTTTATTGGGTCATATTGACAGAATAAACATTACTATAATACATTGAATGGGTCAAAATTATCGATTTTTCTTTTATGCCAAAAATCATTAGGATATTAAGTAAAGATCATGTTCCATGAAGATATTTAGTAAATTCTCTACCTGTAAATATATCAACAATATATTTTTGTGAGTGGATATGCATTGTTAAGGACTTAATTTGGACAAATTTAAAGGCGATTTTCTAAGTATTTTGTAATTTTTTTTTTTTGTGCAGATTTTCAAATAGTTGTATCTTGACCAAATATTGTCCTATCCTAACAAACCATACATCAATGGAAAGCTTATTTATTTCCCTTCAAATTGACCATTATGACTGGTTTTGTGGTCCAGGGTCACATATTTGATAGCAGTCACACTTTTGGAAAGCCTGAAATGCCATTGTCATACAACAAAACACTCTTGCAATTCCAAATGAGTTTTGATTAGGTCAGAGAATCATGAAGGAGTTTGATATGAAAATATGTGGTTACGTTAATACTACAATTTTTGCACATAACACATCAGGAGCCCAAACATAAAGACTGTAAGTTCAGTCTTGACAGAACACGAGGAACAGAACACCTTAAGTACATTATCCCTCAATCTTACAGGAAAGATTTTTTTTATGAACTAAAAACATACTTGAGCAAACAAACAGTAAGTCACAGATTACTCAAACATTTCACCGTGATTAAGTCTAACAAATTCAAAAGCTGTTCTCTGCACATTTGTTGATAATTTTGCATGAACAGAACAAATGGAAATACTCAAATGTCACAATGGTGAGGAAAGGGAATAGAGGCTCAAATTGTGTGTGTGCTGTTTTGTTTGGAATTGGACTGCATGCATGTTTTCATGTGCGGGTGTCCTCCTGGCCTGTAAGTGTTGTGAGTGTGTGTGATGGGCTGAGATTTGATTAGCATGCCCATGGGTATGAACAGTGGTTGGAGAAAAGCGTCTCTGTGCTCACCATGCCTCAGTGCTCCTGTACACACCAAGTGTGACCAGCCCTTCATTTTAAACAGCCCCTAGCTGCCTCCTCCCACCAGCATGAGAGGACCACAATATACTACTCACCTCATCACTGGGCTTTTCATCCAACCACATGGGAATTTAGGATATTGCTTGTGAATTATTACTATATTCTTTATTACTATAGAGAGTACTATAGTGATTATTCATGATAGGAAATTAATGTTAATCTTAAATGTTCCTTAAATCTGTTTAATGTAGACCAGCTGCCACAATGTCTGAATTATATTATATTATATTATATTATATTATATTATATTATATTATATTATATTATATTATATATTATTTGATAACTTTTTTTTCTGATGAAATGCAAAAGAAAGAAAATGTAAATAATGTACAAGTTGCTCTTTTTCTTGCAAATTTTAATACAATGTTTGGGGATTTGTTTTTTAGGTGATTTTTGTTTTTTAGATATTTTATTGTAATTGTTAATTTTTCCAAGGATCAGCATTCTCTCCTAAAATGACCAAACAGACCAAACCGTAAGTCGTAGTGACTTAAAGCTTTGAGGGCTGGTAGTACTCTCACCATCTACAATGTCACCAAGGCTTGCCCCGATCGGCCTGATGGGGGCGCTACAGCAGTCAAAAGTACGAAATGGCTCATAACTCCTGAACTATTAGGCCTAGGCTCAAGTGTCTAATATTGTTGGAATCCTTGGCTCAAGGCGGACAAGATGCAGATTTGCTCGTCGCCCTGCCTCTTGGATTTTTTGAAAAACCTACTTTTGTGAAACTAGTCCTAGATTTTCAGAACCAAACCAGAGCAGCGAGATTCTCTGGAGTCTGACTGTCAATAGTCATCAAAAAAAGTTGAAATTTCGATTCACGGTCCCTAAGGGCTGCCAAAACGTTCGAGGTGGGTGGAGCCACTTTTACTAAAATGGCTGTAACTCATAAACGGAATGAGATATTTTCACATAAACTCAGCAAACCTATGTAAGAGCTCATTCTGTGGTCGCGTGAAAAAGTGGCAACTGGCCACTTGGTGGCCCTATAACAGGAAAAAAAACCCATGAAAACGACTATAACTACTTCACAGTTAGTCCGATCGACTTGAAAATTGGCGCGCAGTGTCTTCGTCCGAGGGTCCACGACTGTCTTTGTGGACATTGACGCATCTCGAAAAACATGTCCACCGTTGGCAACTGAATTTTGAGCAGCTATCAGACAGGGTTAACGGAGGCCAATCGGAACGAAACTCGCTGGGCCTGGTTGACTCTGTTTTTGGCCTTTTGAGAAATTCGAAAGAAATCTGCCACCGGGGGGTGCCTTCGCATTTTTCACATGTGTATAGGATCGTGTATCATACACGTCCACAACATTCACACCACATTGTATAACTCCTCATTCAGCTTGAACCCCGACAATTGCTGCTCGCAGCTATATTTATTAGTATTACTTGGCACTATTTAAATGCATTTAAATGAACAATGATGAAATTGGCATTATTGTACAGCAAATAATGACTTTCTTTTTATTTTAATGCAAAGTTAGCTCAATGACTTTAAAAGATAGCCATATTCTTCTGTATTCCACAGATTTGAAACAAAATGTGGAGTAAATGATGGTAGAATTTTCATTTTTGGCTGAAAAATAATCATGCATATTAATGCATTAAACATATAAAATAAACATATAAAAATAAAATGAACATATATTTATATTTTCCATGCCAAGTGTCTCAGAGAGTAACATTTCTTCATAATGCTCACTGGAATCATTTAAAGTTAGCACTGGGCTCAATACACACATTCATTCCTTCCACTCAAATCACACTGGCAGGTCTTAGCATTGAAAAAGCACAGTTATTTTCGGACATTTCATCCTTTACACACATGCCTGGCCTCGGGGCCTTCCAACTTAAGTGTTTTTGCTGGCCGTAAACGAGCAAGGTTATTTTCACTTCCTAATGGTCACCCACGACAACCGGCTCATAATGAGCACTTGCCACCGAGGATTGTTATTTTCTTAAGGACCAAATTAAAAAAGAAATCCCAAGCAGCCGCATCATTACAGGAAGCCTAGAGGAACTATTTCCAGGTCATTAGTTGGCTCGCCTGGCCTTCCTGCTTCTACCGGCTGGGGAGAAAGGATGTGATGAATTGTGCATCCGTTCAATTTGCGAAGCCACTGTTGTTAATGAGGACTTTCTTCTTCCTTTCACTTTTTCCCTTGCTCACCCAGCCACCGCACTCGCCATTGTCTTGAGGTAATATCCTCAAAACACACTCTGGATGTGATTAATCCTAATTGTCTCATTCTCAAAAACAAGAATTCTGGTAATAATCTAAACTTGTTTAAATGTGTCAATGTGCCAGTTATTAGCTGCTTAGCATAATTCTAATAACTCAGATGCATATAGACGCTGAAATCATTCCACCACCCCTCAAAAGCTGTGAAATGCAGCCTCGCCGCTGAAGAGGTTACATGACAAGTTGATTGAATTAACTTCTAATGGGCCCATTTTGTTTTCCCCAAGTGGTGGGAACGCTGCAGATTGTATCTGTGAGGCTGGAGGCTACAGTGAGATAATCAGGTGTGCCGAATTCCACATGACTTCCTGGAGTTCCCAGCGGTCATGTGGATATTTGATGAGGGCTGACATGTGAAGTATGACATCATGCCAGTGGGTGGCCTATCGGAGGGCTACACCAGTGAGGTCATTGGTCTCCTAATGACCTCCTCAGGGTTCGACCGCAGCCTCCCCTTGCACTCCTCTCAGGCCTCAATTCTCCAGACATTCTCTCCTTTTCTTTCTTATTTACTCCAACACCTTTTTTTCTTGCCGTTCTCTGGTCGAGAGAGAGAGAATTCCCCCCAAAGTCCCTCTTCCCCCCGTCTCCGGTTGGTTTCAGCTTTAACGCTCTGCTAAGCCTGCTTGCTTGTTGGCCTTAATCAAGAATTGGGGGCAGAAGGACAGGGCCAGTGAGCTCCTAAACGCCCAGCAGGGTCTTTATTCTCAGACAGCATGCGTCTTGCCTCACCCTGCCCACCGGAGCAGAGGCAAAGAAAAATAAACCCACTCACACATCAACACTCACTGTGTGGCCAGCACCTCAAAGCAGGCGAGAATGCGTAAAGCCTAGTTTAAATCTATAAATGTCCATAAGTGTCTGTCCATCTGCCAATCTGTACTATCCAGCATCTAGGTTACACATTTTTGAATAAATGTTTATAGGCCACTGCCAAAATGGCTGTCAAACATCTCTATTCCCAGGCCCTAATCACCAGTTCCTACATACATGACAATGTGAATGGTCATTCCTACATCCTGCTTTGGTGGATTTTGGACTAAGCAGGTTTGTTAAGATAAATATATAAAATAACAATAGGCTAATTCAATTATTCTTTTGTCTTTTCAGAGGGAGAAATGTCTGTCTATCAGAACAACACACTGGTCAAGCTCAGCCTACTGTAACCTACTAGTCCCGACCAAATATTTCACACGTGATCTAAGAACTTTGTCCATCCCGTTACATGATTTTTTTAGAACGTAATGTGTAACAAGGTGGACGTTTTAAGCTAACAAAGCCTATTACTAGCCAGGAAAGAAAAAAAACATGCTAGCAGGAGATAAACATTTAGGAAGAATTTTAATATATATTTAAAATCTATAAAAAAAAAAAAAAAAAAAAAACATTTTCATGTCCAGTATAAATTGACACAACAGGGAGGACATGTTACACTATTAGATATGTCTTCTAAAAATGAGGAAAAAGAAAAAAATGTTATGACTCATATTTGCTTTGTTCTTGGAGTTGCTTTCCCTCCAAAGAAATGATGTGGCTTCTAGCAAGTCATGTGATTTAAAAGTAGCACCAATTGGGCAAGTAGCACCAATGTAACAGGGTGGACTGGATAAATTTAATATAATAAATTGAATTTTAAGTCAGAATAAGAGAATAAGTAAATGTATATACTAGTGCTGTCAAATCTATTAATCCTGATTAATCGCATTATATATATATTCTTTCACTGTAAAAAAGAATTGGTGGTTTAACTTAAAAAAGTAAGTAACCTGGTTGAATTTTGAGTTAATTGAAATTAAAAATTTGAGTTAATACAATGAAGGCGATTAGTTTAATCAACAGAAACTCAAAATATTATGTTATCTGAACCACATTAATTATTAAAGTGGATCTGACAAAAGAAAAAATGTTTTGATAACAAAACATGAAAACATTTTTTTACAGTGTAGTTACTGATCATTGTTTTTGTTTTTTTTTGTTAATGGGGTACATATGCGCATGCATGGAAAACCGTGTGACATGAAAGCTGATTAACATTTTATATAAAATATTCAGTATGGTTTCATTGGGACACGAATTCCACCAAACTGTAGAAATGACCCAAACACGCCATACACATGCTAATTGACCTTAGCGACGTAGCATGGTATCTCCATGTCCTAACATTACCTGTGATTCTCCTCACACAAGGCTATTTGCATTAGCATGCCTAGCATGCGCCTTGTGCCCTTCTACACACATAGCCAGAGAGCAAGTTTACAAAGCTACGAGCTTATAGAACTGCCACGGGCGGTTTGAGTCCCTCTCAGCCACACATCTCCAGGCCTGCAGACAGTGCCTGGTTGGGCCGGAGCGAATAGCCATGTTAATGCTTTCTCCCCTGCATGTTCTTCTTTAATATTTAACACAGGTTATTAGACAGAGCGAGCTTGCGACCCCCTGAGCGCCTCCGCGTTGCGCATGAATAACTAATGCACGACTGATTATGTTAATCAGTGATCGCGGGGGCCGAGCACTGATGACCAGGAGTGTTGCCGTGGTACAGGATGAGAGTCTAATAATCCCAGCATCTCCAAACAGAGCCCCAAACCCATTATTACACAAACAGACACGCTCAAACACACACACGACACAAGCCAAGCAAAAGCACTAGGTCTGACCCAAACTACCCACCCACATCCACACAGCTCCAAAAGCTAACACAAGCTTATTTAGTCCTAATGCTGTAGGCTTAAAGGACTGATTTTTTTCATACTGTGTGTGTGGGTATAAACATGCCTTTATCCACCTCAGATTTGCATTAAATAGACATGTGCATATGTGCTCAGAAAGCACTTTTATTAGCAGTTTATTTTCATGTTTATACTTAGGTCACTTTTTCAAAACTCTTCACACGGTTCTCATTACCAACTTTCAGCTTGCACAGCAGTTAATTTCACATTCAAAATGCATTAAAACTACCAAAACATGTCATACATGTCTCAAATCAAGTCATTCTTCCATAACCTTAGCAAAGGTTGTCATCCAACAAATTCTTTATCACTCATAAAACAATGACCTAAAAAAACACCCACAACAGGTAGCATTATACATTATTTATTTATTTATTTATTTATTTATTTTTGTAAAATATCTTACAAAATACAGAAGAAGAATGACACTCTCAACTGTTTGTAATTCACTGCAGTTTACATTATGTTACATTATCCATGTTTACATTACATTACAAAATTATTCCTACGTTTTCCCCTTTTGTCTAGATGGTAATGTAATTAAAAGACTATCCCCTGTGTAGGTGTTCAGCTGTATCTAATTGTTTTGATAGTATTTCATTTTTTTTGGATTCAGAATATTTTTAAATATGGTATTAATGTAGAAATGTAGCAAATTGCTGCCTTATTCAGTTTTGTACTATGTTAGGTTTTGAACTTAAGTTTAACAGTTTTTAAAAGCGTATGTAATCATGTGCAAATTGGCCTGTAGGTAGATAGAGTTTTGGTGGTGGTTGTGTCTAAGTGAGAAAAGAATTTATGTAATTTGAAAGAAGTAGTCATTGAATGCATTTTATGCCAAAGCAATGATAGATGATCCACAGTTTAGCGCACATAGACTGATGTTGTGAAGAGTTTTGAAAAAGTGACCCAAGTATTAAGAAATTTGTCCTACCGATTGTATAAAAAAAAAAAAAAACTGTAAATGCTGGTCTTTTGAGCTTTCTATTCATCAAAGAATCCCGAAAATGTATCACAGTTTCCACAAACACATTAAGCAACACAACCGATTTCATCATTGATAATAATAATAAATATATCTTGAGCACCAAATCAGCATATTAGAATGATCTCTGAAGGATCATGTGACACTGCAGACTGGAGTAATGGCTGCTGAAAATTCAGCTTTGCCATCACAGGAATAAATTACATTTTAAAATATATTGATGAGCTTAAGGGACATTTTTCAAAAATAAAAAAAAATATATGTATATATATATTAAAAAATCTTACCGACCCCAATCTTTTGAAAGGTAGTGAATGTTTTACATATAATCCCAGTTACGAAATTAACATTAGCAAGACAAAGGAGTGAGCAATTTTATTTAAGAAAAGGACATGACATTCATAAAAATAATAAATGACAGAATTCTCCCAAGATCTATCTTAACTCTTGGACAGTGTTAGTGGACAAATTAGTTTTAAGAGAGTTTATAAGTTGAATATGCCTGCATCAATAACATATAAGCAATATCACATGACTAAGAGTGCTGTTTAACTGAACATGAACACAGCTGCCATTCAGCCATAGAATCATACCTGTGCTTTCGTTTAGTACGAAAAACACAATTTCGATTTTATATTTTTGGTATTCACCAAAGTATTTTATAGAAAAATAGATAGAAAGCCCATTAAACATGCTACCAGTCGGTAATGCACTTTGTGACCATTTCTTCAGTCTTACACTCTGTTACTCCCCATTTCAGACAGTCCACTGGCTTGCAGATATGACTTGATGGATCCACATTAGTCTTATGTCACCTTCCATGTAATTTCCTGTTCCTGATGTTCTCCACACCGCTTTGCATGCATCGCACTAGATCTTCTTCTACTGCATTCATGTCATGTGTGAGGGGCCCTGTCAACCCAGAAGCTCCATCACAGTTGAAGGTGCGCTCATTTCGAGTCGACTTTTCTACAATAACCCCATCCACCGGCAGCGACGGACAAGCTCTGATTTTAAAAGCTTATTGCTGCATGGCAGAGCAAGTAAATGTCTTTTCTTTTTTTCCGCCTGTGTGTTTTTGACCCCCCAGAGATAAAAGCATGCTCTTGGAAAGCCATCTCGGAGCTGCGAATAGTCTGAGCGCGGCCGTGCTCCATTCCCATCCTGAGTTGCTTGGCCTCTACACCATAAAGAATTCCAACGAGACAATTTTGCGGAGCGCTTGGTGAGCTGACAGCGGGTGTTATTAAAGCACAGGGTGCTGACCGCTCTCAAAGTTATTAGAGTCTGTGTGTGTGTGTGCGTGTCAGGCTGAGATTGTGTCTGTGATAGCTCCGCTGGCCACAATGTCCTTCACACGTACACACTCACAGGTATATTACAGAGGATGTGGTCAGCGGGGACATAGGGCATGAGGGACACGCACATATATACAGACTCACGTGTGCACCTGAAGGGTCACCATGGTGACAGGTGGAGGTGTCACCATCTTCATCACTCCCATTAGCACAGCTCCAGCCGAAGAGGTGCCTCTTCATTTCTTCTAGGTCTTTTCTATCAGCAACTTGGAGATCAACACTAGATTCCCAGCTAACAAATTTATGGTCTAAATACATTGTGAGAACAGTGATTTGCAATGTTTCGAAACCATTAAAATGTCCAGTTTTCTTGTTGTGATTAGAACGTTATTTAAAAGCTTACAATAATGTTAGTACAACATTCTCCTAACCTTATTTTTGGTCACTGTGATTTTGCCAAGTAAGTCGTGTTCCTGGATCAACATAATTTGTTGATCCTGGAATGACTTTCCTTTCCAAAACTGTACTTCTAACCCTATCCCTACCCCTAAACCTAACCCCACCCATAACTTATCCCTAAAGTCAGAGGGAAATGATAGGTGAATAACACTGATATAGAAGCATCTAACACTGGTTGGAAGCCTAAACTTGACATAAACTGTAAATTTGTCCCTCAAATCTGATTGGTTGATTGGGTTGTTGTTCCAGGAACATGTTGTACTTTGTAAAAATCACGTTCACCCCTTATTTTTACTCATAATATAACATTCTTTGAACGTTTATAATATTCCAAGAATGCTAACATTCAGCAAATATCAATAACATCATGAGGATATTCTGAAAAAGTTGTTCTCAGAGCATTTTCTCTCAACGTTATGAGAACGGTCAACAAGTAAAAAAAAAAAAAAAAATACATTTCTCTCAGTATCACAAGAACGCATTTCAAATATTAAAGGTTTAGTTCACCCAAAAATTAAATTTCTGTCATTAATTACTCACCCTCATGTCATCCCAAACCCGTAAGACCTTCGTTTGTCTTCGAAACACAAATTAAGATATTTTTGATGAAATCCAAGGGTATCTGATCCACACATAGGCAGCATCGACATTGCACCTTTTGAGGTCCAGAAAGGTATTAAAGACATCGATAAAACAGTCCATGTGACTCTACATCCGAACGGCGGCTCAGCATTGGCCGGATCTGGTCACGTGAGCAGCACGACGCATGTGTGTGATGTTGACACAGGAGCCGGCCAGTACTGAGCCCGCGTTCAGACATAAACACTGAAGCTCTGCAACAAAAATAGCATAGCAGTATGACAGGGGACAGACAAATTTGTTGAATAAAGTCGTTATTTTTGATTTGTTTTTGAGCACAAAAAGTATTCTCGTTGCGTCATAATATTAAGGTTGAACCACTATTTTATAGATGTCTTTAATACCTTTCTTGACCTCAAAAGGTGCAATGTCATTGCTGCCAATGTGTGGATCAGATATGTGTGGATTCAATATGTCAGCTGTAGGAAAATTAGCATTTCATAGAGTTTGTTTACTTTAGAACTTGCAGTAAATAGTTCGTCCAAAAAATAAAAATTATTTCATTTATCACTCACCTTTATGCCATTCTAAACCTGTACAACTTATTTTTTTCTGTGAAACACAAAAGAAGATCATATGTGTCCAGTTGGGGGAATTGAATACAATGATGGTACATTTATGATTTATGTCAACCTATGTTAAAAAAACAAACACCTAAGAGTGTCAGCATATAAGTTCATGCAGCTCGCTGAAGTACTTTGATTGGTTTTGGTGAAAAATTTAAGCTATTTTACAGTAATATTGTGGCAGAAGCCATCCTATGCGCCATCCAGTGCTTCAAACTCCAGTCCAGTAGGTGGCATAAATGTTCACTTACAATATTTTTCTTTTAGAAAATTTTTGGCTGGATTAAAAAAAAAAAAAAAAATCAATTCAAAATTTAAAAATCAAATAACATTTAAAGAAAAGATTATTAAATGATTTAACCATTCATGTAGACATTAGATGTAGTTGTCTGCCTATTACATACCAAGATGGCTGCCGAGTGAACTGACTTGTCTTAAAATCTCAGTTAAACATAGATGGCATGATATGTCTGCAAGTTGCTGTGATTCCTTCCCCAGCTGACCAACAGACAGGCTTCTCTTATTTGGTAAAGAGGAGTCAAGCAAATGAGTGATGACTCTCTTTTGAAACCGTGTGTATTTGTGCATGTGTGTGCGTGCGTTTGTTCTCAAATGAGGGGAATAGAGAGGCTTCAGGCCCATCAATCTGGCCGTTCCGCTCTCTCTCTCTCAATCTGTTTCAGGTATGGCCTGACGTGACAGCGTGTGGGACCTTGGCTGTCCATTCATCACAAGCAAAAGAAATAACAGGACACCTCTGGTCTGTCATACTAGATTAGTCTGTGGCCTGTAACCACTGGCCTTAATAGAGTCCCCATTCGCTCAGCTCAAATGTCTACTGGACCACCTCTACAACCTCTGGGGAAAGACAGAGTCAGTCCAAGAGTGTATTCATCCAAAATAAGATTAACATACGTTATTGTTTAATCCACACTTACAGGCTTCCGTTCTGTTGGAAAGCTTCAGTCAGGTAATGCTCTGAGGTGAATTGTGGGCTGTCAGTGTTCCCATGTACCGTCTGATGGCCCATCAGCGGCTGCGAGACCTCTCCACTCAGCCCTGTCAGACGCTAGTATATCCCTCACTCCTCTTCTCTGTCCCAGGGGCTGGATCCAGCCCTCAAAATCAATGCTGGGCAATCTATAATATTCCTTAATTGGTGATTAGCAGGTACTTTGTGGATCACAGGTCCTGGCTGGAAAATTAGCCTCTGCCTTTAATAAACGTTGGACCACATGGCACTGTGGAGGTGTAATAGCTGCTGGAGAGATTAGCCGTTAGCTTAGCGCTCTCTGTCGCTCTCTCCTATTCTCTCTTAAGTATCTGTCTGTTTCTTTTTCTCTTTCTCTCATATTGACCTTTAGAAGTGTTCAAGTTAAGTGATGTTTATTTAAAATGCTTTAATAACAGATCCTCAAATTATTTTGGTAGGGAGCATTTAACATTTTATTGAAGGAGACAGCAGAGTGCTGGCAAGAGGGGATGATGGGAACATGAACACCATGACTCGACTTTACCACAAGGTCAAAGTTCTAACCTTGAATTTTGTGTTTGTGGTGTACACAAACAAGGTTCTTGTGCAATTTTTTTTTTTTACACATGTATATGTGTCTGAATTATTATTATAATGGTCACACTTAGTAATTAGCATAATGTTCAGTGTATCTACATATAAGGGTGTTAAGCAAAATTATTATTATTATAATAAATTTAGTTCAATTTCTAATAGTTATAAATATATTAGTATTATTACTATTATTATCACATCATTATCATTATTATCATCATTATTTTTTAATACTTAATAATTATTACAAATTTAACTAAATTTGAAAAACTAAATGACCTTACAATAAGTCCTCATAACATACAGCTATGTGTATTTATTTATGTATATTTATTTATACATGTTTCAAAGGCCAAAAGGAATGTTTTCGAGTAAATGTGGTTTTAAATTTCATCCTAAATTTAGAAAAAAATTTAATTGTAAACTTTTTGCGGAAAAAGGTTTGCACATACTGTATTTATGTGTCTGCGCAGTACAGCGAATGAGACTCATTGTTAGTGTAATTATGAGATTAAATTATGTGAATAAACATTTTATTGTTCAAACAAAAGAAGTTAGTAAGACAGTATGTAAGACAGTATATATCCAATCACCTTCTTTAATGCTGGATCAATAAAAACTTAGCTTTCTGTCCTAGACTTCAGTAAACTAGTCACAAAACAGTCATTTAAGCTTTCTCCCCTTCTCTTTCTTCTACCCAAAGCATTCTCACACAATGCCAGCTGCGTATCTCTGCACATCCTCTGTTTTCACCGTTAATGAAATTCAGTTGGACAACAAAACCAGAAACAATAGAGCAGAGACCATCAACAAAAGCCAGCATTTGCATCTGCTTATCACCAACACCACTGCCATTGTCTCCAGACGGCACACGCTGGCAACACTGGCGCTTCTTCCTTTCCAAAACTGCTCGACAATAGTCGATGAACAAAACAACACGAGGCTGAAAATACTGGCGATTTGAGCTGCTTGTTTACCTGTGGGTCCTGAGGGGAGGAGGAGGAGGAGGAAGAGGAAAGGAGAGGAGGAGGAGGCCCACAGCGCGGGTGCCTGTGGCAGGCAGCGAGCGGGAGCGTGGCGTTGGGAGCCTGACCCTGGCGCGGCGCTCATTGTGTAGTGCGGCAGTGTAATGAGGCCCTGTGTGGATATTGATATGACAGAACAAAAGGCCAAGGTGCAGTAAGGACAGCAATCCACACGTTTCACACCATTTGTTTTTCACACCGTATCCATCACATTAATGGGTCACCTTTCTGTGACAGCTCATGATTACCTGCTTACCCATGGAGAGAAAGAGGGAGAGAGAGAAAAAGACAGAGACAGAGAGAGAGAGAGAGAGAGAAAAGGTATTGGGTGAGAGAGAAAAATGGGGGGTTGAGGGAGAAAAGAGATGGGAGACACCGAGACACTTGGGGAAGGATGAAAGAGGGAATAGATTCGGAGAGGGCTTTTTTATAAGGGGTAAAGGGTGAGCATAGGTTGGAGTGGGCTGAAGAGAGGGGGTGGGGAGGGGTCCTGTACCATTTTTTAATTCTTTCATGAAGATTGGCTCGGGCCCTGTCACCTTTTCCTGCAGGGTGAATTTATGACAGGTCAGTGTGCCACCCAGCCTACTGATGGATGGAGAACATCATAGTTTATTTGGGGCAGAAGTGGAAAACGCTAGAGCCATTTCCCCATCGCTCCCCATGCAGCCTTTAAAAAAAGATCATCATGGCGCCCAACGTGAGGCTGAGGGTCAGCGTGAGGGGGTCATAATCACTCATACAACAGAGCAAGGGTGAGACGAATTCCTGCACCTCCATTCCTTAATCCTACCACACAAAGGGAACAGTCTGTCGAGAGCTCCATGTCTACAGCTCAGGCTGTGCGACACTTAAAGGTGCAATAGGTGATTCTCTTCAGAATTTTTTTTTTTTGTTATGCTGGTTGAAAGTCTCCTCATATCCTGATAGCAATCACTAGTTAAGCAGTCTAAATGTATTTTTATAAATATGTATATGTATTGACTGTGGAAGGCGTAGTACCATAAAATGTTTGTTCAATCATTGCGTTCGGTCCAAACTAAATGATAGCATCTGTTCCCTATCAGTCAACGTGTGTTTGCATACCACTGTGCAGCCTGTTCATGCAGGCATCATACGTCATCAGTGCATTTCTTGTACGCTGTGCAGAGTCAGCATGAGAATGACAACAACCTAACTTTCCTTCTGAACTGACAACAAGTGGCACTGGAAAAGTATCGACCAAAAGAAAGAGTCTTAGAAAGGGCTACAATGGAAAAAAAGAGGCTGGATCATAAAAGAGCTAAAACCCTGAATTAATATCGGCGTTGCTTTTCCATGCTGGAGACAACTGGGAGACAAAAGATGGGTCTGAAAGATGATGCCATGGTTGCAGTATTTCTTTTGGACAGGTAGGTACATGATATGATTCAATTTTGATGTACATGATATGATTCGATTTTGATGTGTTTTGATTGTAACACATAATGTAGCAAAAATGCAGTTTGTGTACCTTTACTAAGTAGCTCAACGACAGCATCACACAGCGTCTAATTGTAAACTATTTTTATGTTTTCGAGGTTACGAGCAAACATCCACACCTTTGGTGCATCTATTCGTAGGGCCACCACCACCAGATGTTTCGACCATTTATTTCTGAGTCTACAAACAATGAGTAAAACGTCTTGTTTCCTCTTTCAATGAAAACACTCTCAGTGTTGTGAATTCTTTACATTATATGTTTGTTTTTTTTTGTTTTTGTTTTTTTTCATTATTATCTGCTGCTGTGTTCTATATCTATTAAGGGTTTGACTTATGTAAAATAATTAATACATGGAAAGTACGTACTACGCAATTTCAAGTGGATGCGGTTTTGGCGTAAGTGACGCACGCGTTCTACGTTACGCATTCGAAGCTGTCAGAATATGATGCATTTTCCACTCGTGCAACGTCTCTGAGTGCAGGACAAAAGTTATTGACGAAGTAAGTTTATTTCCTGACTTTATGTTTGTAATACTGGATGTTTATACTGCTGAGACTATCTCTAACACTAAGCCTGTAAGTCGCGGGTGTTTTTGCGATCTTTATGATTATTAGTTCGTCATGTGAAACGCATGTGAAAGTGCCGCTAGCATCGCGGCTTATCTTGCTAATATTGAAGATACCTCGTTAACTATGTTTATGATTCTGTATTATATATATATATATATATATATATATATATATATATATAATTACACTTTAATATCATAATGAGGCTGTATAATGTACCTTAAGTTGTTTATATGCTCTTTTATATTCTGTTTACTTCCTTGTTCTTATTCTGCTTATTGCACTTTAAGAGGGTTGTTTTTATTGTTTAATTTGTAGTTTGCTGTTTACATTTATGTTTGATATTTATTTTTTTATTACTGTTTATTTATTTATTGCAGAAACTACCTCCAATGCATAATCACAGTATGTGTATATGGTGACACCCTGCACACAAATAAAAGGTGGAAAATCCTTAGTCCTCCAAGGTTTAAAATGGTTGTGAATTATTTTTTACATTTTTTGAAGTAAAAAATAATGCATCCATCCAAAAAAAAAAAAAAAAAAGTAATCCATACGACTCTAAGGGGGTTAATAAAGGCCTTCTGAAGTGAAGCGATTTGTTTTTGTAAGAAAACTATCCATATTTAAAACTTTATACATTCAAATAACTAGCTTCTGCATGTAGAGTATAGGGAGGGTGGGACGTACGCTTTCAATGGTAGCAGGCTAAAGTTAGCATTTTCCCAGAACACCTACTGTACCTTTAACAAACCTATGGAAACACATTTTAGCCTCAGAGTTTAAAATAATAGATAAAGGCCCGGTTTCACAGACAGGGCTTAGCCTAAGCCTGGATTAGGCCTTAGTTCAATTAGGGCATATAAGTAGCTTTTATAAACGTTCACCTGATAAAAACATTACAGGTGTGCATCTTGAGACAAAACAATGGCACTGACATATTTTAAGATAAGTTACTTTGAGGTAAAACAGCTCAAACATGAATTTTAGTCTAGGACTAGCCTTGTCTGTGAAACCGGGGGAAAGTCACAGTAGCTAGGTTTCCATTCAAAGTTGCGAATTTAACTTATGCTCAAAATTGGAATATTGCATAAAACTTTCCATCCTATGTGTTCAAGAGAACAAAATCATCATTTCCTGGGAAATTAGTGCAAAATATCTGTAATAAAATTGGAAGTTGCTGCAATCTGGGAAACCACCGTGGTTCTTTGTTTTCCTACCTCATAAATGACTTGCGTCTCAGGGCGCGTAGACAAAACTCAAAAAACGTTGTCATGTTATCATGCATTCAGTTGCTTGATGTTTGTGAACGCAATCATTTGAGAAAGTTCTGGGAGGTCATTTTACCAAATCATTCTGATGTCAGACTTTGGCTCAGGCATTTTTGCTGTTGTTGTTGTAGTTGATAAAGGGATTTATTCAGTTAATGTGTTTCCATTGTATTTTATGCACTATTTCTTCTTATCGGATAAAATATGTATCCGCCTCAATTGAGCACATAAGTTTTCTTGCGCATTTTTAGAATTTATGCGCATCTTGGTATTTCCATCCAGCGGGGTTTTTTTTATAATATCCCAAAATGCGCATAAAAATAGGTGAATGGAAACATAGCTGTTTAGAGATATAATGTTGAAATTGTGAACAGTAATAAAACAAATTGAGATTGATATTTGATATTTGCAATTGTCAGAAAAAGTCACAATTACCAAAAATAAATTAACAATTGTAAAATTGACAAGAAAAGGTTAAATTGTGAGTTATAAAGTCTCATTGAGAGAAACTGTCACAATTATGAGACAAATCCGTATTTTTGAGACAAACTTGTAATTATATGTGAAAAAGTTACAATAAAGAGAAATAATGTTATATAAAATGAGATATAACGTCATATTGAGAGATATATAAAAATAAGTATAATAAAAAAAATAAAAAATAAAAAATCCTAAAAACTGTGAGATGCAAAATCGCAAAGAGAAATAAAGTCACAATTTTATTTAAAAAAAATGTTTTAGAGGTGAAAAAAATAGCATTTCTATTTACTTTATTATTTCCCTCTGTTGTTCACATCTGGTTTTAGGACACATGCACCTTCAGTGCCACCTTAAACATGATCTGACTGGCTATTTTATATTTTAAATATGACAATTGTTCAAACCGTTTTTTAAAATGCCTGAAGGTCTTTAAATGAAACACTATAAGCGATTAGCTAGCTACAACAGTGTATTGGAATTTTGTCTGTATTTCCATTAAATACATAAAAAAAAATCAAAATAAAAAATCCATTCCAAAAAATTTTACCTTGCACAAGAGTATCTGACAAAATATGGGACTTACAAAAGCTGTTTTTACAAGAGTTCAAGTGAGAAACTCAAAGATTGCTTGAAGACTCTTGAAAGTAATTGCACCCTTTTCTTCCAAGCCCTTTTCTGCCGATTAGAACGGATGTAAAAAGGGGAAAGCAGAGGGGGAAAAATGTATTCATCTCAATTGTGGGATGCAGTGCTGGAATGGCTCACTCTCGCTAGTTTGTCCAGTGTTTCCTCATCGGCGGGCAACAATAATTGGCCATGCATGGCTCATTGAGCGATGCACATGGTCTCATGCGCTGCATTCCCGTTTGCTTTGATGCCTTTTATAGTTGCTTGCTGAGCTGAGGCAATACGGCCCGCCGCTGATGCCTTTCCGCGAACAATACTCTTGCTCTAATCGTAAAACAAGCATCAATTTCCCAGACACACGTTCTGATGAGAACTGCGAGGAGAGGTTATCATTCCACGGCCCAATAATATCATCTCATTCAAAACAAACAGCAGTTATGAAGTGTGCCAGGAGATAGCCTGATATATGTTGTGTTAAGGTTGCCTTGTGTTTGTTTACTACTTATTTCTGCCCAAATCCGCTTATGCTATCAGTATCGCTCTTTTGTTCCTTGTTCTCCCCCCATACCACTACCATTTAGGTGAGTCGCAATGTCTTATTGATCTTTCACTGCTCCCAGAGACACATTTGTTCTCCATCTCCATATCTCGCATCACTTAGAATAAGCACTTTGGTCTGGAAAAGTGACAGCGCAGCGCAAAGTAGCAAGTAGACAGTATGAAAAGGTGCTATATGGTAAAATAAGGAGTCTAGCCTGTGGCAAGTCCAATCTCAGCACTTCAGTCTGTGCCAAGAGAGCATGAAAGAGTCATCAGCAGAGAAAAGCCACACCACATTGTCCCCAAATTAAAAGTCAAAATGTCATCTTTCTTCCTAATTGCCTGTGTAGATTATCGGACACTGCAGAAAACACCACTGCACATGCACTTTATTTGCTCATCTGTTGCTGTGGTCTTAGTCCACAAGGACTTCATCCTGAGTGTACATGCATCAATGACTCCTCTGTGATAAAAACACAGAGGAGAAAATGCCTTAACCAATTATGTCACTGATAAATCTGTACAGCAGGGCTCAGGGTCCCGACGGTCATGGAACACCTAAATATATGAGGGAATTTTAACATTGTGATTCCCAGGCCTGAAAAATTAAATCTGGAAAAGTCATATAAATTTCTATATGTTAGTGTATTCATGTTATAAAATGTGTCATAAGATAGAAATAGCTTTATTAGTACAATCTCTATAAAATAAAGTGTAAGACTTTACAACAAAGCTTTAACCCCTCAAGCCCTGAAGGCATTTTAGAGTTGTTTTTTTCTGAGTGACATACACAAAAGTAAAGACTCATAACTCCAAAACTATAGCAAGGAGAGTCAAAAGGTAGGTATCGTTTGATAGAAAACTTTTTACATTTTTAGATAAAGATTACATTTGGACATTCTCATGCTGAGAAACTGCTGATAAAATAATCTATCTATCTATCTATATATCTATATCTATATCTACTATATATATATGAAATGGTTAGTTCCTGTCCTTGATTCTGATTGTCAATAGCTGTGTTTTATTCACGATAAAACAATAAAACACGGCTATGACCGCTTCACCCAATGGTTCTGTGTATCACTACACAACACCCTTAGCAACCACTCTTAGCAACGTAAACTGTATGTTCTCAATTGATATTGTTCATTGAAGCTTACTGTATTATGTAGAAGAGTTAAGAGTATTGTGAGAAAGAGATCGAGTTAGCGAGTTTATTACCTGCATTCAGATTTAGCATTTTCCTTCAGGTCAAGTCCTATGTTTATAATAAAAAATCTGTTTAAATGTCTGATGTATTATCCTGTCCTTTTAACATTTAAGGGGTTTTCCCATGACTGACAGCACTAGTCAAAGCATTTGTCAGTTGTGTCTTGTTTTGTGTTCACAACAATTCAGTCTTTTCAATGTAAAAGTCTTTGCTACTGACTGACTAACTCATAAAGACAGTCTTTGCCGCCATCTAATGGCATAATAATGTAACTTCTGTTGCTGTTCACGGTCAGGGACTATTTTTTTCCGGCAGAAGGAAGGCTTTTAGTAAGAGTTTACTTCATGAAAGTTGCATTGTTACATATTTTTGGCTTTAATATCTGTATTGTGTGGTAGCCGTTTTATAAAAGCAATAAGGTACTCAAGGCAAGGTACTTGACATGCAATAACTCTTCTTTTTTGGTAAAGTTCCTCCACATGTGAGCTGCATCTGGATCACATTTTGTGGTGATGGCATAAAGTAATCAAAAGTTACAGCATTTGGAACCAAGGTAGCCTTTTTGTTTAGCCATTGACACCTCCTAATGGGCATTTTTAAAATCGTTCCTTCATGAGGAATATCTCGTGATCAACGCAAGGGATTATGGTGATTTTGGACTCATTTCAATCAGGAGCATCCAGTAAGTAATGATGTGCCATTTCCTACAATCTATGCAAGTTATAATCGAAAACGCCACGTGAAAGCTACATCTGATTTTAGTTAGCGGCTGTGCACCTGTGGAGTTTTATGTGTTATAATTCCGTGATGAATATCTCGTGATTGACTTATTGGATTATGTCCTGAGCATGTTTCATGGAGTTGCGAGCAAAAATGTGACATAAATGCTGCATATTTACATATGGGTCTTGCGGGGCTTCACATACAAAAACTTGCTCAAAACAATTAGAGAACTTTCAAATGACTTTGACACATTATCATCTGAGCTGTATGTTGTTTTTGACACATTGCAGTACATAGTACAAAAAAGTATTACAGAAATTATGAAAACATTTTTTTTTTTTCAGCAAATAACTCAGCACTACTTAGGAGTTAATCAAACATTTACATTCATTGTAAAGTTCAAATGACACCTATTTTTATTTTATTGATCAAGGCAGTAGTTTTGAAAAATCAGATTTTTTTTTTTTTTTTTTTGTAGCTAGGTGGCGCCCGCAGGTGGTACACTACACTCCGGTTTAGCAGGATGACTCGGCACTCATTAAGCTGAGTTTCTAAGCTTTAAAATGATTTATTTTGTGTTATTCCTGTCAGTGGTTGCTTAAAAATTTAATTATGAATTTTTGTACCGCCGGCAGTACATTTCGGGCTTAAGGGGTTAATTAAAGCATTGTATGATATTACAGCATTTTTAAAAAAATTTTTTACAACATTTATTATTCAAAGTTAAAGTTAATTTATAAATATATATTTTTTTAATTGTTCATTCAAAATAGATTAATGCTATACTTGAATATATTTATACTTGAATGTATACTTTTTATTTATTGTAATTTTCTAGTAATTTCATTAGAAATATTAAAAATGTATAGTATGTGTAGAAATTAACATTAACCTAACCTAAAATCTGTGAAAATGTGGATTAATAATTGTTCAGTGTTAATGTTAGGATTAACGATTAATTTTAACAATTAATACTTTATTGCAAAGTGTTACCAAATGATTTTTAGAAATCCTTACCTAATCACCAACAACTGGAGAGAAAAAAGTACAGAAAAGTCATGGAAATTCATTGGTCATGGTGTGAGAACGCTGAGGGCCTGAGAGACAAGTAGTCAGAAATGAACACTTAAACATGAGTTATATCTGTAAATCTATATTGTGCCGAGCAGGTGTAAATCAGCAAAGAGGGAGAAAACCGTCTGACAAGTTTTGCCATTAAAAGATAATTGTAATCAAGGTGCAAGATGAGCAGTGAAGAGGAGCTGGCAGAGAGATGGACAGCCACAGAAAGATGGATTGTTTTAATTTGCGCCAATTAAATTGAAGTTCATCGGATCATCTTCCTCAATCTTCATGAATACTTTATTTTCAGACTGCTATGAAGCTATTAAAAAGAGTGATTGGACTCCAAGTCTAAGTATACCATATTTTATGTTGGACCATCATTAAGGACTTTTTGCATGCATGCTCTTCACCCTTTTGTGTATAATGAGTTTTGTTGATGCAGAATGGCTGAAATGGGAGATGGAAAGGTATATAAAACTTATACAATGTGATCTACATGAGTTCAGGCCTGAATCCTCAGCTAGGCTGTTCAGTTTTTCTTTGCTGGACATGCTGAACGCATTGAAGCCTCCTCAGAATGTTTGATTTAGTAAATAGCTGCGAGCACTACTTTAGATGTACATTATAATGTTTTCCATGTTGGTGCCAAATGTGCAATTTACGCTTTTAACATTCTCATGGATGCCGACCAAACAATTTAGCAGAGCTCTGTTTCTGTAATTTGCATTCTGAAATCATTTTCTAGCCATGTGCACACAAGTCATGCATACCGCACAAAAGCACATGCTTTCAACACAAGATTTGAATATGTCAGTGCGAAATTACCCATGCAGTACTAAAATATAGGCTGTGGGCTTTGTGAAGACAACTTTATCACTTGCTCGATTATAGTTCCTAGACAGGTTATTAATGATTCAAACTAAATGTTGGTTTGTTATGTAATGTGTTGTTTATGGCCTCACCATAAAAACATCTCAGCATGGTTTTGGATGAAACGGTCCTAAACTTGTCTGAAATTAAATATTCAAGGGAATAAACAAAATAGATTTTACTTTGATCCTACAAAGCCCAACACTTGAGGCATGGCACGCATCAGATAACCACTACTTTTTTTTTTTTTTTTTTAGTTTATTTCTACTTCTAAATGTCAAACATTAACTACAGATGAGGAATACATTTGGTTATTTGCATGGATAATTTAATGTAGCAAAAAAGCAAGTTAAAGTGTATTCTTTCTGTGCATACTGCCTTAACCGAAATGTAATGCAATGGTCGTTCCGCAGATCTACAAAGGTCAATAGCCACGTTGAAGCTTATCGAGTGTGATCCACAAACAAAGCTTTAATACATTCAGCCTAATGTGCATTTTCTCGGAGGACGTGGGGACTGTAAACACTCACACACTCTGTAGACCGGAAACCAAGAATATTTAAGATGAGGCTTTTGGGTATTTGCACATGTAAAATAGTGTAGTAAATCACAATTTCATACGCAGGATATGCGTGAACTGGCAAAGCAGCAATGAGGAGAAACAAGAGCTAGGGGCCATATACATTCTTGGGCCAAACTAACCCCAAGGCCCGAGAGATTAGTATTTCGCTGCTATTTGGCAACCTTGACTGCATAACCTTGCTAAGGCCAGATTAACATTTGGGGCCTGGAAGTAAAGAGTCAAGATGCCTTAAAGCGTGTAACATTCCAGCCTGCTGCCTCCCATCAGGCCAAAACAAATACTAATGAAGGCCCTCAATGAGCAGCCTGATCACTGGAGGAGAAAAATATATTTCAAAGCATGTTGGGTATCATAAAAATACAGAACACATCAATCAGCAGATGAGTTCATATGTTGCAATGGTGAGGACTGATCACTGTTCTTATCATTAATGAAAACTGATAAATGAACAAACTAAATAGACTAAATAAACTAAATAAACAGTTTTTTTTCCCAATAAAACTTGGAACTAAAAAGCATTTTCATTATTTAAAAATTTTAAATCTTATAAAAATGACCACAAATTGTCATTTCTGATGTTTGACATAAAACCTGAAATCTGACAAACCACCTGCAAAAAGCATGAATATATCACTAGACAGTAGTTAACAGACTGTAAGAAATTAAACAGCATTAAACATTTTTAAACTATATCATTTAAAAAAATTAATTAAAAATTAAAATAGCAATGATAAGATGAAACCAAGTTAAAGGGGACATATAATGAAAATCTGACCTTTTCCGTGTTTAAGTGCTATAATCGGTTCCCCGGTGCATCTACCAACCTAGAAAACGTGAAAAAGGACAACCCAGTAACTTTGTTTTGTTAAGCCTTTCTCTGCAAGCATGTGAAAAAAAAACAAGCCACTCAGATTTCGCTCCCCTGTGATGTAGGAAGGGGATTTTATTATAATATTATCGCCCCTTAATCTGCACGTTTCCTCCCACGGCGCCGCCATTTTGTTTTCACAAGTGACAACGGTGTACTAGTTCGCTTTTGGCCATACTGTGTTGGTTTTACAATATTGGAGATGAATAAGGATTCCTATAAACTTCAATAAAACATAATTATATGACTCGTACAGCATATTAACCAAAGGTTTTCTTTTAAACCGGAATTTTATTGGCATATGTAATTTTGGTGTTGTGGACCAGGTGTGATTTTTGCCTCCCTAAAGAAGTCCTGGGCTTGTTATTGCACCTCTTTATCCAGATTGGAGTGGGGTTGTTAATTAGCTAGACCTTGAATTAGATTATTTGCATGTCTGAACAAGGGGTAAGGTATTAATGCTCCCTCAAGACATGCTGTAATAACCTCTTCAGTGGCTCCCTGGTCCCTGTGGAGCCGAGCGAACAGGAGCCAGACAGCCAACCAGTGAGAGAGAGGGGGAGAGAGCCATTTCATCCAATTAGCTGTGGATTATGCTGCCCCTCTCCCTTTGAATCCTATTTGCTGTGATAAGGTGTTCTCCTGAAAGGGCCAGGCTGAGCTTGAGCTATCCAGGGAAATGATTAATTCACAAACCCCCCAAAATTAAAATGCAGTGGCTCTCACTCCACATCCACTGACATGTAAGGAATAAGGCGGAAGATTCCGCTCAGAAATCAATGCAGGCACCGAACGGGGCAGCTAAAGAAGGCAAGAAGCCGGCCAGGAGGAATATATTCGACAGAATCTTGAAGCTTCACAACACATTATATTCAACATTTCCAATGCCAGGCGGATGTGGGGTGTGGTATAATGGATGATGATCTTGAATTATTCAAGTCTTCTCTGAGCTGAGCGGGAAGTGTTCTCAGCAAATTGTGTTGCTTCAGCATCAGTAGCGCTGCCCGTGATATTGAAGTTTTCTCGTTCAAGTCGTGATGTTTATTCATTGTTTTCCTGCTGGGACAGGGGCAAAATCTGATTTACACTCACAATTTATTCAACAATATGAAACATAATACACCCTTCACTTCTAATCCTGCTTTGAAAGCAATTTACGCAAACAACTTTTGTGCCCTTTTATTACATTACTGTTAATTATGCATATTTATTTATTGACTATAACAGGTCACTCCATTTATTCCATACATTCCTCAGTTTATTCACTCATTTATTCAATTGTTCATTCTTACAGGGGTCAATTACAGATAAAAGCGTTTAAAATACACAAGTTTTTAAAAATTCACTCGTATATTGTATTTTTTAAACATTTTCAAGAAAAGTTTACATTTTTTGATTCTGAAAGTGTCATGTGGTGTAACACTTGAGGAAAAATTAGTAACATATTTTCCTTATACCTTTTATGAGGATATTTTATGTGTATAAACTCATTTTATTAATTATTAATTTAGAAATATCATTAAGATTGGGAAGTAAGGGATCTAAAATTGGTGATTTTCTAGAAAAAAATTAGGAGACTTATTAACCTTGACAAAGTCAAGAGGGTCTCCAGGGGTCCTTTCTATGATATAATTTACTCTTTTATAAAGCTTAACTGGATGAGCATGTTGATAGTGGCAGCAAGGTTGTGGGTTCAATTCCCAGAACCTCTTTCATATCCATAAATGTAAACATTCTACACATTTTAAAAACATTTCCTTAGACTAAGAATACATTTTTGTCAGATCTCTCACCGATCACCTTTGTTTCCACATGTCACCTTTTACCTGAGAAGTGTCCTCCACATACCTAACAGAAGAATGTGTGGAGAATCTAAAGTAAGCGGTTTTTATATTTCCAAACCCCTTTGACGCCCCACAAACGATGTTTAAACACCCTGCACCTAGGGTTTAATTAAGTCCCTCTAATCGTGTTCCAATCGCAAGCCTGGACGGATGGGCTGGAATTCCTGATGTGCATTTCTGTCAGTCTTAATTGGAGAATTGATTGCCAATTTGAACCTGGCCACACACTGCATACACAATAAAGAGCTTTGGCCATGTTCCTTGAGGATTCATTTTCCGACCGAATAAAGATGCTGCTTCGATAGGCAGCAGTCCAGTCATCCACAGTCTAAGGCCAGTCTCACAGAAAAGAGTTCTTGCTCTTGGCTAGTTATGTTGAGTGCCCGACTTGATTTGACGGTAGACCAGCGCATGTGAACACATCGTTATATCGTCCATACAACCAAAAAACAAATCAGAATAATAAATAATCCTAGTGCATTTTTTAATATCCACAAATAGCAGACAGAAGTGCAGCTAATGTATTTATCGAGGCCTTAAAGGGATAGTACAGCTAAAAATAAAAATTCTTTCATCATTTACACACTCATGCAATTTCAAACTTGAATGACTGACTTTCTTCTGCTGAAAAAAAGAGATATTTTAAATAATATTTAAACTATGGGTGTGACAAGACAGTCTGACTGGCTTCTCTCCTGTATGATTTCCCTTCAGACCTTATAACTGTACATGATTTATGAGCTTCTACAGCTTTTGACCTCCTAACTGAGCTTCTTTCCACAAATTTATCATAGAAATAAAAATAGTATAAATAAAAATGACTAACAGTTTTCTCTTAGTCTTATTAAGTGCAAACAGTAAGTGCAACCATAATCAAAGTACTCTCTCAATATTCAAAGTGCAAATAGAGACCAAATGTTTCTTCAAGCATGATCCAGAGCTAAGAGATGCTTACAACTACATAGCCCAGCCTAAGATAGCTTTCATATTGGGAGATATTTGCATGTATCAGGGAGCAGCTTTCAAAATGGGGGGTATTGATATCGTTTGAACGCGCGCTCACGTTTTACTTTGATTGTGCATGTACTCCATGAATAGGGAGTGGCGGCGCTGAGCACGCATTCTACAAGATAAGACACTTGTCAGACGCTTTGGCTCTGTTGTGCAATGAATCCTCCGCCATGGTCTTGTCAGTCATCTCGTCACTTACTCTTGTCACGTGATCAGTGCACTCTGATTCCTGCTGCACTACGTATGACTCTGCAGCTCCTGTTGGATGAGCTGAATGGGATTGAAGCGACTGTTATCCAACTGGATTAAATGGTTTTTATTTCTATAAAAAAGCAAAACAACAGTGGAGGCCTAATGTAAATGTAGCAGTGGCATATTCTATCCTAATTTGACCCTCACACTCCGCCATGGCAATATCGCGAGACAGCTTTTCACCTCGACGAGAAATCTTGTCAAATTTTAATCTTGAGATCTCGTCACACCCCTAAACTGTTTTTGAGCATTCAATTAAAGTGTAAGACTGCAATTCCTGATAAGAATGAACAAAAGAGCTTTCACAAACAAAGATACCATGCAATAAAACAATAAATCTACAAAGCTAGAGAAGAGATCACGTCGGGGTCACCACTTTGTAAGAAAGACCCATTGGTCCAACGACAGAATCTAACAGCGTGGGCGAAGGTATAATGTATGTAGGTCTTTTACTTGTGCTTCTGCAAAGTTCCCTTAATTTGTAATAATTTAATTTAGTTTCAATTTGACTCTAGCTCCATATTTAATCAGAGACCTACATGCATTATACCTTCGCCCACACTGTTGGATTCCGTTGTTGGGCCAATGGGTGTTCCTTACAAAAGTCAATGGAGTCCTAAATAACAGTGAACTCCATTGATTTTTATTGTATAGACAACAAAAGACTTTTTTTTTTCTAAATATCTTCTTTTATGACAGAATTTTCATTTTTGGGGTAAACTATCCTTTTAATTTCTCACAAACCTCACCACAAGTCACCTCAGAACACATTAGGTCATAACATGCACACATACTTACAAGCTTCTGTGCTGCTTGTAATTACTGGAGTGGATTACCGAACCACTTGCAATGCAGTAATGCTTTTTCCATGTTGAACCAAAGGGCCTCTGGAGACCGTGAGGCCTATCCCAGATATCCTGACAAAGAACAGATGTGGGAAACCTGAACACGCACACATTATGTGTCAGATCGATATTTCCCTGACACATGGGAGTGGTCACACACTGTTATGTTCATATTCAATGACAGTCCACATTTGATTAAAAAAAACTACTCTCAGACATTTTTAAAATGTGCCAGACAGTGTCTTCTTAACTTCAGTTTGATGCTAATTAATGTACTGCTCTGTCTGGGAAAGTTTTTGTGAAAATATCAGAGCACTTAAGATATTTGACATTCTGATTATGCTTTGTGACATCGATTGGATGACATGTATGGACTTTCTTGGATGAAATGCTATTTGAAAGTGAAAGTGAAAAGAAAAACAATTCCTGTTGGCTTTCAGAAGGACGTAGCTCATTCTGTAGTTCCCCATTGACTGGTCCCACTCACGACATCCAGTCTACCAAATGATCTTTTCATTATTTACTCGATAAACTAGTGAGTCCATTCGTCAAGTGTTTTGTTGGACATTTACTTAGATGGAAAAATATGAGCACTGAATCAAAATTTGTCAAGGGTGGATCGATGGTGCAAAGCAGAGGAAAACAACTCCATATTAAGAACAGAAACAGACAAAAACAACTTTTGGGATTTATTTGTTTACTGTTCTTCATGTGATTGTAACACCAATAAGAAGCCATAAATGTGTCCATCCATGCAGATCCATAGCAGGATCTATGATCTTTGCTCAGACATTCAACTCAAATTGTTTCATAAATGTTTGTTGTGATAGACTTCATAAATGTGTTTCTGTCTCTGAAGTACAAACTAGAAACAAACAAAAAACATTTTTCTGGTTTGCAAATGCAAAACTCTGTGCTGTTTCCAGGGTGTTGCCATGACATTGCTAAGGTGTTTTAAGTGGTTTTAACATACTGAACTGGTTGCTAGGGCGTTCAAATGGCTATGCCGTTGCTAGGTTGTTCTAGGCTTTTTCAGGGGATTGATTACTGGCCAAAGTCTCCAGTCCCAAGTCACTTTGATATTCTGTCTGTAGCACAAACCATTTGGGACAAGATACTGTAGACATTTTTCGGGATTCAGAAATGTCTTTCTTTAATAAGAATAATATTATATACAATATTATTGTTTTTTTTTCTATAATTTTAATTTAGATTAGTTTAATTATATCTTAATATATTAATAATAATTTTAACGTTTACTTTGACAATGTAGACAATGTAAATACTTTGTTGATTGTAAACAGACTCAGCTTTCTGCTTGAGCAGCACCCGAAGTTCAAGTTGTACAGTGAAATGTATAGGTTACAGTGAAATGACTCAGGATGACAAAGCTTGAATATTTGCTATTACTGTAGTTTTCTCTGTGAAGGTTTTAGTATTAGCTTTCCACTTCTCTGAAATGAGCGAGAGAGAGCCAGCGAAAAAAGAGAGAGAGCAAAGCACTTTTCCACCACCATTTGTACTGAGTGAAGTTTCTTTGGAGTCTCCTTGAGACAAGTGACCAGAACGGTCCAAAGTGAAAGCCTTATCAGTCACCCACACAATGGTGCCACCCCATGAATTATATTGGTGGGGGGAGGAGGAAGCCACGGAGGGGCCTTGTGCAAACCGGCCGCATTGTGGACCATCTGGGTGACAATAAACACCTCCCCATTTGCTTTCCTCCATCATTCAAGGCCAAGATAGCAGATCTGGACCTAAACTATAGCTCACTATCAGTACTATCACTGCCTGACCTGGCAAAGAGATGGAGGTGAGGCTCAAGGATATCTCTCACTGGACGGGCAGGGGAGGCGGGGGTGTTAAGAAAGTGATTATAGCCATTCTGTTGAAGATGGAGGTGTTTTTGTGTGGAATGGAGGATGTGGCTAAAACAGATAAAAAGAAAATGGGAGCAACATGATCATATTTTCAAAAGCTCAAAGTTTTAGATACTACTGAGTTAAATTAAAAGCTCGTTTTATATAATTATGGAGTAAATGGCTTTTTTTTTTTTTTTTTTTTTTTTTACTACAATAGTAAACTGGATAAAACATTTTTCGGTACATCCAAGTGCATGAAAATTGGCTCAGAAGTATATATATATATATAAATCACACTATAGCATCAGTCAAGTGATTGAAATAACTTCCTTCTGTGAACTAATGTTAATTTTAACTAATTCTTATCACAGAATGAGGCAGAAACTATATTATTTTATAGAAATCTATACAGTGATAAAGGCTATATCGATTAGCATTGCATTATAACTATACATATACTTACGAAAATAACCAAGATGGCTTGAAGAACACAGACAATCCAAATACTGTCACATTGGTGTGTTTAATTCTCTTCATGTTAATCAGTCAAAATGTCTATATCTGCATTTTATTCAGCTAAAGCGATAGCTAGATGTCTTTGTCCATATTAGGGATTTCCTGGGATGTCAAACGTTTAATACTTCTATGGGTCTTACTTATGGACTTTCTGCGCAAGGGCGCCCTCCAGTGTCTTGTATGAATGAAACAAATTACATGTGAGAGTTTAGTATTCCATATTTCTCACATCACAAGTTTTTATCCGAATGAGCACACTTTTGGACTAAAAGCCTCAAGGGATACAAATATAATAAAACACATAAAGGCGTCAGCAGTTAACAGGTTAGCATTCCTGTAAAAATTGCCTAGAACTCCTAAAAAAGGCATGCCCAAAGTAAATTGCATGCTGTTCTTGAACCATTTGGAGTATAGGCCAATGCATGGTTTTGGTCTCTTTTGAAAGGTATGTGTACCGCAGACAGTACAGTGGAACGCTAACAGGTTAATGTAACATTTCCCATTTCAGGACTAGCAAAATAATTGCAACTTACTCTCTGTATAATGGCGAAATTCGCAGGATGATGGAGGCGGAGGTGGGTGAACAGGTTGTTGGTATTGCCCCCTTTTGCGCTCACTGTTGATCAGCAAGTCCTGCAGACTAAGGTGTCTAATGAGTCATTTTCTCTAAATCCAAAAACTCCCATACTGGCGAGCTTACTTTTTTGGAGTGTGGTAGAGACTCTCCTCTGTCTTATCAGATGATGTGATTTTGCATGGCAGTAGTGTGCGTGCTGCGTTTTCTGCTTTATGACAGATGGCAGCGTTAAGGTGCAATACCACCACCTATTGCACTTTGGGATGTCATCCTGGCACTGGATTATTTATGTCATTATCGTGTGTGTACTAGTCATTTTAAACATTACGTTTAGGGGTTATCGCCAATACGGTATATTGTCACAAACTTAATTTACACACTATCGATATTTCATATTTTGAATATAACGGTTATGTGATATTGGGTATTTACCACACCATTTTTGTCATGGTTTTGGTCTTTTTTTATTCTGAAGTCTATTCAGTTCCTGTTTCCTGTGTATTTTTAGTCTAGTTGTAGTTTTTCTGTTGATTACACTGTCATTGATTCCAGGTGTGTCTTGTTTGCTCGTGTTTCTCATGTTCCTGGACAGTTTGTTCTTCCAGAGATGTACATGTGGATGTCTCTCAGTTCTGTTTTCCTTGTGTTTAGTTTGGGTTCTGAGTTCTTTTATTTGTGTATTTTGTTATCATTATTGATTATTAATGAATGCCCTGCACTTAAAGCCTCTCTGCATTTTCTGAGCCGACCTCCATGGACTTGAGTACATTGGTGCTTTTTTGACAGATATACCATAAAGAAAACTGCTGAATATGGAGAGTGGACCAAGGGTAGAAAAAATAAAAATAAATAAATAAGGTAAGAAGTTTAAATTTTACTAACCATTTTATCAATTGCAGATTCAAATCAATTGCAGATTTACAGTGATGATATGCAAGGACCACGTGTGTAAGGAGCTTGAACGAGTAAGTGAAAGACAGCAAACCAGAGAAAGAGAGAGATGTGCAGGTCGATGGAATCATGTCTGCATGGATGTATACTGTTTTCTTTATGCCACAAGCTGACAGCATCACTTAATCCAGAGATGACATGTCGATGTGCACTGATCATGTTCAATGAAGATCAACAATTAAGGCCCCCATGATGAAAGGCAAGATCAATCAAAGTGATAGTTTGCTGCTGGTCAAAAAAAAAAAAAAAAAAAAAAAAAAAAATGAATTATGAAGACTACGAAAGCATACAAAATGCTTGGTAGTATATACAGTATAAGCTGACGGGACACAAAAGTTTTAATTCATTGAGAAACTAAGATTTCTGTTTAATTTTAGTTCTGGAAACACAAGGATTTAAAATGGGCATACTCAAGGTCTCTCATTAATTTTTTAAACCTGTCATTCTACCTTTGTTTCACTCTTACTGTTAAAATATTTGAGATTTTTTGTTAAAGAAAGTCATACAAGGATGCATTCAATTGATCAGAAGTGACAGTAAAGACATTTACATGGTTACAAAATATTTGTATTTCAATTTTTTTTTTTTTTTTTTTTAACTTTCCATTCATCAAAGAATTCTGGAGAGAAAAAAAATGGTTTCTACAAAAATATTAAGCAGCACAACTATTTTCAACATTGATAATATTAATAAGAAATCTTTCTTGATCACTAAATCAGCATATTAGAATGATTTCTGAAGGATCATGTGACACTTAATTAAAAAATTGCAAAATACTGTTTCATGGCAATTAAGAAATATTCTTGGCTGTTAACCTTCTGAATTTACTCTCTCTTGGCTCATTTAGGAACCTGGGAATATTGTAAGAGAGCAAGCTAAAATGTAATGGCCTGCTGTGGGTAACTCAATACATGAGAGTCAGCAATAAATCAAGAGATATAGAGGTATATATTTAAACATATATTCATTCAGACACCTCAGAGAGAGCACTGTGGCACTCTGATAAAAAAAATATTTAAGGCATTCTGCCTTTTCAAATTTAGAGGCCTTAGTAATCCAGTTTGGTTATAATGATACAATAGCAATAATAAACCAGCAAATCCAGTCCAGTTTAATGGCATTTCCACCGAAACATCCAGTGCCGAGGGCATGAAAGCTTGAAATTAATCCACTAAACATACATACACAGTATATGTATTTTTCATAGCCCTCATCGTCCCTTGTTTTGACTGTGTGTCCTTAAGATTTATTCAAACAGTTGACTGTAGCACCTAAACTCTCCATTCATATCCTCTTTCATTTAAAGCAGAGACCCAGAGAGGAGTTCAGTGTGAGTAATCTAAATGGCTTGTGTCACTAGAGCCTGAATGCAATATCAGGTCTGTTATTATAGCAGTGGCCCTCAGGAGGGAGTGAACTGGACCAGTCTGCATTAGAAGCATTACTGTTGCTCCTCATTCAGCTCTGACTGTGGAAGTTGTCGAGCCCTGCTGACAATTGAATTGTTTTGGGCCTGTAAATGAGAGTAAACTCTATTAGTAAAGGTTTTATGGGGCTAAATTCACCTGTCTGCTCTCTAAGCCGCTGTTGCTATGGCTTATTTTAGTAGTGTCGTGATACCCAAGGCGCTACATGTTGTACGTGATGCCTTTGTCAGGCTTTTTAAGTGTTTGTGTGTGTGTTTAGGGGGGGCGGGAGGCTTTCGGTTGGAGGTAGATTTTTGCTTCTTGTAGAAAACAAACAAATAAAGAAACCAGGAAAGAGTGATTGTTGGGATCTTGTGTACTTTTTTTTTTTTTTTTTTATCAGCAGGGTCCAAAATTAATACTCGCCAAGCGCTGAATGTGAGTAACAATTGACTTTGGCGAGTAAATAAAACTGGCCAGTTGGCCGGTAACTTTATTAACTTTTACCACAGTGGAAATTGTATCATCTGAGGTTTATCTAGGATGCCCAAAGGCTTTTTTCCTCCAGAACTCCATGTGTGGAATATTCCTCGCATTAAGCCACCAAAATTGATAATATGAGGGACAAAGTCAAGATGTATCAGGTTTTTATGCAGCTTCAGTGAGAAAATAAGGCTGGTAAAAGGTACTTTTTTAAAGAAACTATATATATATATATAGTATAAATATGTATAAATATATAGTTTCTTTCTTTTTTTTTTTTTTTTTTTTAAAGTAGGTATATACAGCATAATATAATATATTAGGTGAAAAAATTTTGGACCTTGTTTGTCTTTTTTTTGATTCAGTGTTTTTTTTTTTTTTTTTTCTGTGTATGAATTGTGGACTCCCTGGCATGTTTGTGAGCACAAGCATACTAATTTGAGTTAAGTTGTTAATGCACCGCTGATGACGGCTGACAGGAAAATCAAATGAAGCAAACTAAATATGCCAGTGTTGACCAAAAGAGGAGAAGTAATAAAGAAAATGAAAGTAAATTTAAAGCAAGGGACGGCTAGGAAATGGCAAGAAATGTGAAGCAAAAACAGTGGAGTTTAATTCGGTACCCTGAGGGCGCTCATGTTGTGTGACAGGGGTTCACATGTAATCACTGTAAATGCTGAAGTGTTAGCTACACCCCACTGTTTCACCGCCGTGCCACTCTCACACCTCCCCTGCATGGCCTCATTACCCCCCCCAACCCCAACCCCAACATACAGCCATTAACAGACACTCCTCCCTCCTCCTGTTCTTCTCTTCCACTATCCAAATAGGCCTGCTCCACATTGAAATCAGTTCTCCATAATCAGCTAAATTTCTGCATTAAGGTTTTTTTAATTGTACATTTACAATTTGGCTATGTGTAATCCAAGGTTATTATAGTTTTGCATTTAATTTATTATTTTTAATTCCATTTTCATTTCTTATTTGATTTTAATTTCAATTTAGTTTAGTTTTTTTTTCTAATTACAGTTAAATCATCCCATAATTGATAATATAATAGTTGACAATAAATATTAGTAATAGTTCATAATAATCATTTTTTTACTTTGTCTTCTTCTTATTTACTATTATTAATGTTATTGTCAACCATTATATTATTAATTATGGGATATACTGCTGCTAATAATAATTACAAGAATTATTATTATTATTATTATTATTAATAGTAGTAGTAGTAGTAGTAGTAAATATGCCATAATTAATACGTTTTTTTTTTTTTTTTTTTTTAATTTAATAACAAAAATAAGAAGATGAAGAATTAAAGGTGAGCTATTATGCCCCCTTTTACAAGATGTAATGTAAGTCTCAGGTGTCCCCAGAATGTGTCTGTGAAGTTTCAGCTTATAATACCCCATGGATTTTTTATTATACCATGTTTTAACTGCCTATTTTTGGGTGGGAGAAAAAATGCGCTGATTTGGTGTGTGCACCTTTAAATGCAAATGAGCTTGTGCTCCCTGTCCCCAAGCTCGCAATTCCAATACAGGCATAAACAATACAGGAGGAGCTTACACAGCAAATATAACTCTCAAAATGGATCATTACAAACTGTTCGTCGAAGCAGCATATCAGATCACGTATGTATGCCATGTATTTTGTGGATGTTTCCTAACATTCGATTCTGAATGAGTTTGATAGCATGCTGCACGGCTAATGTGGCTAAAGCTGCACACTGTTGGAGAGACTCAATAAGAATGAAGATTTGTTTATGAATTATACAGACTGCAAGCGTTTTCAGGTTAAAATGAAAATAACGATCCGTGAATACAGTAAGAAACAATGGTAACTTTAGCCACATTTAACAGTACATTAGCAACGTGCTAACGAAACACATTCAGAAAGACAATTTACAAACATCACGAAATATAAATGAAATTGGATCATGAACAGTTGGTATCGATCCATCTTTGAGAATCAACTTTTGTGCAAATCCTGTGTTTTACTGACCCTCGTGTGCAAAGCAGTCTGGTGTAAAGTCATTTACACCATACTGGTATATGAATTTATCTGGACACATTCCCTTCATAAATAAAATTACACCACTGTGTCCTTAGTGTTACTGGTACACCGATGTCGCTTGCGAAAACAAAATGGTGGCACCGTGGGTGTAAACATACAGATTCAGGAGGCAGTAATATTATAATAAGATCCCCTTCCTACGTCACAAACGGAAAGAAAACTAACTGACTCATTTTTTCACATGCTTGCAGAGAAAGGCTCAGCAAAACAAAGTTACTGGTTGTCTGTTTTCACATTTTCTGGGTTTGTAGATGCACCGGGGACCCGATTATAGCACTTAAACACAGAAAAACTCAGATTTTCATGATATGTCCCCTTTAAATAAATAAATAGGATCAAATTGGCTCAAGGTACTGAAAAATTGATGCAATATTGTGAGAAAACCATATTGCTATATATGATTGTATCAGAAGAGTTCTAGACTAAAGATGCTTTCTGTACTTTTTTTTTAGTAGAATTATTTCCTACTTATTTTAATTTCTTAGAATGTTTAAAGCATTACACTGCCTGCATTCAGCAGAGTTAATAATATACTGAGTGTCATAATGCGCTAATGTGCGTGCATGCCTTTTGACGCACAGGTGTGCAGATCGTGATCAAACTTGAAGGGCATGTGAAATGAGCTGATAAGTGCTGCTTGATTTACTGGTGCTCACTGTGAGAAATCCACAGTGGAGACTGTGTGCAGTTAGTGTAGTTATCTGGATGGGATCAGCAGTGTCTGCGACAGCAGAGGGGTGTGAGCTCGAAGTGCAGGGGTCTTTATGGGCCCTCTGGCTCACTGACCACAGGCCATTAACTCACATAGAGCCCAGAGCCCGAGCAGCCGAGCACGGAGAGCGCTTGAGCCGTGACCCCACCCGGGATCACCTTATTACTCCTGCACATTATGTCTCCCACTGCGATCCTTCTATTTAAGTGACTTCAGCAGGAAAAGAAGCATGGAGTGAAAGGAGAGAAAGTATGTGTGCGTGTGTTTGTGTTTAGGTTGGAGTTGAGATCTGGACAAAAAGAAAAGTTTCGGTCAAGTGATTTATTGGATGTGTCCACTTGTCTCGGGCTACTTGGAGGACAGATGTGGGGTGGATGGACAGCATCTTGATGGAGGAAATAGAATGGACAGGGGGGCTGTTCATGAGACATGGATATAGAATCAAACAGTGGCCAAGCTTAACTGACCTCAGAAGTACTCCTGTGAGGAAAGAATTAGTCTGGCATGTGTGTCTGAAAGAGAGAGATGGAGAGAGCGGGAGGAGTGGAAATGGAAGCTGATTTACTTTAAGAGCCACGTCACACTTTACAGGCTGCCCCGTAAAACTTCACATGTTACAGGCCTCTAGAGGGACATCAGCTAAAAGTGTGTGGCTCTCGCTGCCAAATGTTGCTGCGGTCAGGCCAGCGCAGGTAGCATTCCTCAACTCCATATTGAAACATGAGGGGGTCATTATCACTAGGATTTATGAAAATAATTAATAACATCAGCATTCATCCATTACATTTCTTTGGGTGCAGAGTTCCATATGTTTAATTTGATAAACGTGTGTTAATTGTATCTGCAATCAACTGAAACACTGAATTAATTTACTGTAGGTAATGAAACCGTTGCATCATCTTACAAATACAGACGGAAAAAAGTATGTTGAATTTACATGATTTAATAGTGTACATCGGTCCCACATGAATCAAGTTACACAAATATAATTTGTTCATGTAACTTCAACATGATGAAATTCAGTAATTTTTAAATGACCCAATTAAGTAGTCTCAAAGTGAATTTTGTGAGGTTCCCTAACATGATTCATTCATCCATCCAATATGTTCTTTTATTCAATTCAACTTCATATATGTGTTATGTGACTGATTCATTAGACTGTACTAGGTAGTCAACAGCCTATTAGCTAACAATAGTGCACAAACTAGTATGTTAAATGCTAACTTTCAGTGCAAAACCGCAATTGAATGTCACATGCCAGTCCACAGCCTAAGAAAATGCCCCACTCCTCTCTACAATGGTAACCCAGTGAAATTTAAAACATTCTAATAATTCTAATATAAGTGAACACTATTAAACAATATCAAGCATCCCCCATTTTTATCTTACTTCAAAACACATAAAATAACATCTAATTTCAACATTTTCTCTCTTGATTCAGTCATATGCAATGCATGCTGGGAACTAACAAGTACCACCCAGTTTCAGTTAATGCAACAAAATTGATTCATGTAATCTCAACACAAACGGATTAATTAAACTTCAATATTAGATATATTTAAGTGGACTGAACACAATGAAATTAAGTTAGGACAAAATGTGTAGGAATTGTGTTGCTTTAGCTCATTTTAATTAAGTAATTTGAACAAGCAGCAAAAATCAGTGTAGATATGGATGGATGGATGGATGGATATATGGATGGATGGATGGATGGATGTGTAATTTCTATTACCAATCCCATCTGAATGCCTATGAGTAAAGTGACAAGAGTCACACTCTTCTGGGCATGTGCCAATTTTTCCCTAACTTCTTAATCAAGTCCGCGATGTCAGGTTTGTTTTGTCTCTCACATGTTAATTCAGTTGTTAATGGAAGCTGAAGTTGCAAATGTCCAACAGCTCAAATACACCGGTACAAGCCGTCAGAAATGTGCACACATCAAAACAGAAACATGAGGATGTGTGACAGTTAGTTTCCCAAGTCAAAGGCTGTGCTCTTCTGGGCTGTTTATCAACAGTGTACTGTAGTTAGTCAATGAGTCTTAAAGAGACAGTTAATTCAAAAATTCAAATTTTGATTTCTTTTATTATTTGAATTTCTTTTCAACAAATCATCTGATCTGTTTCACAAATTTGAACTGAATGATTCTTTCACAAATCAAACTGATTCTTCAATGAATCAGTTGCAGCAGTTGTTGAATTAACAGCTAACCGGAGTCAAAGATTATCGGCACTTTTGTGGGTTTTTTTTCAGTGTTTTCTTTGAGCTGTTACAGAAAAAGTTCCATGTGAAGTTTAAAAAAAGTCATATAAGTCAGGTCAGGTTTGGAACGACATGAGGATGAATAAATAATGACAGAATGTTAATTTTTTGAGTGCACTGTCCCTTTAAAAATAAGTTATGAGTGATGTTTAAGTCCATTCAGTGTTGAAACAATGTATGTGTGTGCGTTTGCAGTAGGGTTTCGGCAGACAGTGTGTAAGGTACTTTAGTTTTACTGCTGCTCTGATTTCTATAGGGCCCAGGGGTGAAGGCCAATGTCACGGACATTTCACAAGCACAGCTGATTTATAGTGCAGTCACTGGCTTTTTTAAAACATGGCCAGACAAATCCATGTTTTCCCCCTGCTTTCAGGGTTTACAGCCCCCTCCGAGCTTCACCTCACTCTTTCCCCGGCCCCACCATCAACACCCTACTGTTCACATTACAGCACAGTTAGTTTGCCCTATGGACCGCCAGTTTGGAAAACACACTCCAATGCCCTGGAGTCAGTGTGTTTATCCTAATCCTTTACCCCCTGCGCTCTTACAGAGAACACAGGAAGTGTTTCTATCAGTCACAGATTGCTACAACACACATACACACGTTTTAAGACACACCTTGCATACTTCACCGCACCTCCCGCAAATTAAAAAACATTTCACTGTGAGCAACTCTTGTCGAAATGATCTTCAGAGACAGCAAGTAAGCGATTAGATTATCTGTTAAAAAGATAAACACAGGAGCCCTTTCATTAACCTAATGAAGACAAAGCACACTGATGAGCTCTTAAGTCAATTAACAATATTTTTAAGAAGACAAAAAATCGGAAACGGACCCCAAAGGAAAATTATCATGCAGAGAGAGTTTCTCCTGGTTTAAACAAATTGTGCGATACCCTCCGGTTCAAGTCAGTTGACATCTACCCTCAGTGTGAACTCCTCTCCTTCTCTGCTCTTCTATCTCATACACCAGCAAGCTTTCATTAACTATAATTAACTGCACACAGTCTGTGCATCTCCAGTAAGCATGAGCTGAGATAGGGAGACAGAGAGAGAGAGACTCAGTGGACACAACCTCACTATAGAAACAGGCAGACAGGAAAACACACAGAAGGAAAGCTTGTGTCCACACTGCAATTAAGGTAAATCGAGACCTGGATGTTCTGACAGAATGCATGAAATATGCTGATCTAATGTTTTACCACTTAATTAAACAGATAAACACATTTAATGGGTTAATAAACAAAACTCCTCATCTTATTAGACAGCTGTGTGGTACCACAGTGTGTGTCTATCCATCACTAAACTTCTGTTCATTATTACCATTTTTGGCATATTTATCTTACTTAATTACTGTAATTGACATTACTTTAGTTTTCATTTTTATTTAAATGTTTTAATTGCTACTTTCTTTGTGACTCTGCACTTTTTTTTTTTTTTTGCACAATTGATGTGATATTTTATATGGTAGCATTGCTATACACTGTTTTCATTTTACTTTCTTTTTACATGGTAGCATAGCTACACTACCGTTCAAAGATTTGGGGTTGGGTGGGGAGAGAGAAAAGGTAACACTTTATAATAAGTATAGTGTAATAAAGTACTTACAAATCATTTGTAAACTGTTAGTTTATAGGTAATAGTTTATAAACTGTAGTTAATACATTTATAGGCTATATACAAATAGTGAGTTCTTCATTCATTGTTATGTAATTAACAATTAACAAATTATGATTGTTTAATTAACTCATATATAAAGAGTCAGATGATGCTTTGTTAACAACCTAATAATAGTACATATAGTTCTCACTTTAAATTAGGTCATGGAAAATGGGACATTGACATTAATTAAGTGCTTTAAACCAACCTTTATTAGACATTAATTGCATTCATATTCTGTGTTCCTTAAAATGTTTACAAATACATTAAACACACACACACACAAAATATATATATATATATATATATATATATATATATACTGTACAAACTGTATTTTCTATTGGTAATATAATTCTACTGTATATTCTCCACTTTATTTTAGGGTCTTTTAACTAGTTGCTTATTAGCATGCATATTACTATAATATTGGCTATTTATTAGTACTTAAGCACATATTAATGCCTTATTCTACATTCTTATTCTACAACTTAACAACTACATTACTAACTATTAATAAGCAGTAAATTAGGGGTTTATTAATATTGAGGGAAAAGTCAAAGTTAATAGTTTATATGTGTTCCCTATACTAAAGTGTTACCAATCTATCCCCTAAACCTACCTGTAATCCTAATGCATTTTAACGACGTGATCTTATGAGTATTTGTATGTAATTCATATTGACACCATTTTATTTATTTATTTATTTATAGTGGTTATGTTTAGCTTTGGGTATAGGCTTAATGTAGTTGTAAACATTTTAATGAACTCAATAATAATGCAATTAATGTCCAATAAAGGTTGGTTTAAAGCACTTAATTAATTTAATTTCCCCATCTTCCAGGACCTAATCTAAAGTGCGAACTATTTACAGTTAATATGCTGTTAATAAAGCATTAACTCTTTACATATGAGCTAATTAAACAATAACTTTGTTAATTACAGTAACAATAAATTAAGAACTCACTATTTGTATATAGTCTTTTAATGTATTAACTACAGTTTATAAACTATTAATTAACTAATAGTTTGCAAATGATTTGTAAACACTTCATTACACTATACTTTTTATAAACTGTTACCAAAAAAAGAAGGGAAAAAAAAGAAGTTAATAATTTTATTCAGCAAGGATGCATACATTTCAAATAAATGCTGTTCTTTTCAACTTTTTATTCATCAAATATATATCACAAAAAGCAGCACAAGTGTTTTCAACATTCATAATAATAAGAAATGTTTCTTGAGCTTTTAGTATGATTTCTGAAGGATCATGTCACACTTAAGACTGGAGTAATGATGCTAAAAATTCAGCTTTGCAGTCACAGGAATGAATTACATTTTTAAAGCATATTCAAATAGAAAACAGTTATTTTAAATTGCAGTAATATTTCACAATGATACTGTTTTTACTCTATTTTGATCAAATAAATGCAGACTTACTGCAGACTTACTGACCCCAAACTTTTGAATTGGCAAACTGTATGGCAAAGCAAACATTCCTTTTTTTTTTTTTTTTTTTTTTTTTGTCCAACCAACAAAGTGCACTAAACTGAAAATACAGAAGAAAAGAGAGAGAGATACATAGAAAAGTAAACACTGTGAACACTAACCTTTGTCCACCTCTTTCAGCTGCACTAACTGAGGTCTGTCCAAGTGTTAGTGAGGTTGTGGAAGGTAAAATGTGAGGGCTCAGTCCAGGACCTGAGAGAAAGCAGATTATGGTCACTCCTAATAGCCATAGAAGATGAAAAGAGAACTGAAGTGAAGAAATACACATAAAATGTAAACATCCATGTGTTTCTTAATTTCTATGGGTTGTATGACATCACTGTTTAATTTTATAGTGATCTACAGTGTCCAAGTTATGTATATTTCTTCGTCAAAGTAGAAAATAAAATTCATCAATGAATGTTCTTGAAGGGATAGTTCACCCAAAAATGAAAATTCTGTCTTCATTTACTCCCCCTCAAGTTGTTCCAAACCTGTACGAATTTACTGCCGAACACAAAAAATGATATTTTGAAGAATGTTGGTAAGCAAACAGTTGATGGACCCCATTGACTTCCATATATGGGGGAAAAATACTATGGAAGTCAATGAGGCCCATCAGCTGTTTGATTACTGACATTCTTCAAAATATCTACTTTTGTGTTCAGCAGAAGAAAGAAATTCATACAGGTTTGGAACAACTCGAGGTTGAGTAAATGATGACAGAATTTTCATTTTTGGGTGAACTATCCCTTTAATATAAACTTTATTTCTTTATTTTAACAAAATTATGATATTACATTATCCATCACAAACCACCTTTCTTCAAGCCATAACTAGAAGGAAGAAGAGGTTAATTCAACAAAATGGCACTTGCAAAATATTATTTAATCATGATATTTTCTAATGTCTGACTGCAGCAGATGAATAGATGGAACTGATAACCATGTAGTCTCAGTTCATTTATTCTTCAAAGTAATGGTATGTCAGTTTTATAATAAACATTTGACACATTATTTATCTGACAGTACTAAATGACAGGCAAGGAAAAACACAGATTTTATGAGAAAATGGTAATACAGATACCCAAACATAAGCGAATCCAAAATAATATTTGTCCTGTTAGTAGCCTTTGTCCCAGTACTCAAGAATCCGAGCACACCAACAGCCCAAAACACAACAGCTCCACCATTTCAGCTTTGCTCATTATTGTACCCTTTTTTCTTCTCTCACCCTTTTCTTTCAATAAACTTATTCTCATCCATCCTCTAGGGTTTCCATCTCCATCCCCCTCTCTTTCTTTCCCTTTCTGTCGTTTTCTTCCTCTCAGCTGCCCAAACAACAAGGCCCGAAAAAGATTGCAGTTCATTTCAAAGCGCAGTGGATGGAGGCCTCATTTACGCGCTCCTGGCAACTCAATCAGGCCAGCCAGCCCTGATGAGTGAGTGACTAGTTTCAGACTGCCAGTCAATATGTGTCTGCCATGATAGAATGTCGGCATCTTCACCTCTCTCTCCTTCTCTATCTCTCCTTTTTCCCCTTGTCTAATCAATGTTATCAAAATGGAGGAAAAGGGAAAAGAAAAAACATTGAGACACAATAACTATATCTCACTCTCACACCAACAAGAGAATCACATTAACCCGATCCAGACTGTGAGTTATACTTGTGAAGAAAATGATGATGATGATTCTCTCGCTGTCTTGTTTTATAACTTGAAAAATTATATTTTGACCCAATTAGATGTCATAGTTATAGGGCCGTTAGTTGTAGTCAAGTTAATAGTAGTCGACCCAGTATTTTTATTTATTTATTTATTTATTTATTTATTTTTTTGCACATTTCTGTATAATGGTTGCACCGCCTAACTTCATTTTGTTGGACAATTTTTTTTTTTTTTTCATTTATTATATTATATTATATTATATTATATTATATTATATTATATTATATTTCTAAGAACTATTAATGCCAAAATATTTCATAAGATTTTCTTTTCAATAATTTATTTTTTTCATTGATATAAGGACATTTTTTACTTTATGCCTAAAAAAAAATCTAAATTAATTTTAATTTCAATTTCAAGAAATTTAAAAACATGACCATCATTGAAGATGTGTATTCAAGTAATTGTATATATGAATTGCATTTAAAAAAAAAAAAAAAAAAAATTAAAAGATCCGTATGAACAAAAAAATAGAGCATGAGTCACATTACTGACCCCTTAACACCCATCTAGACACAATCATGTAACCATACTCATACAGCTACTGTATACGAAATACATGGCTGGTATTAGTAAAAAAAAGTAACTTTCTTTTTTCTCTCTCATTTTTTGCGCTGATACCTCAGTGTGTGTCTGTCTTATTAAAACACAGACTCTCTCTCTCTCTCATGGCCGACTGGGCTGGAGTGTCCCCAGTGTCCTCTATTACCCAGCGCCCCACTGAACATGCTCTGCAGTCTGCTGACCTCCTGCCCTGCCTGTCACCCTGATGGCTACTGTTATCCTGGGCTACTTATTTCACCAAAACGGCCTTTTGTTCCTCCTTGTATTGAAAACATCAAGCCAAGCCAATTACAGGCATAAACAGACCGGTCATTTCTAGAAAGGTGAGTTTGTTTGTGTGTGTGTTTGTTGGAGGGTGGGGGGAGTTGTTTTGATCTATCAAATCCATCTTACAAATTGACACAGAAAAAGAAAGATTCAGAGGGAATTCATTGAAAATAAATTAATTGCGGCCACTGATGACATTGATTATTTGAATGCGCTGTCTGCATTGCTTTAGCACCAGGTTAATGTTCAAAATTCCTTGCAGAGACACTGAAAAATACAATATTAATGCAGTTCAAGAATCTAAAACAAATAAAAACTTTATAAACATTAATGTTTTTAAATCTTTTTAGGTTCATAAAATATTGAATTCATGCAATCAGTAGGTTGATTTGTTGTGTTTAATCAATGAGATTTAAATATGCTCAATGCCAGCACATTTAAAAAAAATAAATTCAATTCAAAACTCAAAACATGCTTATAATATTGTAACTAAAATTATCATTGTATATTTATCTGTCTTATTATTTTTGAACAATTGTTAGGTTTAGGGTAGGGGTAAGGGTTAAAGGGTTAGTTCACCCAAAAATGAAAATTCTGTCATTTATTACGCACCCTCATGTCGTTCCACACCCGTAAGACCTTTGTTCATCTTTAGAACACACATTGAGATATTTTTGATGAAATCCGATGGCTCAGTGAGGCCTGTATTGACAGCAAGTTAATTTACACTTTCAGCCCAGAAAGGTTCTAAAGACATATTTAAAACAGTTCATGTGACTACAGTGGTTCAACCTTAATGTTATGAAGTGACGAGAATACTTTTTGTGCGCCAAAAAAAAAGACTTTATTCAACAATATCTAGTGATGGGCGATTTAAAAACACTGCTTCATGAAGCTTCGAAGCTTTACAAATCTTTTGTTTCGAATCAGTGGTTCGGAGCGTCTATCAAACTGCCAAAGTCACGTGATTTCAGTAAACAAAGCTTCGTTACATCATAAGTGTTTCAAAACGTTTCGAAAATACAAAGGTTCATGTGACTTTGGCAGTTTGATACACGCTCCGAACCACTGATTCGAAACAAAAGATTTGTAAAACTTAGAAGCTTCGTGAAGCAGTGTTTTGAAATCGCCCATCACTAGATATTGTTGAATGAAGTCCTTATTTTGTTTTTGTTTTTTGGCACACAAAAAGTATTCTCATCGCTTCATAACATTAAGGTTGAACCACTGTAGTCACATGAACTGTTTTAAATATGTCTTTAGTACCTTTTTGGCCGTTTGAAAGTGTTAATTATCTTGCTGGCAATGCAGGCCTCACTGAGCCATCGGATTTCATCAAAAATATCTTAATTTGTGTTCCGAAGATGAACGAAGGTCTTACGGGTGTAAAACGACATGAGGGTGAGTAATTAATGACAGAATTTTCATTTTTGGGTGAACTAACCCTTTAGGTGCTAAAAAATTCTATATAATAGTAAAATGTAACTATATACATATATTTATAATATTAATATAAATGATTCATAAAGATTTTGTTTTTTCTAAAGCTGCGCATATATAAATACTTTCATGTTTTAGAAGTTGTCAACTTGTATGCTCCCCTCGCTTGAACAGAAGTGAGTGGTTTTTAAAACATAAAATGAATTCGTAATTACTTATATATTCTATTCTGAACATGCATACCTTTGGAAGAGTTTGCATTACTCCATACTAAAATGATTTCCCATACAGTGATGACATCTTGGCAAGAGTGGGTGTACGTGCCCGCCATCCTCTTGCAGTGGAAAATGCTGTTGACTGCCTAATAAATCTGCTTTACCGCCCAAAGGTCAGCAGGAAGCATTACAGAGTCTCCGCAACGGCGGGATTCGTCTACAAAGCACATCTCCTCACTCCTTTTTCCAAGGATCACTGAAATTTATAAGTTGCTGAACAAGTACTAAAGGCCATTAAAAGCGTAGCTGGAATTTATGTGAGGCAGAGGTGGAAATTATATAATTAGGGGGCTCAAATAATTTTTCAGTCGGATTCTTCTCACAGACCTTTAAGTTTAATTGGGTGCTAACGGCAGCTAGGAACCAATGATGACGACAGACACGGGAAATAAATCAGGGGGAAAAGTCAGAGGTCGCACTTATACATGAGGAAGACATATGTAATGAGGAGGAAGAGAGAACGAGGCTCTTCACATTGTTCACAGATACTTTTTAAGGTCTATGTCTTTTAATTGCTTGACCTCTTTGTCAATTTGACCTCATCATGGACGTACAGACCCATTTAGTGTTATGTAAATACCGACTTGTCCTTTACATCGCATCCTAACCAGGCACAATACCAGCGGCACTGAAAGCAGAAATCTCAGCCAATCAGAAGTGTGTGTGGGCGGGTTCTGTCACACCTCCGATTACACTGCTGAAGATCGTAAAGTTGCATCCCAAATGATCCATACGCTGTGCATTTACATTATACATTATGTACTTTGCCATCTGAATTTTGGAACAATAGTGACATCTCAAATTAAACATAAAATTTTTTACTACATGGACGCATTTGTTGTCGTCCATTTGAAGGAAGTGACATTACATTTAGCTTTAGCACATCTAGCTGCTTCTGCTATTACAAAATGGTGTAAAATAGAAAAAAGTAAAACATATACCTTGTATTTTTAATGGCTTCCATGATGCTTCTTCAGATTGCATCTTCTCAACGTTTTCCTTGTAAATATTGATAGATTTGTCTTATAATATCCAATGTTTCCCAACTTCTGTAGTCAGAACCGCATACTGTACTTCTATGGCAGTTAAAGTAGTATGCTAGTATGTGGTTCCGAATTCAGCACAGGTTTAATGCTTGAGAAACATGAGCATCAGGATTTTAGTCCAATAGTTTTCCGGTGTGGGCAGAGCCACCCAGCACAACTTTTCCGAAATAGTAACCATGTAACCGATAAAATGTAGTAGTGCTGCTCATCACCATTGCAATTGGTTGAAACAGAAACTTGGGCTGAATTCAGAATAGCACACTAACATACTACTTTTACCATTTCTACTAGATATACAGCTAAAAGACAGAGCTTTTATCCCCTGTTGCTTCGCCTTGCCATGTCTGACAGTTACCAAACTGGTTATACATAACCAAAACAAAGTCAAACTACTAAATAAACAAAGGCAAGATTCATCATTAAGAATACGGAGGGGAAAAAGCCCTTTCATGTCTATCAAAGTTTTTTAATCTCTACCAGGAAAAACGGGCTGGTGTTCAATCAATCAGTTCCAGATTCACTTTTCATTTATTTATTTATTTTGGGCCGGTCCTCTACAGCAGTCTGCTTTAATAATACTCCCATCAGCAGATGCATTCAGCGGAGATTTCCAATTTATTTCTAATCAAGCTTTATCTAATATTCTCCAGACAGGCAATTAAAATTTCAGAGTACAACGAAAAGCCATTGCTCACTTTTTATTTTCTCCCAGTGTTCATTTAGAGTGTTATTTCATTAAAAATGCTCTCGTTGATGAGTTTGGTGCTATTTGCCGGCACATTTAATTACTATATTCAGCATCCTCTCCTGTTGAGAACCCTATCAGACACTTTTGCCATTCTGTCCATTTAAAATACCTTTACGAGACAGCGCGCAGGGTCAAAAATCTACTTTAATTACTCAGACACCAAAAAATGAATCTTTACCACAATCAATTCTGTCTTATGCATCATTGTCGAGACCATGGGCCATGTAATTTAGGAAATCTCTGTCTGCGTGTAGTGTATCAACTGTAATTTACTCCCACTGCACATTTTATCACTAACAGTACCTTCATTGAGTATAGCTACTCCTATAGTTTATAGTAGGTCTTACACTAACCTCCGTTTCTCCATTAAGATAGCATGATCCAGAAGGGTTTAATTGAAAAGGCTGAATTTGTCATTAGAAGTTATAATGAGATTCTTCTAGTGAAACATTGTTGAGCTAAAGTAGCTACAGCTTAGCTTTAGAGCTCCATAAACAAGCAGCAGAGTGTTCATAGCCCTTTGTGGATTAACCATATGTAATGCTTTATTGGATTCATTATTTGTTTCTGGCAAGGAGGAAAAACACATCCTTTCAAACCATCATAGGAGGTAAAATCAATTTAGCTATGTTTTAGCATTAGCATTTTGTCACCTTATCTTCCTGACAGTCAGGTGGCTGTGGCATATTAGTAGTTTCAAACACCCGAAAAATCTCTTTCTAAGTTTCTAAGGAGGTTATAGGCTAAGTGGGTGAAAGAAATCCATAAGAGAAGAGAAAATGCATTCAAAATAACATAAGCTAGATTCTTCAAAACAAATGCTAAATCACTTACTATCTAACTTGGAATCATTCTTTTTATGCAATTTTACATTGTTTTATAGATAAATGTCAAATATACAGTTAATTTATTTATGTTTAAAATGTTTTAATATAAAATTATTCACCTTAAAGTATCGGTGAACAACACAAAGCCTGCAAACAGACATTGACATAGCTTCTTAGCTTTGTTTAGCACTGCTAATACGCAGCTAGCTGCTGTGTCAGTGACTCATTGATATGACCTTTAGATAATGCTCAAGATTCAGTAACACAACCTCAATATCATCAACATGATACGTGAGGAGGTCTATAGAGACCAACAATCAGAAAGAGAACACATTTAACTACTAATATATATGATTGCAATGTTTCTGTAATCATAAAGAATCAAGTCACTCAAATTGTTTTATTTTTGTATGTACGATTCCTTTGGAACATTTATGAGGAAATTCTGTTATATTTAGATACAGGTCATACTGGCTGCTGATATGTAGAACTGGCTGGTATTAACGACCTCTGTGATTAGTTTGCCAATAAACCACTCGCTTCTGTTCAAGTGAGGGGAGCATACAGTCCTAATGTGGTATTGATTTGGATGTTTGGCCTAAAATGTGTACATGATCACAATTGCTAATGAACCAGTCAGAACCACATTTAAAAATAGTAATAATAATCTTAATGTGTGGGGAAAAGAAAGCCTTTTCTTTACAAACAATAATAATAAATGATGATAACAATGATAATAATGATAATAATAATAATAAAATGTCTATCACAGAACAAACTAACATATTAGCTACTACTACTACTACAAAAAAAAGGCTAATCTATGGAATAAATTCACTGCAACCAAAATCCTTAAAGGATTAGTTCACTTTCAAATGAAAATTAGCCCAAGCTATCCTAGGTGTATATGACTTTCCTCTTTCTGATGAACACAATTGGAGATATTTTAATAAATATCTTGATACATCGGAGCTTTATAATGGCAGTGAACAGGGATCAACGAGTATGAGCTGAAGAAAGTGCTTCCATCCACATCCATCATAAACATATTCCACACGGCTCCGGGGGGTTAATAAAGGCCTTCTGAAGCGAATCGATGAGTTTGTGTAAAAAAAAATATCCATATTTAACAAGTTATGAAGTAAAATATCTAGCTTTCGCCATGACTGCCTTCTGTAATTCAACGTACGAAGAAAGTGTAAAACTCGTGCCATTCAAAAAGCTTACTCTACATCCTACGCCTTCCCTATTCAACTTACGGAAAAAAATTTAACTGACGTGACGCCAGTTTACACTTTCTTCGTAAGTTGAATATGGAAGGAATTACAAGCCCAATTAAACATGCTGTTTTCATGGTACTTTTAAGAGTTGTGTATTACTAAATAGAAAGTATCCACCGCTTATTAGCTGCAAAGGTTGCTGTGAGGAAAATGTTCACTTTAGTTCACATATACTACTTAAAATTAATATACTTCTGGTACAGGTTCTTTATTTTGTTTACATACCAAATAAGTGAAAATCAGCCACCATAAAGTACAATAAATTATCAATGTAGTCCTGTTACTGAAAGGGTAATTTTGCCTACTTCATTGGTTGTGTCCTCCCTCTTCCTACGCCCCTTATTTTTAACATCTCAGGTACTGCTGGTTGGAGGGCAGCCTCTCCAGACTGTCTCCGGGCCCATGGTGTTTAATCAGAGACTCTTTGATTTCATGCACTGCTTCACTTTCACTGCATCTGTCTTGCTTATGGCAAGACAGGGGTGAAAGCAGCCCGAAGCTTATGTGAAAATTGTGCCTGCGAGGGGAAGAGTACAATGCGTGCCAGGGGTACAAGATAATACAAGCAAAACACAGACTCGCAAACGCTCATACACAAACACACACGCGCACATACACAAATCACGCCCTAAGTACTGCACGCTTCTCGCCTATTTAGGGCGACCGTGTCCAGCAGTGGATTTGAATATGCATGACTCTCCCAGAATCCCTTGCAGCGCAGCCTCTGTGCCTAGTGTGCGTTGGCCCACTCACAAAACTATGGAAAAACAAGCATCTCATTTGAATACTTTACCAGCATATCCTGTCATAGACAATAAATACTTAGCCATGAAAGGACATTATAATTTGGAAAACAGCAGGATGTAAAAAACAAAGTTATCGTAATGCATACATTATATTTGACATTTGGCTACACATTAGAATAAGTGTTTACCACCTATACTGTATTTGCAAATACTTACTAAATGAGACTTAAATGTGTTAAGATGCAAATCTGTAGCTTGGTTTGATGTCAGGATTGTTTTTAACACTTTGCTAAGTGTATTTTAGATCATATCAATGAGAGAACGAGCCGTGTGAAACCGGTCAATGCAGGGTTGAGCACAAAGTCAATCTTAGCCCATGGCAGTGCATTAGATATTACTTTCAGATCAGCAAATGTCTTTTGGCATTTGGCAACATTGAAATATCGTCAGAATAACGTAGTTCATTCTGTCCCTGCTCTCTCACATGTCTGCTAGACAGCTTTTCAAAACCAAACGAGTGATGAATGAATGTGGAAACAACAAAGTATTTTAAATATTTGATATTTAGAATAAGCGGCCGTTTACACAACAACATACACAACTAAAAACGGAAAACTTTTTATGCGCTTTGGCCGTTCATTTACACGACAATGGTGTTTTGGGGGCCTGAAAACGCAAGCTTTTGAAAACGGGTTTGAAAGTGCACATTTTTGAAAACGATGTGACATTGCCAACTACTGGCCTGGCAGCATAATAAGGCTACAGTGTTTTTAGTCGTTTTTGCGGATCCGTGTGAATGGGGATCATTTTGACATCGTTGTCATCTGTACATGAAAAAAGCAAAAGAAAAACTTTTCCATTTTTAGTACATCATTGTACTAAAGGCATCAATACAACTCTTGATACAATGTCAGTATCCCAAGGATTCATTCTTATTTCCGCACTCACACCTGTATGTCTTTTCCCAACCCTATAATTTTATAATGCTTTTTATTATTATTATTGCTTTTTTTAATCTGCACAGCCATGGAAGCATAAAATATAACTGATTTGTATATAGTAAAATAAAAGAGTGTAGTGTCTATCATGCTATGTTGTTCAAGTGCAAACCAAGTTGTGTACTTCATGTTTCTATAATTGCCAATAATGAGTTGATTAATAATGGGAGCTCAGGATAAGGAAAAAAGTTTTGTATATATATATATATATATATATATATATATATAGCAAACCCACCATATTTTAATAGATACTACAGTTATTTTGTAACAGAATGTACTTTTAAGAGTTTTTTTTTTTAGTTGTTTAGACCTCAGATATGCGATTTATATGTAAACATAGCGCCAATTTGACAATTTGTTTAGACACTTTAGGAGATGTGAGCTCCAGGCCGTCAGCGACCGTTCAGTGCTCATGTACTCTCAGAGAACAGCTTCATCTTGCCCAGTCCTTCAGGAATTTGCCGCTGGCTCTTATGTAGATTGTGTTTAAACATGAGGTATAATAAATAAAATCTTTGGTCTTATTAATCTAATACTTGTTCCAGAGCTAATAGATTTGGCTTAACGGCTATATTAAGTGCACTCTCTCTCATAATACTCTACATATTACAATGAGTTTCAATGAAGCGACTTAACGTTCCTTCGTTACTAGTTCTAAAGTGACATTTTAGAATTAGTAACGGAGGCTTGGGCTCAACTGTTAACACTCTGGAGTCGGGAAACGCGCCGGCGCCAGCGTAGCAGCAAAATCAACTTAAAATACTCCGTAAATTTTTTGTCATACAGACAGACGTAATATATTAATTGAAACTATAGAATGTCTTATTTTATTTGTGTACATTTAGAATAAAAACAAAACGTTGAGCTTTTTGCAAAATAAAGAAAACTAACATGATGCATGATCTGTCGTCTCCCTCTGAACGAAGTACAATCTAATGCTCCCTCAGAAAATGAACTGTAACTTAGTGAATACTAATCACACAAAAATGAGACAAATGTTTAAAGAAACATTGAAATGTCAGGTTTTAAATTGTGTAAGTCAAATCAAAAACAAATATTCTCTGTTTATGTAATCTGTATGAAAATAGAGACTCAGACGTATCAGACGTTGGCGACTCAGCTCATTATCCACTAATTCGGCCACGCCCACGGAGTGGGCGCGCTATTCAGACGCAAATTCTGAGACGATACATGCAACAGAGTGAACGCCCGCGTCAACTCGGAAAAATGCCTTGAGCTTGGTGAGTTTCATGCTGGCTACTTTTCATTGTTTTGAGATGCGGTGAAGAATAATTCTAAAAGGGTTTACCTCAGTGGAAGAGCTGGTTTCACTTTCATTTCGAGGATCAACTAGATCAAGCCAATTATTGTGAATGGTACGTTTTTTTATTTTTTATTCTTTAGTTCTTTATTCTAATAGCGATATAGTGTCTGTGAATATTAAACCGCAAAAAGACTGTTTAAATATGAATCCTGCAAGTTTTGTGTGTCTCATTGTGGATTAATAGGGCAGATCGATGCGCGGTTTCCTTTACAACACATAACTTACATTAATAAATTGCCATGGCTATTCCCAAACTATATTGTCAACTTGAGATTTGAATCCGTGGCGGAAGGAAGTAGTTCCTCACAAAAGAGGGTTTTTAAAGACAATCCGTTTTTGTTTCTTTTTTATTTACACACTCGTGCCATTGAACTGTTGTATAACCGCAATATCACACTCGTAGCTGTGCGATATTGCTGTATATCAGCACACTGTGATTACCTATGGCTGAAACACAACCGTGTTGATAAACAGCCATATCGCACGGCTATCCGTGCTCATTTTTATATATACTATCATGCATATCATGACATCATTTACACCTTATCACTGTGCTTCAAACAGCCTTGCTGCATAATCTGTATGTTGCCATATGGGATCACCATTACAACAGGAGTACCATCACAATAACACCAGGTCTCCAAGACAAAACAATGAAACAACTGTAAAGATGCCAAACCTGTCACCACAGTTGTCAAGCCCTCACACCGAGAAGTCTAGCCAGGTCACTCAAAGAGTGCCAAAACCTGAAGAGTGGTGCTACAAGAGAGTCTATGTCTGAATTTTCAAAACGCTAGCAGGCTAGCACTCCCAGGCCATCTCCTGCAGTCCCCGTGCAGAAGTGGCTAATTAAATACTAAGGTAGGAATAAAATCTTAATGAGAAACACAAGCTCGCAGCAGAGTTTGGCAGCGGCCAGCCAGCTCTTATTAGGTGTTCTCGCCCATATGTGCTTGGGTGAAGTACCCATTAGCGCTGTCCCTAATGGAGCTCCCTCCATGTTAGCATTAGCCTGCTGCGACTAGCGTGCCCGCAATTTTCCCCCCAAAACTTGGCAGCCGAGTACTGAGGAGAGCCCCGCGATGAAATTTCTTCGCCTCCGTAAATATTTTATGCAAATGAAAATTTAATTCTTTGCTTAGTTTAAGCAATTTCCCCCTGTAAGTAGTGTGTCTGCAAAAGAGATTACAACATTTGCTGGTTTGTTTATAATTTAATTTTTTGATGTCAGGGCTGGCGGAGGCTAGAGACGGAACACCTGTGAGTGTTTATAATGTCCCATCTCTCTCACAGCTGTTCCTTTTCAAAACACCTCGCCAGTGTAATAATTTCATAAAATTTCATGATTTACCATCTGCTAGGGCCCAGCTATAAGCACATGCAATAAGCAATTGTATGGCGCTAGGCCCAGAAAGGTACAATAACTGTATATTTTACCTTAATAGCTTTTCCGGGGCATGCAAATTTCCGCTCAGCAGATTGCTGGGATGCTACGGCGTACGACGGGCCAGCTTACCTCACTGGTGTAATTTTTTTTTTTTTTTTTTTTATCTCTCTTTCTATTCTCTTGTGCTTTATCTGACGTCCACAAACACAAGCTCTTGTTTGCTCTGTGTTTCAATGCATGTTTGGTCCACGTCAAAATCGAGATATCAAACTCGAGAAGAAAGAGGGACAAGGTAGGAGGTGCGTGCGGATCATTTCCTTTTTAGCATATAATGTCTGTGCATTTGGGTAATTAAAATGATTACTACAACAATTAAAGCAAGTAATTAGAAACTAATTACACTGGCATTTTTTGTGATTACAGGAGCAGATGAAAATAGTGCTCAAAATTAAATTCATTGCATATTCATGGAAATGAAATTAAATAGTGCTGGGTGAATGAGATAATAGGGGCGGGAGGGGAGGGTGGGATTCGCGGTTTGTTCGCGAGGAACAGGCTGTTGCTAATGTTTCCAGCCGACATTTTGCTAAATCAGTGATAATCTTTTAATGGCCTTAAAAGGAGTTAATATTTGAAAGACAGTCAAAAGCATTGGGGGTGTATTTTTCTCCCTCTCTCTCTTTTTCTTTTATCAATTCACTCATTCTCTCACCCTCTCTCAGAATGATAAAACCTACCAGCTGTGGCACAATAGAAAACATTTAATCATTATCTAGTCAAATGGAGCTGGAGAAGAAGGGGCTTCCTTGCTATCTCTCTGTTGCTCCATGCACAGCTATGGATTAAATTAAAGAATTGCACTCATTTTTCCATCTCCCCCTCTCTCTTTTACCGTTTCCATCCTCTCTCTTTCTCTCTCTCTCTCTCTCTCTCTCTTTCTCTCTCTCTCTCTCTCTCTCTCTCTCTCTCTCAAGCACCTTCATGCCTTTGGCTGCTGCCATGATCATGTAATGAGATTCTTCAGATTAAATAGATTTCCTGTTAAACTCGGGGCTCAGCAGATAGGGTGTCAAGAATGAATGGTTATTAACATTTAAATATATCACAGAATAAGAAAGAGTGAGGGAAGCAGTGCAGGAAGATGAGAGGAATAGAAAGAGATACTAAGGAAGGACAGGAGTGGCAGCAAGAGGGGGAAAAAACAATATGAATATTTCATTGTTGTTGGAGCACGGTGGATTCTGTTTTGTCTGCCTTCTGCTACACATTCCTGCAAAAAATAATATAATTAAAAAAGCAACGATGACACAAACTAATTAGAGAGATGCAAGTGGGTTGTATTTACCTAAGGGTAATTAACGAGTCATATTTATGTTGACCTGCACCATTCACCTGTATGCTGCTCTCAAAAACATACATGCTTATACTGTATGTACACACATTTGATACAAACAATTTGGGTTGCCAATTTAGCTGAGGAAAACAAGGGATACTACATTTCTGTATGCCAATTGAGAGTTATGTAAAATATTGGTGGCAGGTGACAATAAACCACATTGGAAACAGAAAAAAGTAACAGTGCATATCTGCAGCTGTGTATAAAAAGAGACGCTTCTTGACTGAATTAAGAGAAATACAATCACTTTGATTTTGGCATACAATTTCATTGCATTTGTCATATAAATAAATTCATTTTAATGTCAGACTATAGTGTCTGACATTATATTATATATATTTTTTAAAAAATAAATAATATTTATTGACATTATATTAAATATATATTTTTAAATGATTTATTTCTTAATAATGACACTTGCAAAAGTCAAATGCTCAAAGCATTCTCAGCTTTTCAGCTATTACATACAAGATAAACTGTGTCCCATATGAATTTAATATGGAATATAATTCTATTCATTTAAATTTGGGATGATTCCATATTATATGGGACATATGGCAACAGTGACAAACACATTTACACAAACACACACTCACTTCTCTCCCTGTGCCTCTCTCTCTCACACACACCGCTGTTTCTTCCTCCCTCTCTACCGTAGATTATTACACAAGATTAATAATGTAAATTTCACTGCCTGGCTTGCCTGAGAAGACCATGCTTTCAGAAATGGATGGCCCAACCATCCATCACCTCATTTTTTCCAACCCTGTCCTTTTTCATTTTTCACCATTCCTTTAGGGGAAAAAAAGGAGTGGTGGAGAAGAGACTAAAGTAAAAAGAGAGAGAGAGAGAGAGAGAAACACCTAACAGAGGATTGCACTTGAAATGACTGCCCAATGTGACTGGACTGTCTGGCTAGAGGTTAGTGAGAGCTAGAAGCAAGAAATGGATGACAACCTTAGGCCAGAGGTCTTCAACCTTTTTTTTTGGATAGAGTGTAGGAACAGGGAACCTTGTTACATCTTGTATAAAAGTGAGTGTCGCATTTTAAGCATGTCATATACTACCTTTTTTAATGTATTTACAAAGCTTATATTAAAAATGTAAAGTCTTGATTTGGCATTTGAACTGATTTACAGTCATGTACACATAAATTTGTACACTAGCAAAAGTTTTTTTTAAAGAAAACCTATTATGCCCCTTTTTACAAGATGTAAAATAAGTCTCTGGAGCCAGAGTGTGTATGTGAACTTTTAGCTCAAAATATAGTAAATTGCCAAAAGTATTGGGACACCCCTCCAAATCATTGAATTCAGGTGTTCCAATCACTTCCATGGCCACAGGTGTATAAAATCAAGCACCTAGGCATGCAGACTGCTTCTACAAACATTTGTGAATGAATGTATCGCTCTCATGAGCTCAGTGAATTCAAGCGTGGTACCGTGATAGGTTGCCACCTGTGCAATAAGTCCATTCATGAAATTTCCTCACTAATAAATATTCCATGGTCAACTGTTAGTGGTATCATAACAAAGTGGAAGCAATTGGGAACAACAGCAACTCAGCCACGAAGTGGTAGGCCACGTAATATCACAGAGCGGGGTCAGCGCATGCTGAGGCACACAATGCGCAAAAGTCGCCAACTTTCTGCAAAGTCAATAGCTACAGACCTCCAAACTTTGTGTGGCCTTCAGATTAGCTCAAGAACAGTGCGTAGAGAGCTTCATGGAATGGGTTTCCATGGCCGAGCAGCTGCATCCAAGCCTTACATCTCCAAGTGCAATGCAAAGCATTGGATGCAGTGGTGTAAAGCACACCGCCACTGGACTCTAGAGCAGTGGAGACGTATTCTCTGGAGTGACGAATCACACTTCTCTGTCTGGCAATCCGATGGACGAGTCTGGGTTTGCCGGTTGCCCAGAGAACGGTACTTGCCTGACTGCATTGTGCCAAGTGTAAAGTTTGGTGGAGGGGGGATTATGGTGTGGGGTTGTTTTTCAAGGGTTGGGCTTGGCCCCTTAGTTCCAGTGAAAGGAACTCTTAATGCTTCAGCATACCAAGACATTTTGGACAATTTCATGCTCCCAACTTTGTGGGAACAGTTTGGGGATGGCTCCTTCCTGTTATAACATGACTGCGCACCAGTGTACAAAGCAAGGTCCATAAAACATGGATGAGCGAGTTTGGTGTGGAGGAACTTGACTGGCCTGCACAAAGTTCTGACCTCAACCTGATTGAACACCTTTGGGATGAATTAGAGCGGAGACTGCGAGCCAGGCCTTCTCGCCAACATCACTGCCTGACCTCACAAATGTGCTTCTAGAAGAATGGTCAAAAATTCCCATAAACACACTCCTAAACCTTGTGGAAAGCCTTCCCAAAAGAGTTGAGGCTATTATAGCTGCAAAGGGTGGGCCAACTCCACATTAAACCCTTCGGATTAAGAATGGGATGTCATTAAAGTTCATGTGCACGTAAAGGCAGGCGTCCTAAAACTTTTGGCAACATAGTGTATGTTAAAATTGCCACTTTTTGGGTGTGAGCAACAACGCAACATTTTTGAGTGTCCCTTTAAATGCAAATGAGCTGCTGCTCCCAGCCCCCTTTCCAGAAAAGGGCGGAGTTTCAAGAACTCATGCTCCGGCATACCGGCAACTACAAAACAGGACCATCTCATGCACCAAAAATGTCAGAAAGAGTGTTTTAACTATAGGAAACTCTTGTTTATGATAATTCCCATAGCACGTGAGGGCAGCATCAGTTCTGGATATGAAGTTTGAGCACGAAGCGCTAGTATTGACCTATCTTTCAGAATCAACCTTTGTGAAAATTCACCATTTAACAGACCCTCGTTTGTGAAGGTGTCCGGCGTAAAATGATTCTCACTGAGTGAGAAGCACAGAGTCATTTGTTTTGGACCCCACTGACTTTCATTATATCAACAATAAAAAAATAAAAAATAAAAAAAAAATCTTCTTTTATGTTCCATATAAGAAAGAAAGATATCCCTCCTGACTACTTCTCTTAAGTACTGTATAATGTTTTATAGTTAATATTTTGAAGTATGCAGTATTATGAGCTCAACACACTGAAAATGAACCATCTACAGAACTGCACAAGGCCATATAGCAGTTTTGTATCCTGTCTCAAGCTTTTACACAGGCAGAGGGGATGTCAAGAAGACACAAAATGCTAATAAATAAATATGAGTTTTATGTATAACCATCACAGCTGCGGTTAGCGGTTAGTCCTCTGTGTTTAGTGCTTCCTGCCCTTAAGCGGATATGTATGATAAAACATCGAGTGAATAAATAAACAGTGACAGGACGATATCTGGATTTCATATCGAACGTGAAAATCCGTGGAAAATTGTCACTCAACATATTCATATGCGAAGTCCTTTTCTTCTCAGTCGGCTGAACAAATAATACCACAGATGGTACAAAGCGGCATGCCGATATTTCAAATGAAAGGCAGATTTTTCCATAAGCCAGCCATGTCCATGGGCAGACAGGTGTGCTATTTACATAACACTGAAGCCTTGGCGGAGATCGCCTTCTGTAAGTAAATGTCACCCATCCCGTCTCATTGGCGGATCCGGCAGCTACACTACTGACATCCATCAAAATTTAGCCTGCTCTAGCCGCTGATGTATCTGTCTCGATCAACACCAGCGCAGGGGTGCAAATAGCACGAGGGATGTTTGTTTCTGAAAGGGGCTTGGAAGGAGCTGAGTAAATGTTGTTTCTCATAGCCTCTGCTGTCAGTCCAGAGAGGGGGAGCTCCCCTGTCCTTCGCTGGTTTGGATGGAAGTACATGTGGACGGATCTTGTCTTTGAATGATACAGATAAGCTGAACATGAAAGCTTGTATAGTCCGGACGATGATGTCAACCTGTCAGAGAAACTTCATATCCATGAAAGCCGTTTAGCTGAAGGATACTGAGACATTTGAAAACCATGTCAGTTGGAATAACACTGCATTTTTGGGGTCAGATCTATGGCCTTTGGTTATCGTTTAATCAAAACTCACACCGTTTACTTTCTTAATTAAAGGGTATATTTTTAGTCCTATCTATTAAAGGGTTAGTTTACCCAAAAATGAAAATTATCCCATGATTTACTCACCCTCAAGCCATCCTGGGTGTATATGACTATTTTCTTTCAGACGAACACAATCTGAGATATATTTAAATATATCCTTAGTCTTACAAGGTTTATAATGGTTGTGAATGGCAGCCCAAATTTTGAAGACAAAAAAATGCATCCATCCATAAAAAAATGAACCCATATGACTCCAGGGGGTTCATAAAGGCCTTCTGAAGTGAATCGATGCGTTCCTCAGTTAAAACTTTATAAAGTAAAATAACGAGCCTCCGGCAGGACAGCCAAAAAGTGAACTTCCGTGACGTAGTACACGATGGATGCATTTTTTTTTGTCTTCAAAATTTGGGCTGCCATTCACAACCATTATAAATCGTGGAGGACTAAGGATATTTTTAAATATATCTCTCCGATTGTGTTCGTCTGAAAGAGGATAGTCATATACACCTAGGATGGCTTGAGGGTGAGTAAATCATGAAATAATTTTCATTTTTGGGTGAACTAACTCTTTAATTTATTCAAAAATACAGAAAAAAATGCAATTCATACAGTGACTTCAATATATCTTTTCTATGAGAAGCATGTTTTAAAATTTCTGAATTAAGATTCATTTTGATATTTTTTGGAAGTCAAAAAGGGTAATTCAACTGTCCTGATGTCATACAGTAAATCATTTTGCGTGTTAAATAAATAAAACTGCTTCATTGCTTATTAATATTTGAGAAAACTTTGTCCATAAAATCATCGTTGGTTTGCAGAAACTTTATTATATTTATGGAAAACTTTTATGATTAAGTTGTGTACACTACGTTTTTGAGGTGTAAAGAAAATATGTCATTACTTTTTACTTGATGACATTATAACATAATTAGAGTACATAAAAAAACTTGGTTACACTTTATGTTTATGGTCCACTTTAGACATTATACTAATTATAAGTAACATTGCAACTACATGCCAACTAACTCTCATTAGAGTATTAATAGACTGTAGTAGACTGTTAGATTAGGGTTCAGGTTAGTAGAATAAGTTGATGTAGCTGCAAAGTTACTTATAGTAAGTAAAATGTCTAAAGTGGACCATCAAAATAAAATGATACCAAAAACTTTTCTTGAATGTTTTCAAAACCATGTGAAACCAACATGATTACAAGAATGAAAGAAAATTAGTTTTCTTTTAAGAGTTTATTATTTTCAAAAATGTCCTTTACTGTGGACAATCTTTTATACGTCCATGGCTCATGTGCAATAGCCGCTAAACCACAACTCCAGTCCCATAATTTGTGATTAAATCATGATTAAAACCAACCCACTGAGCTGATTCAATGCTGGCTGAACAACAACAGATATGTTTGCAAAGCCTTCACCCTGAGGTATATCCATTTTGGCTCCAAAACTTGCTTCTTCGTGCCTTTTCCTTCCAGCTCTGCATTATTTAAATGACACGCTGGCTGAGAATGGATCTTTTGTCCCTGGAGTTTGAAGGCGAGTGGCTCATCGTTCATGCCTGTGATTTCTGTATGAGCTCCGTGAGTGGGGCAGCAGGTGTGGCAGCGGCTGGGCCCCGGGTGAGGCCCCTCTCCATGGCAGTGCTTGCGGATCGGGCCCTGATGCCTAATGAGTAGGGTGTAGCGACTGGTCCTCTGTGAGAAGAGTTATAAAGCACTGTTGGCCTCCAGGATGGCAGAGTGCTCACTCCTCCATCGCCCCCTGGGCACCCGGAGAGAGTGTTGGAGATATAGATGGAATTTCGGATCTCTTAAGATGCCTTGTTAGCATACAACGCGCAACATGTGATGCAATAAGCCATTCACTTTGCTTATGCAAGAACCCCGCATTGCTGATGGTGCTGAACAGCTGAGGTCATTATGGAATCATAAACTAAATAATAACCTTTGAAATTATCTGCAGCGTGGTATGCTGGGGCTATAGGTAATGTGTTATGCTGATTTGTGATTATGAGTGAACAGGACCCTGATGTATTGTATTCAGAAATATTGAGTGTGTGCGTGAAGCTTGACTGGCCCTGATCTCCTCCCAGCACTAAAAAGCTGTAGGAAAGAACAGATGGAGAGGCTAACCATGCAATTATCCTCAACTGCCCGATCATAACTGTTTGGGATGCGATGTGTTTTCATTATCCAAGCTGTAAACTACAGGGATAAGCATATTCTTTCCTCGGATTCAAAGAAAAACAGCGCATACACAAAAACGCACAAAGGCGAGTTGAAGTTAGTTAGTGTTAGTGTTCACTGTTCATAATAAATACTACTATTACTAATAGCAACAATGATTAAAATATACTACTGTACCACTACAACTAATTATTAATTATGTTCAATTTGTTGCAGTCTATTTTAAATGTTTAATCAATGAATTAAATTTAATTATTAAAAAAAATTATCTATTTTATTTGCTTCCGTAGACATCAGTATGGAAGCTTGTTTCCGCCACGGAATAAAACAATTTAAAAGATAATTGCAACTTTTTAACTCACAATTCTGACTTTTTCCCCCTCACAATTACGAGTTTACATCTTGCAATTCATACTTTTTCTATACTCACAATTGTGAGAAATATATCTCGCAATTGCAAGTTTATATCTCACAATTCTGACTTTATAACTTGCAATTGCAAGTTATATTTTTTATATATTGCTTTTTTATTTTTTATTCAGTAGCAGAAACTTCCATACATCAGTGTTTACACCGATCAGGCATAACATTATGACCAATGACAGGTGAAGTGAATAATACTGATTATCTCTTCATCACGGCACCTGTTAGTGGGTGGGATATATTAGGCAGCAAGTGAACATTTTGTCCTCAAAATTGATGTGTTAGAAGCAGGAAAAATGGGCAAGTGTAAGGATTTGGGCCAAATTGTGATAGCTAGATAACTGGCTCAGAGCATCTCCAAATCTGCAGCTCTTGTGGGGTGTTCCTGGTCTGCAGTGGTCAGTATCTATCAAAAGTGGTCCAAGGAAGGAACAATGGTGACCCGGCGACAGGGTCATGGGCGGCCAAGGCTCATTGATACGTGGGGAGCGAAGGTTGGCTAGTGTGGCCCGATCCAACAGACGAGCTACTGTAGCTCAAATTGCTCAAGAAGTTAATGCTGGTTCTGATAGAAAGGTACACAGTGCATCGCAGTTTGTTGCGTATGGGGCGGCATAGCTGCAGACCAGTCAGAAAATTCCACCGCCGAAAGCGCCAACAGTGGCCACGTGAGCATCAGAACTGGACCACAGAGCAATGGAAGAAGGTGGCCTGGTCTGATGAATCACATTTTCTTTTACATCACTTGGATGGCCGGGTGCGTGTGCGCCATTTACCTGGGGAACACATGGCACCAGGATGCACTATGGGAAGAAGGCAAGCAGACGGAGGCAGTGTGATGCTTTGGGCAATGTTCTGCTGGGAAACCTTGGGTCCTGCCATCCATGTGGATGTCACTTTGGCACGTACAGTACCACCTACCAAAACATTGTTGCAGACCATGTACACCCTTTCATGGAAACGGTATTCCCTGGTGGCTATGGCCTCTTTCAGCAGGATAATGTGCCCTGCCACAAAGCAAAAATGGTTCATGCCCCACCTCGCAACTTAAAGGATCTGCTGCTAACATCTTGGTGCCAGATACCACAGCACACCTTCAGGGGTCTAGTGGAGTCCATGCCTCAATGGGTCAGGGCTGTTTTGGCAGCAAAAGGGGGACCAACACAATATTAGGAAGGTGATCATAATGTTATGCCTGGTCGGTGTATATATGAACTATGAACTTTTATCACAGTTCTTCTGTGACAATATGAATATTTGTAACACAGAAATAACAACACTGTGTGATTAACTGTTTTGAAAAGATTATTTGTGAAGCTGTTTCATATAATACTGCTCTCTCTGGGTCACTGAAAGCTCCCAGGTGTACCACGTGGCCGCTGTACCACCTGACCACTGTACATTCATTTAGGAGTTGACAGTGGTGCCATAGAAACGCATAATTCCCAGCCAGAGGTCGTGAACAGCTCCAAATACGACGTCACGTGTTGTCATCTCACGATTCCAGTAAATACGAGGTGGCGTGAACACAGCATTTTACACAGGGATAATGATCAACAAAACAAGGAACAGGTGTGTAACTAATTAGAAACCATGGTAACCAACTACAAACTAGAACTCAGGCAAAACAGTAATACATTATTATTTTTATTATGATAATCTACATTTTATTTTGAATGAAAAAGTTTTCATTCCATAAATAAAATACATTTGATTACCACAATAAATGTAACATTTAGCATGCCTGTGTCTTTAGTTGGTGTTACAACTCACCCTAGTAAGTTATAGATATTGAAAACACTTCAGTTTGCTGCAGATAAACATGCGAATATTATAGTGTGAGATGAAGACACTGATTTACAGATGCTAAAAACAATGTGTGTTACCCCCGGTGTCCCATAGATATGTAACATGTCTTCAGTCCCCTCATCTTGGTTACTAAAGTGTCCTGAATCGTCCTCAGTGATCTTACACTCTAAAAAATGCTGGGTTCAAAACAAGTTGAGTTGAAAATGGACAAACCCAGTGATTGGGTTAAATGTTTGTCCAAAGTGCTGGGGCAGTTTTATTTAACCCAACTATTGTTTAAAAATTACTATGGCTGGCTTTAAATGAACCCAAAATAGGTTGGAAATTAAAAATCAGACACATAATTACTAGAGGCTACAGTAATAATCAAAAGTTGTTTAATTATTATTCAATAAATGTATTAATAAATGTTAATTTATTAAACATATTAATAAATGTTAATTTCCAACATACTTTGGGTTCATTTTAAGCATGCGATACAGTAATTTTTAAACAATAGTTGAGTTAAATAAAACTACCCAGCAGGTTGGGCAAACATTTAACCCAACTACTGTGTTAAAACAACCCAATTGCTGGGTTTGTCCATTTTCACCCCAACTTTGGTTGTTTTTAACCCAGCATTTTTTAGAGTGTACATTTGAACACTCTTCAAAGTTGAACTAAGACTCCAAAGTTTGCAGCTCGCTCAATTTATGTATCCGACATCAATAGTTATCACATTTATTGTGCAAACATCTCCCGTTTTTAGTGGTCAGTTATATAGAGAGACAATGAGAATGCAGACCAAGCACTCATAATATTTTGCCACCAATTACTATTGATTTTACTATCACTTAGCTGCAGGATGTTGTTTTATTACTAATATATTTAATGTGCAAATCAATAGGAACACTTGTTTGGCTCATTCTTAAGACAGTAATAAAATCAAACATCTCAGGAGTGAAATGCTATACGCTCAGCAGTGGGCCAGAGCAGATGTGTAACGCAATAGTGTAAAGAGATGCCATATCTTCTGGCCATCTCCAATGAAAGCGTCTGACAGGGCCTTTCCAAACAGGGTTATTTCCCAGTGCAGTAGTTTTTAAATGAAGCCTCTCTTTTGGCAAACCGGCCCCATTAAGTTCACATCTCCGATCAAATTGAAGCTGTCCAACTCATCAAACACAACAAACAATACTGTTTGCCCAGGTGCCATCTGTGCAGCGACTGAGCCCAGGCCAAAAAAGTGGCCATCTTGCTTGAGATTCAAGCATAATTTTCTTCTGAAATGCACTTAATGTTATGTTTAAATTGTCTGGTGGATGGACACGGTGAGAGAGAGCGATTTGGGATGCCACGTAGTATCTTATTTTTCATCTGACAGCCCTGTATTGAACCAAGGACACACGATTCAAACTTTTTAACGGCTGCCACATTTGCTAAGGATTGTGGGTGAGTAGTGATAATCCAAGCTGTATAATACAACCAACCTTTTTAGTTTTTGGAGCCTTTGCTCCAACTTTCACTAGGCCAAAAAGAGCTTCAAATGCATCTAGTAGCATCAGCATGATTCGCTGTGGTAATTCATCATTAAAAATATATTCAAACGCAGCCCTTAAAATAATTCAGCCTGAAAAACAGTTACAAAAGAAGGGCAACATGACAACATGCATGCCTTCCACAAGATATACTACTAGACAGAGCACAAAGACAACGGAAACAGTGTATTCGCAAAAATCGCAAAGATTTATTTACAGATGGTGAGTTAGGGATATGAATCCACCCTCCATTTAAAGCAGTCTCTAATTCCCAGCAGCCCGGAGGGCTCTAAGCACGTCTAATTTCATCAACAGCTATAACTCTCCTGAAAACTATTGCGGGTCTTCAACCTCCCCAGCTCCTCCACAGTTATTTCAGTGTAATCTCCTCACATGAGGTAAAAACACACTTAAAATATGTGAAGGACTCAAGCTTTACTGATGAAGGAACAGCAAAAGGTGGAATTTAATCGTGGATCCATAAGCGATATCCATGAACATAGTTACCTGGTGTGATTTACATTCAGTCTGGCTTTATGGTATCAATATTTGTGTATTAATCTAACAATTAAAAAAAAAAAAACGCATGAACTTTAAAAATGAAAATTCCATCGTTATTTAAAAAAAAACTTTTTTATCAAAGAGACTTTTTCAAAACTTTTGATAGTAGTCACAGCAATTAAGCATGATTCACTTCTTAAGTCGGTATTAAGGGGAGGGACATTCTCATTCTAGAGAGCATTGATTGGTCAAAAATGTGTGTAGTGCAAAAAAAAAAGTATGTTTATCAGTAGAATTTTGTCAATGTTTGGGAACATATGAAGTAGAGATGTGCCCAAAGACTAATTCTGAATACGGAAAGTCACAGAAAATAAATAATGCATTCTATAGAGCCCCTAAAGAGACAAGGTTAAGACTTGCTGCGGTAGTCGGTTACATTACAGTACATCAGATTTCACTTATCACATAAAGATAGTAAGGAGAGATGACTGACAGGTCGATGTTTGAGGATTTGGTGTGCAACAGATCCCGAGGGCACCTGACAAATATCTCGTAAAATGTGCGGTCAGTACCGCCGCTCCCTATACACAGAGTACGCGTGATTGCAAATTGGAAAGTGAAAGTAAAAAGCGAATGCGTATTTAAAAGCGATTTCAATACCTCTCATATTGATAGTGGGTCCCTGAATATAATTATCCAACTATATAATTGCGAGAGAATGCAAAAGCATTGAAATACATTTTTTCCTCCAATCTCTTTTTTTTCCCCATCACCATGTCCCTTTAGGGGCTCTGTAAAATGCGTCATTTCCTTTCTGAACATATATTCGGCTTCAGGCACATCCCTAATATGCAGTAGCCTCAAAACTAACCAGTGTTGCGGAAAGTTACTTTTAAAAGTAATGCATTACAATATTGTGTTACTCCCTAAAAAAGTAACTAAGTAATGCATTACTTAGTTACTTTTTATGAAAAGTAATGCGTTAAATTACTTTTGTGTTACTTTTTCTCACCTGGGCTGGGCTTGTTTATTTTTTAATAACAACAACAAGAAAAAAGTGCAACGTGATCTCATGAGAAAACGTATGTATTTTTACGTAAATTGTGGTTCTACCACACGTACATTTACTTACGTTTTCATACACACAAAAACGTCAACATTGACGTATTTATAGCACTAAAACGTAAAAATACTTACGTATTAACGGCAAAAAAAACGTAAATCATGTAACGTAAAGTGTGAATGTATATGAATTCCCATGTATTAATATTAAAATCGTGGCTTTAATTATTTAACTATGTTTTTAGTCGAATTTATTGAAAGCAGTTTACTCATCTACTTAATATAAAAAATAAAATTTCTGTTCGTGACTTGTGCTGCTCGTTTCTTCGGATTACATAATGTTAAACAAGACTACAATTTGAAACCTTATGAATAAAATTTCTGTAATTGTTTTGTAATATTTAGTTTGTTTGCTGTGAGACACAGAAGGCTTTTTTTCCTATGCAGCGACTGACAATACAACCATAAGATGCACCAAAGCACAACATAAATTCACAAATCACATCCATTTTATTTGTTCGCTGTACTCCAAATCTTTAGAATCCATATGTTTGTAAGAAACAGATCCAAATTCAGCCCTTTATCCATCGATCTTCATCTTCATTCTCAGCAACAGCGACCGTCACAGTCAAAGCTCGCGCTCGTTATGATTCAAATTTGAAAGTAGCGCCACCCTCGAGAAGCGTTACGACAAGGTTTACGGCACTGATATCAAACGCTCATTGGTTCTCACCTGCTTCGTCACAGATTGCGACATGCCGTGTTTCAGTGGATTGACATTTGAAATGAGTGTCGCGCCTTCACGGAGAGTCGCCGGATTTATCATATTTTCATGGATTAATAAGTTAAATTCTGCTCTGTACCCTATAAAAAACTATTACCGCCAGAGAGGACTGTGACTGGAACTCATCATCATTTGAATTACTTTTGGTAACACTTTTGACATTTTCGCAAAAAATAAATTATTGTGATTACGCTTGTTTGTCTGTCATTATTTTATTTATAACAGTAGGTAGTTTAAAGAAATGGTTATGGGTAGGTTTAGGGGTAGGTGTAGGATTAGTGGCTCAAAATATCGTTTTAATGTTATATTTTTACTAAAATTGTCATTTTCCTACACATTTCTGTTCTTTATGTTTTATTCTTTTAACATTCTGTATAAAATGGTTAGGTTTAGGTTCGGAATGGGGATTAGGGATCTTACATTTATCTACAAAACGATAAAATGGAAATTATACATATATCTTTATGACATGAAAGATTCGTAAATATTTTACGTTTTTTCGCTGTAAAAACGTAAGTATTTTTACGTTTTAGTGCCATAATTACGTCAGTATTGTACGTTTCAGCACCTGTCTAAACGTACAAAAATGTACGTTTTGTGTCTTTGAAAGTTACGTATTAATACCTACGTATTAACAATGAGACCAGGTTGATTTTTGGCAAATGTTAAGGCCCTTTTAAGCCCAAACAAAGAGTGTCAAATAGGATACAGGAGAGAGAAGTTCAACACTCTTATTTCTAAATCTATTCTAAAGTAAATTTTGCTTATTAGTATGGTTGAATTAGATCATTGAAGGTCAGCAGCAAAGACATTGGTTAATAGAGATTAAATACATAAAGTATGTTTGTGTAACTTAATATAGTTATTACAGGTTTGCGTAAAATTGAGATTGGATTTCACTGTTTTTTATTCATTTTGAGGAATACTGAATGTTTTTGTGCAAGTGAGATGAGTAAATGCATGTTCACATTTAGCCTAGAACTACAATAACCATCATGTTTATGCACAGCGCACACAACAACTCTGCACATGTCAGTCAATAAATGTAAAAAATAAATGTAAAAAAATTAACTTGCGTTACTTATTTGAAAAAGTAACTAAGATATTTTGTTGTAAACTGAAAAAGTAATGCGTTACTTTACTAGTTACTTGAAAAAGTAATCTGATTACGTAACTCAAGTTTCTTTGAAAAGTAAGCATACAATTTGCGAGAAAGGAGTTCCAAACTTCCATCATCATTTTTTTTTTTTATTATTATTTTTTTATGTTGATTTGCCATCTCTCCAAGTGCCACAATCATGATGTCGATGTCAAATTATTAAAGAATCGACCTTGCTGTCTTGCCAAAACGAGGCCCTTTCCTCTACACAGCTAAACAGCAGGTATTTACAGCATGACTTGGCAGAAATCAGCTCTGATCGCTTTTGTGAACAGCTTTCTCTCTGGCCAGCCGGGGATTTCTTAAGCCCAAACAAAGAGTGTCAAATGTTGGTGCCATTACTGCCAAGCATAATGAAGCATGCGTCTTTTCAGGAGGGGGGAAACGCTGAGTGACTGCGTGCAAGTAGGGCAGGTTGACGCCGTGTGGGCTTCAGATTGAGTGATGACTGCATGGCGTGATGGAGTAAGCCTTGGAAACAAAGCGAGGCACGCTCTATTTATAATGCGTAATTGGTAATGTGATAAAGGCAGGGTTTGAGTACAGGCTACCTTAGGTCTGCACTCATGCATTCTGACTGAGAAGAGCATTTTTCACTAAGTGTTCTTGGCTTGCTGAGTCCATACGGCAGGTCCTGGCTCTAAGGCTCGGTGGCATGACGGTATAGACCAAGTGACAGAATAAATGTGTCAACTGGTAGAGATTCTGCTATACCTAAAAATCTGACACCAATTAGAAAACTTCCATTGTCAACAGCTTTATTCATGATAATGTGCGATTTCATTCGGTCAACCTCTGTTAAAATAAAAATCAGTAAAAAATATCCATTAGAAATTTAAGAGAAATGTTGGTTGTTTCTTATGTTTACTTATCAGGCTGGCATAAATGGTAGCACTTTATTTTACAGTCCTGTTTTGCATGTACATACTATGTACTTATTGTAGTAATGACATTAACTGGGTAATAACTATGTACTAACCCTGTACCTACCCCTAAACCAAACCTTAACACATGTAGTCACCTTACATTACTCAGTAATTTTGTGAGTAAGTACACTGTAAGTATATCGAACGTGCACATACTGTAAAATAAAGTGCAACCGCATAAACTACTGGAAAGTAGACCCGAATGATAATGATATGATGAGCATTTATCGGCGAAACACAGTCTTATGATGTGTGTTCCATTCATACTCACAGTCAGAGAGTGCTCTTGAGCTGCTTTGACCAGTAAAGAAGAGAAATGTTATATTAGGACACATGCCAGAAGAGCCAAAAAATGCTTTGGCAAAAACATGAAATGTTAATTTCCTGAAATAGGAAAAAGAACAAGGTTATACTTGTGGATTTTAGTTTCTAGACTCTGACAAGAACACTTTAAATACTTGAAAGGACACTAAATATTTACATGGAAACAAATTACTGATCACATTTGAATAATTTCAGATTTGACTAACTATTTGATTGGATGGACCCCACTGACTTCCATAGTATATAAAAAATATACTATGGATCCATCAACTGTTTGGTTACCGACATTCTTCAAAATATCTTTTTTTTTTGTGTGTTCAGCAGAAAAATTAAATTCATACAGGTTTGGAACTACTTGAGGATGTGTAGATGATGACAGAATTTCATTTTTTGGTGAACTATCCTTTAAATGTTTGATTCTGATTGGTTGACGAACATTCTAAGTTGTGGAATTATTATTCTGGATACACTAAAGCAGTTCAGGCAGGTCTTTACCACATTACAGTACCATATCACTTCACAAATTATTTCAGTTATTTCAAAGGTCCTTACAGCCCACAACAGCAAAAGAAATAAAACCCACAAAGACAATGGCCATAGATAAAACAAACAATAGGACAAAAATTACAAACTAATTTCATATTTTCCCCAGAAAATGAGGTAGTAACATCGTTGTTCTGAAGCAGTTAAACTTACAGCTTTGTTATTAATAGAGATGCTGCTGCCAAACACTGTCGAGAGCCGCACAGACTCACACATGCTTAATCAATCAATCAATCAATCGAACAATCAATCAATCAATCTCTCTACCTCTCTACCTTAAACCTTCTTTACTAGATCTAAAATGACATTTTGGAATTAGCAACGGAGGCTTGGGATGAGATGGGTAAGAAATTAGTCCTACACACAAGAGGCGTTTTAAAGACAAAAACCTGACAAATGTCTTGAAATAAAACACATTAACAATGTCTTGAGGAGTGGTAACCGTAGTATAAGCAGAATAATTGACTCCGGACGTTTCAATTATTAGAAAAATAATGCACACCCAAGGTGCAACAAGGTGCTTCTTGTCATGACTGCATTACCACCTCAGGTGTGCATTATTTTTCTAATAATTCAACGGCCTGGAGTCAATTATTCCTTACTTAATTCTGACTGTTAGAGAATGTTCTATATATATTTATTGCATTTTGTCTTCCATCACCTCCAATTTTCCTTACAATAAGACTACAAATCGACATGTAAGTCTATAGGCAGTTGTATTTTACTGAGCTGTGCTATAAGACACGGTAGCTTCCAGGCTAACAGCCTCCCTAAATTCAGCCATGCTTGTGTGAGAATGTGGGGTAAGTGTGTGTGTGTGTGTTTGTGTGTGTGTGTATGTGTGTGTGTGTTAGCCCCGGGGGTAAGTTCAGCAGGCAGCCTGTTAGTTCAGCTCAACCGGTGGACATGGCAACACAGGCAAGGTCGGCATGGCGATTATCAGTGTCCAAGGTCATGTGACCATGTGGGATTTGAAGAGAGGTAGTGGAAAGCAAACTGACATTGATCACGCTGAAGGTGGCCCTCTTTTCACAGAGGGAGAAATCAACAGATGGATAAATGGATTGTGGAATCATTCGTCGCATGGCTTTTTGTGTGAGGTGGAAACTACAATGTCATTAAGATCAAGCTACAGGCAAGAATCCCGTAATGATGCTGCTTTTGTACATTTTTGACACCAACAACATGACTAAATTTATACCGTGCCTTGCATAAAGCAAAAATTATATATTTTCAGATATGTTCATATATATCTATAAAACATTTGTAAAGAAAAAAATATTGCAAAGAATGATTTCTGAAGGATCATGTGATACTGAAGACTGGAGTAATGGCTGCTGAAAATTCAGCTTTGCCATCACAGATAACAGTAATAAATTACATTTTAAAATATATTACATTTAAAACTGTTATTTCAAATTATTCCCATGAAAAAGTGCATAAGTATATTTTGAAGTATATTTCAAAATATACAGGAGATGCCAAAATATTTTGCCAATATAGATGTTAATATTTATTTACATAAATATATTTTCCTTTTGTTTTAATTGTTTTCTATATCTAAACATATTTAATGTTTTCCTAAATATATTTAAAAAATATGAATAGAATATTTAGAAAAGAATATTTATTATACTGTAAAATATATTACATACTTGTATATTTTTACATGTATGTATTTTATTATTATTTTATTTTATTTTATTTTATTAATGTTTGGTATCCTTCAAAGTTCCTCCAACCCTCAAATATATCCTAGAACTTTTACCATCAACATCAAAATAGTTTGAAGATGTGGTGAAGGCCAAATCCATGTCTTCTTTGAACTGTCCAAACATTATATATATTCCTTAGCAGTGATCCACTAGGGTGATGAAGCAAAGTGCTTCAGTGTATGGCACTAGGTGACGGGGGCTGGGATATAAAGTGAGATGGAGGAACATGTCCTAGTCAGGTTGAAGGGTGAAGTGAATTGGGTGGGTGATGGGGGACTGGCATATTGGGTGGGGGGGCACTTTCTCCTCTAATGCCCCCCGGCACCTCAGCCATTAGTATTCCCTGGCGCGGCCGGAGTTCATACGGCTAATGGAGTCGCTACCTGGGGACATTAATTGTGCGTGACACCACTCGAGGGGCTTTTGTGCACTCGCTCTAATATCAGCGCGCACCCCCCCCGACAAAGCGCCGAGAAAGATTACAAACAAAGCCCAAATAACTGCCAACCTTACACTACAGTTTGACAGAAGGGGGGCCTCAAGTTCACTCCTGACACCGATTGGCAATCCCCCGGGTGTGTAGCAACATTGGGTGATGGGTGAATCTGTTTCCTCTGCTAGGAATAATAATAATAATAAAACGTAGTGAGGGAATGTGTCTTCATCAAGAAGAGGAGACCAAGGGATGATGTAAAGACAAGGTTGCAAATGTGGACTAATGCATAGGAACAATGGCTTACAGCAACTGTAACAATATGGAATATGTTTCAAATAATGCTAAATCTTATTACTAAACATACTTTTATGATACATCAAGGTCCAAAAGTCTGAGACCACTAGTGAAAATGCTCCTATTTCACTTTTTTTTTTATAGTTTAATACAACATTTGCCTTCTTCATCTGAGTGAATTACTGAATTGAAAAATTAATGAATGTTGTAGAATGATGTTCATGTTCTCTAATATGATTTAAGATGAGCCAAAGAGCATCTTGTGCATCAGCGGAAGAACATTCAACCATCTGTATACTATGTTTAAAAGTTTGGGGTCGGTGAGTTTTTTTAATGTTTTTGAAAGATCTCTTACATCTCTTTTGCTCACCAAGGCTGCATTTATTTAATCAAAAACAGTAATATTGTGAAATATTAGGTAATACTTTATAATAACAGTTTTCTATTTGAATATATTTTAAATATAGTTTCTTCCTGTGACGTCAAAGCTGAATTTTCAGCATCATTATTCCAGTCTTCATTGTCACATGATCCTTCAGAAATCATTCTAATATTCTGGTTTGGTGCTCAAAAAACATTTCTTATTATTAACAACATTGAAAACAGTTGTTCTGCTTAATATTTTTGTGGAAACCATGATTTTTCTCTTTTATTTTCAGGATTCTGTGATGAAAAAACAGTTTTATTTGAAACAGAACTACACTATTAATACCGTCACTTTTGATCATACAGAATTTAAAAAATATTATTTCTTATTTATTTTATGTCATAATATTTTCCAAAATCCTAAACCTTGTTCATTTACAGGCTTAGGGTATATACACAATTAATTTAACGCCAGAATATATATAGGTGTACACTGGGTGATACTAGGGAAAATAGTGATTTAATTTGTTGAGAATAACAAGTGATCTTGCAAAACCCACAGGACATGAAATTAATGTGCTTGGAAATTATCATATTTCTCATTACACTGTCACCCGCCAAGCTTGTGCAGCTACCTGGTCCAGAAAAAAAAGACTGCTGGAATATGAGAAAGGAAGCTGTTAAATTGGAATGGATTATTATATATTATTGTCATCTTTTCTCCCTACATCCCTTGCAATAACTGCTGCCTTTTGCCATCATCATCTACTCACCTGAAAATGTATGGTGTAATAAACTTTGGAGCAAACAAGTCCCATCGAAAGTAAAGCAGTGTATATGTGTGTGTGTGTGTGTGTGTGTGTGTGTGCGCGCTCACTTGAGCTTGTGTAAAGAGTCCCACTGGCTTCATTGTATGTGTAAGTTGAGGGATACAAGAAGCTTTTGAATAGAATATTTAATTTCTCTACACAAAACTTTAGACTTCTTATTACACGATTCCCATCTAAGACTTCTAATAGGATCTTTGTCATCCAGGTTATTTGCCTTTCATGGTCCCCGGCGTGATAGTAAATGCCAATCCGCTCATTCAAAGTTAGAAAATCATTACCGGCTTTTGTTACTGAATGTTCTGGCAAGCCACAATAAAGCCAGCCTCGTGTTAGGAGTGTCAAAACTATTCTCCAAAGATAATGTGAAAAATGGCTTCAAAAGAGCCACTCAGAGAGATAATATGATAATTTGATTTCCTTGATAAGCACCATGGAAAAAGCCTCGCTCTGGCCCTTTTTTAAGCAGCAAAATCCATTACCTCTTCTTAATTCACCCTGGCATAAATTAAGTATTCTCGCTGGCTATTAGCCTATCCATTAATACAGCCAGGGTCAAGACAATTGAAACCTAAAGTCAAGAAATATGGAGAAGTATTTCTCCAAAACGTTTCGTCTAATGGCTGCTGAGCGAGAGTCCAGGATCTTTTGCCATTAATTGTGAAATTATCTTTCTTTGCTTTTTCTTCCTATAAACAGGCAGGAGAAGATAAGAGGCACAGGGGCCGATAATCCTGTTGCGCGAAATGAATTTCCGTTCCACTTGTTTCTTTATGTTTCAGCCAATTTCTGCTGGGCGATAGATTGTTTCTGGAGATACAGGCTGTGAGAGTGGAGAGGGGGAAATTTCTGAAGGCAAGTGTAAAATTAGTTTGGTACCAGAACTGCATCAAACTCTGAATAATTATAGAGTAAAAGGGGCCACGGTTACATTTAAACTATTACAAAATCGCATTTCATTGTAATCAAAATGAATCCCCTTTGAACTGAAAACAGCGTTCAATATATTCCTGGCAGTGGGAGAGATCTGATTAATCGGATCCATCATCTATTTACTGATGCAGGGGGAATGAAACTAGAAAGCTCCATTAAAAACAGCTACATTACATTTTAATGATAATTCTCATTTTCTGTACAAAATAAAATACATTTGGAACGATCATCAGAGCACAAAAGGAATGATCATGTACTATTACTAAGGGATATTTTTTGGAGAGTCTGCTGTGTGATGAAGATTGTTCACAGATGAGAGCTCCTACAAAGCTGAATGTCTGCACAACAGATGAGGATGCTCAGATATTGTTGATGTCCCCTGGTGCGCTAATGGTCAGAGGTGAGGCTTTATGGGTCTCATACTCTAAAACACCTCAGGAGCATAAAAGTATTATAAAAGACTCTTAGGGCCGCATGTTTTGTGTATACAATAATCTTACAACATATATATATATATACACACATACATATATGATGCACTGATAGAAATTTTTGGGGCCGATTCCGATACCAATATTTGTAGGTTTAACAGTTTTCAGGTACAGAAATAAAATAAACAAAAATGTAAAATAACACTGCATATTCTTCACTGTATAAATTAAATACATATTAATCATTCCTTATTTTAACAGACTTTATTGTATATATTGTATATATACTATATATATTTTCTAATTTGTTTTTGTATACATTTTAATATATTTTTTGTAAATTTAAATATGTATAAGGTCTGCACTATCTCCTTTACCAAGGCACCCCCTGAAAAGGCATAAGGTATATATATATTTGTTTACTGTTATTTGTAATAAGTGTTTTGTGTAATTTGCTGTATGTTGATAATGCAACAGAGAGAGAGAGTTTAATTAGCACTTTTTGTGCTGTTTGTTATGGTGATTTTTTTTTTTTTTTTTTTTTTTTTGGAGTGAAAACGGAATAAACTTTGTAAAACATCAGTAAAGTTTTGGCCATCATTCGGATGGGGTCCACTACACTTATGAAAGTTACAAAAGTTTAGTCAAGAATAGTGTGCGATTTTTTTTTTTTTTTTTTTTTTTTTTTTTGTTATTTGATTAACATAAAGCGCATACAGCAGCGCTAGGATTATGCAACATACATTATACAGCTCAGTCCCTTCACGCAGTTATTTAATAAACCGTTTGTTAAATCGGCCTTGTTCCTGCTATAGCCGAAATGCCGATGGTTGTAAATTGAGCAAAAATCGGCCAGTACATCGACGCATCTCTAATATACATACATTAATATAATAAAGCTGACTGCTTCATCTTGTCAACAAAAGTTTCATTGCAAACTCTCCATTACATTGTGCCTTGTTTACAAAACAATCTGCGGTCAAATTCTCTGAACAAACATATAACCCTCCGACGGGATACAGGACGCCATTAAAATAAACCATCCACTTGTTCCTGACGCATCCTTCTGAAGTCTGTACAGGAAGGCAAACAAGCTGTTTAAACAGGATACATCAAAGCAAACTTTCCTTTATGCTTTTATTTACTCTTCCATTTACTCTTCCATTTGTCCTCTTGTCGGCAGACTCAAGAGCGTGGAGTAAAGTGAACACTCATCTTTATGTTGTATCTAGACAGTGTCAGTGATTATAATGGGTTATATTTGCTTTTGACGCAACGCTCGCATTCAGTCTAGGCAAAGCCGTGAAGCGACTGAATGGCCTATGGTGCGATGATGTAAAATTATACGTTGATGTCTTGCTCTGGAGGCAGTCATATGCAAATGCATTTGCCCATGTGAAGTCACAAGTCGCCCAATATCTAAACAAGCTGTATTTAGATCTTGATTAAATATGTTTTAAGCTCTGAAACGTGTAGAATGTTTTAATGGTACAAAGACCTCTACTGTATGTCAAAAGACCAAGGCAAATTTGATTTCTTATGTCATGACCCCTTTAAAGGAATAGTTCACCCAAAAAATAATTTGGCTACCCACCTTCATGTTATTTCAAACCAGTAGGCTGTTGACTTTTTTCTTAGCATCATTATCATAAATTTAATTCAATGTTCACTGATAATCTTCCCCACGATTGAGCAGCTGTGGATGGATCATTGATCTCAGTTGATCTTAAGAACCGAATCCGTCCAATGAATGAATCATTCAGACAAGGATTCAAGAACGGGATTGACTGATTCACTGAAAAAAAATCAACTCAGAGGAATGATTCATTCACAAAATGAACATCACTACTTCTTTCATGAACTCACATAAAAGAGCCAATGAGATCTGGTGCAGATATCAAGATTTTCTGAGAATAACAATCGACTGTTTCTTGCCCACAATTATCGTATGGCTTCAGGAGACTTATTATCAGCTAATACTCAAGGCCCATTCATACCAAAGACAATAACCTTAATAATCGTTCTGAATTTATGACAATAGCAAACATATGGACCCATTTTTATGGTACTTTTATAGTGTATTTGTGTCCCTTTTGAAGCTTGAAATCCGGAGTCACCATTTATTGTAATTGCATACATGGAAAAGAGCAGTCAGCACATTATTCACAAAATCTCCTTTTGTGTTCTAAAGAATAAAGAAAGCCATATGTACAAATCATGACAATTTTTTTTTTAATTTTTTTTTTTTAGGTGAACTATCCCTAACCCTTCAGTCAAGAACAACACTGACATTAACTGGGAGCAATACTGCAGGGGGAAGAAAAATACACTCACACAGATAAGACAAGTTGAGAGAAAATATTCCACAATATGAAACCAAAATGAGATTCAGAAGAATCTGATGTATTGTGAAGAGAGTAACAAGGTGAATGGAAAATCAACGTCAGTGTATCTCATGTTCTGCTCTTCGACAGCAGGTGAGCTCATCTAAAACACATCAACATATCTCCCCCATACTGAATCCTCTGACATGGGACCTCAGCTTAGAGGAGATGAAATTAAGTGAAATAAAAATCATATTAAAAATTATTATCGCCTAACAGCCATTAGTCTAAAGTGTGCTGTCACCATTTGATGGATTTCTCACTTAGTTCAATGAATGTTCTAACGACATTGATAAAATCACTGCAAACCAAATACAGTTAACCCGCTCATGGAGGGCCACGCATTGTGTCAACACCATAGAGAGAAGCTCTGCTAAAGGAAATACAGATCCTTTTTTTTTTGTCTTCGAAAACCTCACTATATTAGCTGTTCATTACTTTAGTGCATCAGGGGCATAAAGACTCAAAAAGAATATGTTAAATATGCTCATAAACTATAAATACACAGTCGTCTAGAGCAGTGGTTCCCAACCACATACCTGGATCTCCCCAAACACTGCACATTTTGCATGTCTCCTTAATCAACACACCTTATTCAACTCCAAGACCTGAAATGGGTGTGTCAGACAAAGGAGAGATGCAAAATGTGCAGTATTGGGGGGGGCTCTAGGAACATGGTTGGGAACCACTGGTCTAGAGTGTGGTCACATTTTTCTTTGAACGTCAAAATTCTGCAAGCAAAATGCAATCGTCTTAATAAGAATTTGCGCAATCTGGAATTTAGTGTGAGGCGAAACATTTCTCCACACGGATTTCGCATCAAATTCAAGAGCTCACAAAATTGCAGCGTTTACCACCAAAAAGCTGCTTAGTATGGAAGTGAGCTCTGAGGCCCTTTCACACTGGCCCTTTCACACTGTACGCGAAATTTGGCGCAAATGTTCGCCGCGATAATGCTCTTGAGTCGAAACAATAGATCCCTATGAGGCTATTCACACTGAAAAAGCGAGTTTTTTTTTCAACCTGTGATTAGTAAAAATGAGAGAAACATTTTTCTACAGATAAAATATGAAGGCAAATAGATATATGATTATGACGATATGTTTTCTGTGTGTTTTTTTATGCAGCTCATGGTATCTTTATAACAATAAAGGATGTTTATGACAAATGATAAGCAGATGTAGCGTTCAATCCATCATAAAACATACAAAGAATGCATGTCTGCGCATTATCGAATCAAAACCCACTTTAGGTCATCTCAGAAGTTATTACAATAACTCGATGATGGTTTAAAGTGCGTTTTGAAATGTAGCTTGATGCTAATTTTACCTCTAATTATATTTTTATGTCTAATGTAGTACAGATCTTTATTCATCTTAATTTAACGATGTATATTATGCAGCGGACGATGTTAAAGCCATATACGAGACCCATACATGAAGACAAATGCATTGTTGGTCGGCGCCACCTAGCGTGCAGGCATGAATTAGCAGAAGATGATCAGTCGTTTCGCGTTCGGCGTTCCGTTCTTCCGCGATTCGCCTCGCTTTTTAATAATGCACAATGGACCTGCCAATGGACTATTCCTGCAAAATGTTGCCTAAGTTTCACTTATGTAACCGTACCTTTGCTGTTCATGAAACTACTCGTTATTCTCCGCTCAGCAGTGTAAAGTGCTAGTGGGCCTGAATTTTTCCTCAGTATTCACTGACCACTTCACTATTTCATCTACCTCCGACTATTTTTCTACTTTGGGGAAAACACTTTCTATCACTGTCAGATAGAGCAGGGATAAAAACTCTCCAGCTCTGGATTAGCTGTCCACTTGCCTCCCTGCAGTCTCACAACAATAAAACACAAGAGTGCACTTTCCTACGTGGGTCCTCCACATTTACTTAGAGCAGCTGAGATACGGCAGCTCCAGGCCATTGTGTTTCGGATCTTTAAGCATGAATCACAAAACCATTTCAGAGCCTGATTTGAACATGAGCTTATTTTGATGAATCAACTAATTGTTTTATTACTGGTTTGAGTGAACTTGTGGATGTTCATTTAGAAAGGAAAAAAAATGTGAATCTTCAAAGAAATCTTCACATTGTTTTACATTCTTTTCAATGCTCGTTTCTGCATTTCAGATTGTCTAACTGTGTCCCTCGCCGCAGCTGAGACGATCTGATTGTGAAGAAAAACAGACATATAAACCTTTCAATCTGTTTAATTAAGACAGCTTAGCAGTGGCACTGGGTTGCCGAGTATTTAAGCTAATTACGGTATTAATTACAGCATGAATTAAATGACATAATTGCCTTTCAAAACAATGACTCTGATAGCTTAGGTAAGGTAAAGGGTTAATTTACTATGGAACCAAGCATGCATTATTTACACACCCTGATGAATAATACATTTAAGAAGTAGGCTTATAAATTTGCCAACACAAAGCTAAAGCAAAGCAGAGAGCCCAAGCCGAGGCTGATTTGAATATATGTCTCAGATGAATATTGCTTGAGTTATGGTTGTGGCAGAGTGGAGACCCTCATTTCATTTCTGGAGCTGTGTAAAAAACACAGGAGAATTGAAACATTTCTCCCTGTACAAATGACCTCTTAATATCAGCCATAGGATTAAAGAGGGGGAAAGAAGAATGTTTTAAATGGGTGCATACCATTTTAATGAAAAAGTAGCTTATGACTGGATGATTTGGTTAACTATGGTGCACCATACTGCAGGCCACATTGTTGCACCAGTAGATGGCGACAATTAAGTGACTGTCCTTTATGAGTGAATCATTGAATCATACTTTTAAAAGATTCATTCATGAATGAGTGACTGCCTTTATGAGTAAGTCATTAGCAATATTTCCATTCAAACAAAATCATCGCTTCCTGGGAAACTGACGCAAAATTGTCTGTAGGCTTATAAAAATGGAAGTTGCTGCAAATCGGGAAGCCACTGTGTCTCTTTTTTCGTACATCATTAGACTAATTACTTGCGTCTCTACGGAGCCCCTAAAGTAACTGGTGAAGGGAAAAATATGAGATGAAGGGAAAATTATTTGTCAGATACTTTTGCGTTCCCTCGAGAAACATTGCATTCACTCGCAAAACCTTTGCGTTCCCACGAGAAACTTTGCGTTTGATCGCAAAACGTTCCGATAAACTTTGCATTTACTCGCAAAGAGCTCAAAGGGTTTTGCGAGCGAACGCAATGTTTCTCGGGAGAACGCAAAGGTTTTGTGAGCGAACGCAGAACGTTTGCGAGAGAACGCAAAAGCATTGGCTTATTATTATTTTTCCACCACCGTATGCCTCAGACCACGTAGACAAAGTACAATAAACGTTGTCATCTTGTGTTCAGAAGTAGATGCATAGTGTTTGTGAATGCAATCATGAGACAGGTGTATGAGGTAATTATACCCAGCCATTTTAATGACGGACTTTGGCTTAGGCATTTCAGAATGAATCAAACCAACATTTGAGATGCTGTGCAATGAAATTGTACTTCTGGTTTGTCAAGTTATCCAATCACATCCTCTGTTGAGGCAAAGTCAAGTGAGTTTTTTGTTGTGCATCCAGGGATTTATTCGGTATGTGTTTCCATCGTAGATTATGTGCATGTCTTCTTATTGTTTAGCGAATGTTTTTTTTTTTTTTTTTTCATTTTTAGAATTTATGTGCATCTTGCCATTTCCATCCACAGTTTTTTTATGCGATATCACATAAAATAGGTGGGTGGAAACAAAGCTATTGAAACATTCACACAGCCGATTTATACACAAACACAGATTCATTCAGGAACGCACTGAGAGTTGATCAGAGCCGCGCGATAGTTAATTATGTTGTGGCTTTGTTTAGAACTATTTTCATTGCAAAAATGCAAAGTAATTGGCAATATAAAGTGGTGCAGGTATGACATATTTTTGTTGGCAAAAAACCCGTAAATGGGTTAGCATTTTAACACTTCTGGTTCCATCGTCATAAAGTCACTTGGTTTTTTGAATGGGTTTTTGGTTAAATGCATGAAATAAGGTCTGTGGTGAGCACAAGCTCAAGATATTTTCACTTTTTATTCTACGATTAAAAAATACATTAGTACGGAGCCCCGGACATGACATGCAGGAAAAAAAATAGTAGGCTAAATCGTGCGCACGATTTATTAATTCGTTCCCTCGATTTACTAAAACGTGCGCACAATTTATATTTTTTGGTCCCTCGATTTACTAAAACGTGCGCACGATTTATTTATTTTTTCTTGCATGTCATGTGCGGGGCTCCGTACATTAGTAATACTCCCTTGTGATTTTAAAAAAAATCTTTTAATTGTCTTGTAAAAGGGGTTTGAATCATCAGCCGAACAGGTAAACTTATCTCACTTTCAAAGCCTTGTTGTGTTTATAATTGTGCTCTTGCAAACTATCAAAACTAAAACTTTCAGGGAAAATGTTTTTAAACAAAGACTGAAAGAGTTGTCGGAAGCTTAGCGATTATGTTGAAGTCATGCGACTGTGGTATAGTTCATTTATGTTTAGCTTTTGACTTGTGCTGATTGTATTTACAGCTTCAAAATTCATAAAAGTTGTGTTTATTTGTGTATCATAATGAACAAGACGTATAAGAATCATGAGGTTTTGTTAGTCACAGACCTTATTTTCTGCAATAATCCAAAAGCCTATGGGGAAAAAAACATATTGAATGAACCAGGATAATGCTAACTTCCGGGTTGGTCTACAAAAGTCTAAAATGTTAGTTACTCAAATATTCACTTTTTGTTTATTGTTCATTGTTGGTATGAATATCAGAAAAGCTGTGATTAATTGCGGCTATATGATATGTTATAATATATTTTCATAATATATAGTTGTGTCATTTCCTCAAAGAGAGCAAAAAAGCCAGTTCAACCCAGCACTACACGTTCTTTCTGGAATGAACATATAACATAAACATACTATTTGAAATTATGAAATAGGCTGACTTGGCTGGAAACAAAAACTTACATTTGTACTAAAGATCTAAAGATCTGGTCAAGGTCATGTTTACTTTCGGTTCCTGAAAATAATAGCTTGTTTGCACAGAGGGCTGTATATTTTTGTTATTGCTGTGCATTTCTTTACCAAGCAGTCAATCTTGTCTGGCACTGCAAAAAATAAATAAATAAACAGTATATTGATGATCAGTTGGGGAACTGTAGCTCTTCAAAGCATTGTTACATTAAGAATGTATGCTATTACTACTGTACATCAAATTGAGCATGTTGTAGTAAGATGACTGAATTAGCGAAAACTGAGGGGCATAAATAATAATATTCCTCTCTGAAAATGTCTGTATGTATATCCAAGAGGCGAAATGAACGGACAGTAAATTAATGGGTAAGTTTGGCATCCAAGAAGAAAAAGAAAAGAGGAGAAATGTTCTACAAAGTCTTGTAATCATCAGCCTTTTCACTAAAGCCCTACCGCGATTTGTGTTTTTAAAAAGAGACATGGCAATAGGCAGCCGTGAGGTGCCATTGCCGCCCAGGCACCCATGTGATGGCACAACACTTTCATTTCCCCCAGCCCAGACATCAGAAGGGGAGAAAAAAAAAATTACATCTCAGTCTGACGAGTGACTAATCAAGGAGCTCGAAACGGTGCTGCAATAAATTACTCCGCCGTGAAATAAACCACACAAACAGACTGATGATAATAAATGTAAATTATTTCTCCGAAGAAATTTTCCCCGGTACATGAGTAATACCAACCATCAGGAAGGAGTCTTCCTTAACATTAATTACAGAAAATGACAAGTGAGCTGACAAGTAGGAAGGCTCATTATCTGCGAACATATTCACAACTTCGCAATTTGCCGCGAAGATGGACTCCAGCTAAATTAATCTCTTTTCTTTGCATGAGCCCCTTCTAATTTTCATGTTATTAACAGGTTTGCAGTATCACTCAGTGCTTGTCAGCCTAATCAGGTTTTTTCTTCCTCTTCGTCTTCCTCCACCGATGTTCGGGGGAAAGCATGGTGTCGCTTTGAAAAGGATCAGGTCTCTTAATGTGTTCTCCATCACGTGTCCCCCACTCCACAAGGATGCTTTTAATAAGGTTCCTTAATCATTCCTCTTTTTGTTCAACTTTTGGCCCGGTTGGCGTCTATTATCACTGCCTTTTGTACCAGGTAGAGTCATTAAGTGGAAGAGAAGGTTTATCAGGCGAACGTAGGGGGGTTTGCTGTACTGTAATGGAGAGACGGGCACGCCGGCATGAGAGAAATCTTGTTTTAGCCACCATGCTAAGAGTCTTGACTCCTGAGTTACACTGAAATGATGGAGCGTGAGGATGATGTCGAAAACCTTTTTGTGTTTGATTAAACCTAATGAGGCTGAAAGAGAAATCCATTTGGAAAAAAAGATGGTAAATCATGTAGAGGTGGCGAATTGATTGTTCTGATTGGTATCACTTTTCTCTGTGAGTTATTTAAATGACAAGTGCACAATCTCTATAGTCTCATAACAGTTTTACTGAAGTTTAACATACTCATTTACATGTTATTAAAAGGAGTACGTCTCTCCACCCACAAAAATATTCACATATTTCTGCAGAATCATCCCTTGCATCTTCGTTTATTAAATAGCTACGTTGGCTATTTTGATGATACTTTTAGAACCTACTCTCAGATCATCCATGTCTATATCCATTAAGGATGCATGATATATTAGTAAATATCGGTTATTGGCTGCATGCTTTTTTTAATCAGTGTCTTCCAATATTAAAGGGGACCTATTATGCCCCTTTTAAAAGATGTAATATAATTCTCTAGTGTCCCCTAGAATGTGTCTGTGAGGTTTCAGCTTAAAATACCCCACAGATCATTTATTATACACTTTATTGCCAAAAGTATTGGGACACCCCTCCAAATCATTGAATTCAGGTGTTCCAATCACTTCCATGGCCACAGGTGTATAAAAAAAAAAAGCACCTAGGCATGCAGACTGCTTCTACAAACATTTGTGAAAGAATGGGTCGCTCTCAGGAGCTCAGTGAATTCAAGCGTGGTACCGTAGGTTGCCACCTGTGCAATAAGTCCATTCGTGAAATTTCCTCACTACTAAATATTCCACAGTCAACTGTTAGTGGTTTCATAACAAAGTGAAAGCAATTGGGAACAACAGCAACTCAGCCACGAAGTGGTAGGCCACGTAAAATCACAGAGCGGGGTCAGCGCTTGAAGAAGTCGGCAACTTTCTGCAGAGTCAATAGCTACAGACCTCCAAACTTCATGTTTCCTTCAGATTAGCTCAAGAACAGTGCGTAGACAGCTTCATGGAAAGGGTTTCTATGGCCGAGCAGCTGCATCCAAGCCTTACATCACCAAGTGCAATGCAAAGCATCAGATGCAGTGGTGTAAAGGACACCGCCACTGGACTCTAGAGCAGTGGAGACGTGTTCTCTGGAGTGACGAATCATGCTTCTCTGTCTGGCAGTCCGATGGACGAGTCTGGGTTTGACAGTTGCCAGGAGAACGGTACTTGCCTGACTGCATTGTGCCAAGTGTAAAGTTTGGTGGAGGCGGGGATTATGGTGTGGGGTTTGTTTTTCAGGGGTTGGGCTTGGCCCCTTAGTTCCAGTGAAAGGAACTCTTAATGCTTCAGCATACCAAGACATTTTGGACAATTTCATGCTCCCAACTTTGTGGGAACAGTTTGGGGATGGCCCCTTCCTGTTCCAACATGACTGCGCACTAGTGCACAAAGCAAGGTCCATAAAGACATGGATGAGCGAGTTTGGTGTGGAGGAACTTGACTGGCCTGCACAGAGTCCTGAGATCAACCCGATAGAACACCTTTGGGATGAATTAGAGTGGAGACTGCGAGCCAGGCCTTCTCACTAACATCACTGCCTGACCTCATAAATGCGCTTCTAGAAGAATGGTCAAAAATTCCCATAAACACACTCCTAAACCTTGTGGAAAGCCTTCCCAGAAGAGTTGAGGCTATTATAGCTGCAAAGGGTGGGCCAACTCCATATTAAACCCTACGGATTAAGAATGGGAAGTCATTAAAGTTCATGTGCTCGTAAAAGCAGGCGTCCCAAAACTTTTGGCAATATAGTGTAGCTTGTCAAAATTGCCCCATTTGGGTGTGAGCAAAAACACGCCGTTTTTGTGTGTGTGTCCCCAGCCTGCTTTCCAGAAGGGCAAACTTTTAGAATGCATCTGGACATTTCTGAATGGTTAGTGGATAAATTTATTTAGTTGCTGTGAAGTTGATTCCACTCATCGACTAGCATGTGCTGTCATGTTAATCTTTTGTGCAAATCCAGTATTGAATTGACTCTTGTTTGTGAAGCAGTCTGGTGTAAAATGGCCGCATGGTAACAACACTCTACTACAACAACTCTTCCTCTTCTCTGATTTACAACATGGCCTCACCCCCTTTTGTTGCATGTTCCTGGGGGCAGAGTTTATGTAAATTTTGTGGTTTGTAATGTCACCAATCTGGAAAGAAGCTTGTTGTAGTCCTTAAAAAGTGATTTCCTTTGCATTGAACTTTGAGCATCGTAACTTTTCAGACGTTGTATATTCTCAAACAGCAACATTACATACTAACTAAAGTTAAAAAGTGAAATCAAATCATAATCAACCTTTAAAAAAAAAAAATATTTTGCTTGCACAACAGAAATTATGCTATTATGCTACTTAAAGCCAGCACTATAAAGTAACTATTGTAGATAATATACTTGTAAATGCAATTGATGCTAATTATTGAATCTGTAAATGAAGCATCTGTTTGTGCATTTGGGGAAATCTCAAACTTTATATCAAGATTTACACATCTAGACATTTGTGAATATAAAAACTAAAATCTTTGATCATGAATAATGACAAATGAAACAAATTCATTTAACATACAGTGCAGTGAGTGGAGGACCCTTCCATCAGAACACTACTGTGATCAGGGCGGGACTGTGATCCTACTAAATCGTCACTTATTGGCCCAGCCCTACTAATTAGCATCTTGGGGTTGATCTCCACCTCTAAGGGGCGTTCACACTTGCAACGATTTACAGCTACTAAAAGTCATTCATTTTGAGACCACTGGATATGCAACTAATTTGAACAGAATTCAACTTTATGCAAATATCCATCGACACCTTGAGGCAACTTCCAATGAGAGCGCAGACAGCGGAGCTCACATGATATAGTCGAATACTGCACTACAGTCGGAACACCCACTAGCAACTAGTACGGCGACATGGTGACACCAGCAATTTAATCACTGTCAATGCGAACACCCCTTTAGTTTGCAACCTACATTCTTAAGCAACAGGATGCCACCACTCTAGATCAATCCTATATTATACCATAATCTCTGTGCTAAAAAGCAATGACAATGCTTGACAAATTTGCCACACTATCAAACACTGTTTTTTGATCTAATGATCATTGTGTTGTCATTCATTAATCATGGACACGTAGAATAGAAGAGAAAATGGCAGTGGACATGGACAGACTAACGAATACATACTGAATTCCTTTACAACAATTATTTTGATGATGGATGACATTTGTTGCCATGGTGATGGACTGTTGAACTCACCATTATGGTGATCATGTTCCTGGTAATAAGGATCATTCAAGCCATTTAAAAATGAGAACTTAAGGACAAATGGGTTACACTTTATTTCAATGGTTCACTTTAGTCATTCTACTAACTATAAGTAACTTTGCAACAACATGTCAACTCTCATTAGAGTATTACTAGACTGTTAGGTTAAGGTTAGGGTTAGTAGAATAAGTTGATATATAGCTGGAAAGCTACTTATAGTCAGTCAATTGTGTTTTGGGGAACCATCAAAGTGTTAGCAGATATTAAGCAGATAGTCTACTAATACTCTATTGAGAGTTAGTTGACAAAGTTACTTATAGTTAGTAGAATGTTCAAAGTGGACCATTGAAATAAAGTTTTACCAACAAATATGATACTACATTTGTTTAATTTCAAAAACACAATCGATAACTACATGACCATTCAATGATGATATAGAAAACTAAGATACCCATAATTCTCAGCATGGTCCAACTTCTAAGGAAAGAAATATGTTACAGATAATTTTATCATCATGTAAAGAAAGGCAATAAACAAAAGTTCTCTATTAACTCATAAATTTATGAGCTATGAAAAATTTATATCAAGACGTAGTGTATTCAAGGACACATGACTGACTTCATCCACCTATATGCGGATTCTCTGCCGGCTCGGAAGCTGTCCACGTATCCATCTTCTCAGCCTTCCTATTTTCCAAAGCATCCCTATAACTCTTCCATCCTCCATTTGCTTGTGCCTAGTCTCAGACAAATGCAATTGTAAGCGATGTTGTGAGTTTTGTTTTGCTGGAATTAATAAATCACAGCGGGAGTATGAAGTATCTGCACGTCTGAAATGTAATCCGCGCATTTGCCTGTATATCAAGGCCCTGTTTAATTCACAGGTAGCCTCATGATAGCTGATGCAGAAACGCAATATGTCATGCAAAATTAGTTCGGAGAGAATAAGTTTCAGGAGGGAATGCACAAGGAAAAAAAAAGAAAGAAAAAGATGACAAGAGGGAGGTGGTACCAGCCACAGAGGTTTTATCTGCGCCCCTCTTCCACCCTCCCCTTAATTACATTTCACACACTGTAGTGCCACAATAGCCCTGTGTAACCTTTGGAGGCTGTGCCTTTTTAATAATGCAAAGTATACATTTTCATATCTGTTTTTTTTCCAGCACTCTCCCCATTTATTAATTTGCTGAACATAATAAAACAAAAGGAGGGAAGTAATGAGCTTCTTTGCTGAGGCAGGCAGAACACAATACAAGCCGGTCTGCGTTTAGAGAATGAAAACACAATGTAGTAAACCGTCTTAAAACTGAAGGTCTTATCAGGGTGGGGGATGAATTTGTACATGAAATAGCATGACTGTGAACTTAACCCTCATAGCCTGTTTGGGGTCTCAGAGACCCCCATTTTAATATCTTGAAAAATATACTTAACATTGAAGTATTGATACCCAATGATCACAATCATTCATATAAAAAAAAAACTCTTTGATCAATTTGATAAGTGTTTTAAATGTACATCATCAAAGTCTCAGGGACCCCAGCATACGTATATGTAAACAGTCGATCTAAACAGAACAGGACTAATATTAAAAAGTAATATTGTATATAAATATTTACACTTGTGTTACTTACAAACATGTTCTCACAGCTCCAAGATCCTCAATAGTCTTTGAGTAATGCAGAGTATAAATGTTGCCCATCAGCTCTGTACCTTTCACTGGGATACAGGCATAAAAAAAAAATAAAAAAACATCTGTTGTTGGAGCGTGGAGGAGCCCAATGAGACTGTGCTTCCTTAATTAACCGGGCCTTCTCTAAAGCGCCACCAGAGAGATGAGTGATCTTTGTAAGACACCGGCGATATTTAATATCTGATTAAAATCATCCTCACGATAAGATTTTACAATGAGCCACTTAAGAGTACAGTAAATGTGAAGCTCTTTAATGTGGATTATACTTTTTCATTTACCTAGATGGTGATTAATATGCTGTCAATGTTAACCTTGGCAAATGCCATGTGGTTTCTGCAAATTGTCTGCTCTTCTTTGCCCTTTGAAGTATTGAACTTTGCCATAGAAACTCTCTACTCTCATCCAGTCTTATCTTGTTCTGTCTATCTATAAGCCCCATTGTATAGTGCATAACTCAACCCTATGCATAATGTATATGAAAATAGCTCACATTAAAGCTAAATTGTGTAATCTTTGTACAACTAGCGGCACCAAACAAAGCTGCAAAAATATAATTGCAGTTTTCAAACAGTTTTCTTAAAATATAAGCCCCGTCTGACCTGTCAAACACAAAGGCCTTCCACCAAAATCATATTAAATATTATATTATTAATAGGTGTTTTTTTTTTAACACCACAAAAGGTGTTTATACACTACTGTTCAAAAGTCTGGGGTTAAAAAAATAGTACTTTCATTCATCATGTGACACGTGTCAAGTTATTTTAAATTGTATTAATATTTCACAATAATTTTCATCAAATAAATGCAGCCTTTGTGAGCATAACAGATTTATTCTTTCAAATTCACAATTTATTTTACAACAATTACAACTTATTAGACTGCATATTTAATGTACTGCAAATTTTATATAAGTACAATGCTATGTGTGTTATGCCGAGTTCAGACTACACAAGACTACTAAGACTACTTGCTTCCTGATCAGTCATCGCTTGCCGCCTTTAATGACGTGCGTGATGACATAGAGAAGGCAGAACTAGCGACTGACTTCCGGAAATGAGCGTAAACAAACAATGGTTGTACTAGCTTAAAGGGATAGTTCACCCAAAAATGAAAATTATCCCATGATTTACTCATCCTCAAGCCATCCTAGGTGTATATGACTAGACTATCTTCTTTCAGATGAACACAATTGGAGATATATTTAAAAATATCCTTAGTCGTTTAGGTTTATAATGGTTGTGAATGGGGGGCCACGTTTTGAAGTCAAAAATAATGCATCCATCCATAAAAAAAAGTAATCCATACGACTCCAGAGGGTTAATAAAAGCCTTCTGAAGCAAAGCGATGCGTTATTGTAAGAAAAATAAGCATTTTTAAAACTTTAGAAATTCAAATAACTAGCTTTCAATGGATGACCGTACGCAGAATGCGCAAGTCGACTTGCGGCAAATGAGTAATCCTCTGACGCGATGTATGACGCAGGATGTAGGAGTAGCGTAAGCTTAGGCGCTCCTCGCGGTTCAAAAAATAGGGCTCTGCAACAAATTTAAGCTCCTCTTCTCTTATATCGAAATCCTCAGAAATTTCTCTTTAAAAATGATCGTTTTATACTTATAATCCGTGACCAGTGATTTGTTTTGCTCTATCCTCTGCATCTCCGCGTTCGTCATTACGTTGTGTGTCAGGTCAAAGGATACTCTTCCTCTGAAAATCGACTTGTGCATTCTGCGTACGGTCATCCGCCGGAAGCTAGTTATTTGAATTTATAAAGTTTTAAATATGGATATTTTTCTTACAAAAATGCATCGCTCCCCCTGGAGTGCATTATTTTGACTTCAAAACACGCCCCCCATTCACAACCATTATAAACCTTGGAGGACTAAGGATATTTTTAAATATATCTCCGACTGTGTTTGTCTGAAAGAAGATAGTCATATACACCTAGGATGGCTTGAGGGTGAGTAAATCATGGGATAATTTTCATTTTTGGGTGAACTATCCCTTTAATGCTAATTCCAGGTCTCACTGAGTTGCAGAAGCGCCTCTGCTATTGTTCTCCAGCTTTTATCTTTTTTCACTCTTTTGTGGTAGTCCCTCGAGGAAACCTCATAAAGGCAGGAGTATTGTTGCCATAGCTCCATGAACCTTTCCTCCATTGCATAATTCCACCTAGCAGCACCAATACCATCATCTCTCTCTCCTTTAGCCATGTTTGAAAGCTGTGTACGGAAGAGCTTCTGTGCTCCTATTGGTCAGTTTCACAGATGTGACGGAACCCGTCGTGGAAGACTTTCTGTCGTGACATCTTGAAGCATCACAGATGCTCTATAGGTTGCCGTCCACTATGACACACTATACAAGATGAAACTATCAATTATTGTGTACCAACGCCCATTGTCGCTTACGAATCACCTCAACACTCTACACCAGAGGTGTCCAAACTGAGGCCCGGGGATGAATTTCAAACGGTCCGCAACCTGTCTATTAAAATCTATTATACGTGGCCCGCCATGCATAATTTACAAATCGTGCAGTTTCACAATGTCAACACAAGGTGGCAGTACTAGAATTTAGGCCAGGGAAACATTAATGCGCCAAAAGCGGAACGAAACACAGGGCGCGACTCACGAGCTCACAAATGTGTTTACTTGCTGAGTGTCTCGATCACACGACCACTAAACAGCCAGTGAGAAGTGTTCGAGTTCGGTGTAGAGGCAGGAACGTGCACACATAGACATAAAAGGGGGCTTGAGCACCTGCCCTTTTTCTTTCTTGAGAGAAAGTGCCCCTTTTTCACTTTTTTTTTTTATTTTATTTTTTTAAATAAATTAATATATATTCCTGTTTGCACATATATTTGTCAAACAAATATATTTACTGAATAAAAAAATACTATATATCAGGTCGGTTTTGTCGAGTTCAGATGCCCTCCCTCCGCGACACGTCATTCATTCCCAAACGCACGCGCGCCCTGCCCCACCTCGTGTTTCTGCTGGCTGACAACTTTTGGCAACTATGCCCGGGAAAAAGACAACAGCTGTCTGGCGATGAGAAGCGAAAAAGAAAAAGCCCTAGCTGAATCCTGTGCATCTCTTTCAGGTAGCCTATGTATGTTCATAAACATATGAAAGTTTCTATTGAAGGGTGAGATTATTTATACGTTTAACGCCGTGTTAATAATTTGACCACCAGCAACGCATCTGCCTGATTTGATACCAATTGCAATTTATGTCATATTATAATTTCAATTATTTTAATGTGCTATGCACTGCGTTTTGAACCATGGTAAAGGTATCTGTAGGGCTGTCAATACCAGATGTGGAGCATTCCATGGACGTGAATCAACCGCATTATTAGACATTTTTCTAAGCATGCACGTCACGATTTATTAAAACCATTTAAAAATCATAATACAGCATTGCATAATGCTATCATTCTTAAATCTACGCTTACATACACAGGAGAATACATCAATAAAAGTTTAAACCCTCGCTCTTAGTGTGCATGTTTTGATGTCCACATATTCTTGTTGAAGAAATTACAGTGGCTGTAGCATTTCTATCATAAAGAAGTGGCCGAATAGTATTATTATTATTTAACTAATATTATATTTTTAATAATTATGCTGGTTGGCCAAAAACAAGGATTTGATCGTACTGTGTAACAACAACAATCACCAGGCTTTTGGCGCCCTCTGCAGGCATTTGTTATAATATATATGTACTTATAACATTTCAGGGTGAAAAAACTCGATGTGTTTAAATATGCAGATTAGATTGTTTTGGTTAATTTAGAAGAAATCTACAGATTCAAAGAGACGCAGGGTAGTAGGCTTAAAACAAACACCATCTAAATATGTATTTTGGAAGTTTTCTTTCCATTAGAGTAAAATAAGACATAAATAGCAAACATAAATAGCAAAAATAGACCAAAATCTTAAAATTGTCCACTACATGAAAGAAGTATTCCAATAGCACCAAAAGAATTAAAACGATGTATTGATTTGTGCAAAATAAACAAATTATTAGTGAAACTAGTATGTCCCTCTCCTTGGTGCAGTCATTTATTCTATAGGCCTATAGCTACTTGAAAGTATAGTGTTGAAAACATGCACATTGTGGCATAGTGTCCTTTGCTGTTGCCTGCTCTTGTGATAAACCTAGTGAATACTAAAGAAGACCATGGTCTCTGTGTGAACTGATTATTTTGTAGAAATCTGTGGAGTATGAAACAATTGCGTGAGTGTGAGGGAATTAAAATTAATTGGTAAGTAAGTCAGAGTTGTGTTAATATATTTAACGTTTTATTTATTTATTTTTTGTAAATAAATAATTATGGGAAGTGCCCTTTTTTCCCACTTGAGCCCCTGCCCCCCAAAATGTCTGTGCACGTCCCTGTGTAGAGGTCTCAGGTACAAGCTGCAAATCTCTCTGTGATTTAAATCAGTTTAAAGTCAGTTGAAACAGCGCTGACTTAATCAACAACACTAACGCGCAAATCAGAAACATTGAGCCGATCCAGTTGCTTACTTTTAAACCAACAATTCAACAACATTTATCATGGAATTACAGTGGTAACACTACCTGTAACTGTGGTATTTTGTCAGAAATGTAGGTTAATATCTCATTTTATTTAATTTTTAATGTAGATATGTATTAAATGAGTAATAAAGGCCAAATTACAGACTATTTTTTGGTCATAAACTTGCAGTTTTGTGCATTCGTATTTATATTAAATGTGTTTATAGACTAAATACCATAAAGCCATTCTAGATATAGAAACAATATTTTTACTTTTTACCATGTAGTGTGGTGCCATGTGTATATAAATATATAAATAATAGAAAAGGAACTGGCCCCCAGATGTGTCCACAACATCGAGTCTGGCCCCCTTTTAAAAAAGTTTAGACACCCCTGCTCTACACCCAATGGATTGTGCCAAAATCGGGCTGATATCGTGTAGTCTGAACTCGACTTTACACATATTACACAGGCATTATATTAACACAGTGTGATCTATGAGGGCCCATCAGTTTTAAATGCCAAAGGAAGTTGACTAGGTTGCTTCCCGGAAAGTGTTCCAGTGAGCTGGCATGTCCACAGGCACACATTGGGCCTATGCATGGAGTGTCAGACTAAGGTTGGTTGGTTTATTACAGGTGAAAGGTCACAAGAATCATGTACAGTAAAAGTACAGCATGGAATCTAATGGCAATTATTCTGAATCATATCAGCAAATGTCACTACATCAAAGCAGGGATTTTCAAACTTTTATGATGCCAATGACCCCCAAATATGCAACTTTTTTAAAATAAGGCAGCGTATAAAGTGTGTGAGAAAATGTAAGTATGAGATTATAAAAACAACCACAACAAAATTGATAAATGTTAATAATTTATTTTACATTTTTAGGTGACACACTCTAAAAAATAAAGATTCCAAAAGGGGGTTTTGCAGCGATGCAACAAAAAAGAGCCATTTTGGGTTCCTCAAAGAACCTTAGTTTGAAGAACAATTCAAAAATCCAAAGGACCTCTTCCACTGTAAAGAACCTTTTCTGTGATGAAAAGGCTCTATAGATGTTAAAGGTTCTTCATGGAACCACAGATGCCAATAAAGAATCTTTATTTTTTAAAAGTGTAGTGCCCAGTTTGAAAACTCCTGCATTGAAGTACACATAGATGCTAAACAGAAGGGTAAACACAAACACTTACAGTACACTTCACTTTGAGGTGATTGTGAATTACACAAACTGATCTTTTTCTTTAAATGTGATGTTATTGTCAAGTACTTTAAATTTTGTAAAGTGATGCCTGAGAAAAGCTGTTGTTCAAGATATATTAAAAAAATTGGTGGTAAATCTGTGCCTCTTAAATAAAATATGCAGCTGACACAAATAAGCTGTGGCAGCTGCTACAAGGGCTTTTTAATTGAATGATTATTGTATTAAATAGTTGTTTTTAATGGAGCGTGTTCTTCCCCAATTACTTCCACTTAAAAGACCTGAACCCTTGGCAGGTCCAATAAACCACAGACCCAGAACCACAGTAAGTGTGAGTGTGTGACTGTGCACACATGGGGGGCCACAGCTGTCCCCCTGAGCCAAAACACTTGGATGCCTAAGAGTGATCTGGCTTTTTGTGTGTGTGTGTGTGTGTGTGTAAAACGCGCTCATGTATGTGAGATGCCAACATGTGCGTGCGTGGCGTGATGTGAGGATAGCCCTTGCAGATGCAGTCTACAACTATCGCTCCTAATCCCTGACACCCAGCATCTGCTTCTTATCTCAATGGCTCATCCCTAATTGAATGAATAACCCTTCATAGCGCTCTGATCAGATAAGGGAATGTCTATGATGAGATAGTTATCATCTTAAACTCATGGAGAGAAACTGGGCCGAGGATGAAACCGTGATTAACATCCCACAATGATGTGTGCTTTTGACTGGAGTTCTTAGTTTCATCTCATTCTACTGAGTATATGTTAGTCCATGCATCTCTGAATGAAAGTTTCCTATGTTATGATATTATATTTGATATCTTTCTTTTTGAAGTCAGAATGTCATTTAAAAGAAAAAAAAAAGCTCACTCACATTCTAATATTCGACTTAGCGATTTTTGAAAAAGGTAAAGTTTTAAGAGATGCCTCTAGCACATTTTTTCAGCAACTATAAAGTGTCAAAATCAAGTAGAAGCATCATAAACCCATGAACACAGACATTATTGATTCACATGGTGCCCTATAGGTGAGACAAGACAAGACCAAAGTTAAATAAATAAATAGACACTAGTATTTGTAGTTCTACAGTTTTTATTTAAATATACAATGTACCAATCAAAAATTCAACTTGACAGCTATATATAATTTTCTCATTGTATAGAATATACACATGGCTTGACATTAACTTTTTGCTCACAGTCCACTGTGGCTAGTGGTTTTCCAAAGTTACTAGCCACTCAGCATTTTCACTGGCCACAATTTTGACATCAATACCATTGGGAAAAAGTGCCATATAGATATTTTTAATATTATCTCATAATTTGGCAGCAGATATATTAGGCTGCTGTCACTTTAAGACCTGACGCATGGATCCATTATACTGTTAAAGGGTTAGTTCACCCAAAAATGACGCTGATTCATTATGCTCCGAAGCTTCATGAAGCAGTGTTTTGAAATCGGCCAGCACTACATAAGTCGTTATTTTGTTTTTTTTGCGTGCCAAAAATATTCTCGCCACTTTATAATATTAATATTGAACCACTGTACTCACATGAACTGATTTAAATATGTTTTTAGTACATTAATGGATCTTGAGAGAGGAAATGTCATTGCTGGCAATGGAGGCCTCACTGAGCCATCGGATTTCAACAAAAATATCTTAATTTGTGTTCCGAAGATGAACGAAGGTCTTACGGGTGTGGAACGGCATGAGGGTAAGTAATAAATGACATTATTTTCATTTTTGGGTGAACTAACCCTTTAACACGATTTCTTTCTCAACTGTTTACATTCACTTAAACATAACTGACTGTGTTTACATGAGTACTCACCAAAACCGGCATTTTGACATTATTTTGTGTGTATTTGACTGTTTAAGAGCAATAAGCAGCGAAAAAGAACTCAATTTAGTACTAAGAGGAGGCTTTATGTGCGCACACTTTGGGTGTGAGAACAAAATCTGCGGGAATGAGTAAAATTATGCGCAATACACGTAAACTCAGGCCGAAATTCAAGCCCTATAACACCAACAATATTCATCCGGAGCAAATTAAATGAGTGAGTGATGGGAGGCGGGTTTGTGTATCAACTCACTGTGGGAGAGATGAGAGAGCGAGAAGGCACAGCTGGTATCTTGTATCTATTCTGCGGAAAATGAGTATTGGAAGCGTTTCAAATATTTCGGTATCGATTATCGAAAAATCTGTATTTTTTTACAAAACTTCATTGCACTTAGTTTATTATTTCAGAAGACTTTTTAAAAGACTACAATCGAAAAACATAAAAATTCAACCTAAAAACTGTTGCCATTTGATGTGTATTGCATTTGTTTGGGCGGTGTGAACGTCCCAGTGTGTTAAGATACTCTTAGTCTAGTCTAGTCTTTCTAAACATTCTTGACAGACACCCAAGAGACTCTTCTCCATCTAGTCCCTTCCCTCTCATCCACTCACTTAAAACCAGGGAACACTGATCCATAATGCCTCAAGAGTGCAGCAGGTCCCCAGCACAGGTAGCCTGTCTGCATGGGAGTGCATGGTTGAGGAGAGACCCCCTGCGCGAAATTAAATTCTCCAGTTGGATGGCTGGGCCGTCCTCATCCTCGTCCCCCGCTCTGCTCCGCCGAGCCGTCCCTTCATTATTCCCGCCGCCCGTAACTGAGTGAGCGCTTCACTCTGCACCCATCTTGTCTGTTTAATGCCAGCTCAGCTGCTTCAGGGTAGACGGTGGGCTTGTCAGTCTCCAGTGGAACACACTGTATTACTGTTCCTTCACTTCATTTATTCTTCTTTCACACTACACACACAGGATGTTGTGCCACTCCTTCTATTCCCCAGATACACACTGCTGTTTCATTTGCAAGTTTGATGAGTAGTGGTTGTCGGTTGTTGTCGTTCTTATTTTCAACGCGGAAGTAAGCTGTAATTTTTTTATTATTTTGTGAGACTTCTGATTCATTAGTGCCTAGAAGTAAACAACTAGAAGATAACAAAGTGCCGTAAATGGTAAAAGTATTTGTGCTACAAAGTGATGTATTTATGATTATCATAATGAAATTAAAATAGTATAGTAACAATTAAAAGTTTGTAATATAAAGAAAGCAAATGACACCAGAAGCCAGACACATTCAAGTTACAAATGGCTGCACCCATTCTTTCATGAAAAATAAGGTTGTATACTGTACTTTGGCTTGACAACATTTCAGAATTGATTTTTAGCCAGTTAGACTGCTGGAATAAATCATAATGCAATAGTGATTAAAACTTGCCACATATTATTGAAGGGGGCGTTTTAATTGCCAAATATTGCCCTGCAAAGTTGACTTGCTGTAACAGGGCATTATTCAGCCACCTTAAGTGAGACTCCAAACAGTCAACATGTTTAGTTGTTAACAAATGCAAAAGTCACTGGAACAAGTATATAGTATGCATTTAAAAAATATAATGAAACATGAATAAGCAAAACATGTTTTTAAAGTTTAGTAATTAATTTGTGTAAAAAAAAAAAACAATTTATTTACACAAATATAAAAATGTAAGGATGTATAAGAATCAAATCAATACCAATTATTGGTTATCAGCTGTTTATATGCTGTATATATATATATATATGTATGTTAATTTATCAGTGTTACGGCCCATAACTAAATTATAGCTTGTTAGCTTGAGTGAGTCACAGACACTTGATGTAATTTCCAAGACGCCAATCCACGCCTTCGTTTATTTCCATAACAAAAGAACAGCTTAAACAACTAGAAAACAATACATAATGATTCACAAAAAAATATTTGGGAATTCCCTCTCAACGCCACCTAGGGACTCAATAAATTACAATAAATGTTACACAGATGCATGCACGTAACACCCTCACTCTTAAGTGAATAAATTGTAAAAATGAAAATGATCTTACCTTTTGTTAAAGAAAAATACAATTTATTCCCATTAGACATGAGGTAATGCATCAGCAATGACGTTATCTTTACCACGAATGTGCCGAATGTCCAACTCAAAAGTCTGTAAAAACAAACTCCAACGGATCAGAGTAAGGACAAGAGCGAGCAACCTCGCTGATGTTTGTTAAATTTGTGTGAAAAATAGCAAACGGGATGCTCAACACCAGCCTGGAAGTACAGCTCCTGTACCTGTGTCACTTGCGTCAACAGCTAGTAGGAATGGCGATGAAAAATCAGGAGCAGAAAGGACAGGAGAATTAATCAGAAGAGCTTTGATTTTTTTTTTCAAAACTCACTTGACACATTTCTGTCCATTTAAATGGTACCTTGGGACTAAGGAGTTAAAAGGCGAGGCAACAACAGAAAAATGTTTACAAAAATTCCTGTAGTACCCAACCATACCAAGAATCGACGAAGCTCGCGGTGTGTAGTGGGCAAGGGAAAATGAGTGATAGACCTCCACCTTAGACTCAACAGGACGAACTCGCCCCCCACCAACCATCTTTTCCAAATATGTTACCGTAGCTCGACCGAACTCGCACTTCGCTAGATTGACCGTAAGATTAGCACAAGGCAAACGATAGAAAAGTGTGTCAAGTTGTTTAATGTGTTCAGATATTTACCAGATATTTAGCAATTTACCAACCTCTGAAAGGTTGCTGGTGCATTTCAAAAACCAAAAGTCATTACGGTGTAATGTAGGATATGGTCTGGTGTTACAAATGCACTGATCTCTTTCTTTTAGGTAGATATTGGATATTTAATTGTGCAATTTTTATTTGTGTAAATTTCTTTATTACCTTTGCCATCATCCAATGGTCACTCAAAGTAAATCTTTAATAATTTAACACTTTTAATGCAAACTTCATTGGTAGCACTTTATTTTGATGGTCCCTTTTCAACATTCTGTTGACTATAAGTAACTTTGCAACAACATGTCAACTAACTGAGTATTCGTAGACTGTCTGCTTAATATCTGCTAACACTTTATTTTGATGGTCCTCCAACAGACATTCTACTGACTATAAGTAACTTTGCAACTACATGTTAACTTATTCTAACCATAACCCTACCAGTCTACTAATACTCAACTAACACACTAATGAGAGTTAGTAGACATGTATGTGCAACGTTACTTATAGTCAACAGAATGTGTTAAAGGGATCATCAAAATAAAGTGAAACCACTTTATTAAATGTCAAAATGATTATTTTTTTCATACTGTGACTTTCATACTGTCTATTATCGTTTGTGATATCCAAATTCACTTTTAAATGTATTTAATATGATTAATTTGAGTGTTTTTTAATGATAGTATAGAATTTTAATATCGGTCATAACATGAAAAATTATCGAAGTGAAGATATTTCTCAGAAAATAATTATCTTCAGTTTCAGCCAGAATTTTATCACCCGAAATATGTCATTACCTGAAACTGATAGTTTGCATGAGTCTTGTCTGTGTTGAGTGAACACTGTCGGAACCCTGCGTATCAGAATGCAGCAAGTGATAGTGAAAAGAGGACAGGAAATGATGCGAAGAAGAGTAAGGAACATGATCAGAAGGTCACATCTTTGATAAAGTTTAAGCTTCTATTGTTGTTTGATTGTATCTCTGTCAGTTGATTCTTGAGTGTCATCCTCTTGCAGTAACTTCCTTTGTAAACATAAGCAGAGCTTCTAGGCTCTGAGATAAAGTCTCTCTGCATGAGAGAGCTGCATGATTGAGTGTTGTTGGGTTGGAGATGCAGACGGTCTGCCATTGTCGAAGCCACGGTTTACACTTGACCTCACGAGCATTTCGACCACATTACTATTCCACAGGAGCGTGGAGCCTGCCCTTTTTCTCTGCTCTTCCTGTTACCTGGGGCTCTGTGAAACGTAAATAAGTAAATCCACTCTTTCTGTGAGGATGTAGATAATACCCTGTTTCTGAATAATCACACGGGAGGCTTGCCGTGTTGAGTCTCATTCAGTTACTGTTTCTGCAGGTGAAGTCAAGCAAAATGGTATATGAGGGAGTCATAATAAAGCTTTCAGTAGCTAGTGACCAATAAACAGAAATAATAATTCTCAGAACAAAGCCTTTTGATTAAATATTTATATATATATATATAATTTATGTTTGTGTTTGTTTAGTGATTACCTACTGAGTATGTGAAAAGCTACTTTTGAAACTTTTTCTCTCTTTTTCACTTCCTATTAAAGATAAAAAGATTTTTTAGTGTTAAAGGTGCAATATGTAAGAATTTTGCAGTAAAATATCCAAAAACCACTAGGCCAGTGTTATATATTTTGTTCACTTGAGTACTTACAATATCCCAAATGTTTGCAACTATTTGTAAATCGTGAGAAAATTGCAATTTTAATCAAGGCTTCGGGACGTGTGAGGAGTCGCCTGTCAATTGCGTTTTTATTTTGTAGAAACCATGGAAACACCAAAGACGCTTTAATATTTACATGTTTTAATAGACAAGGGAACAACTGTTTTGATATATTTATAGACATAAATCTAATTACTGTTATATAGCTCAGCACGTTTAGTCTTATTGTTTAAATCTAATCAGTAATACAGCATTTTCTCCATCATACAATATGTTTTAAAATGAATTGTATGCTATTTATCAGCACAAGCCATGCAGCATCTAATATGATATTCTAATATCGATCTAGCTTACTGCAGTGTGCAACAGTGTCTCACAGCAGCCACTGAGCGAACGCACAGAGTAATGTTACAACATTTACAACACACTCAAATGTATTTAATATGATAAACAGAGCTGTGTTACCTCATACTCATGACCGGAAAAGCGGAAGCGGCGCCGGCGACTGTGACATAATAAAAGTTCCGCTTCTCGTGTGGCGTGTGTTGCGCAATCGCTCCAGCGGCCTCGTTCAGCTCCCACAACACTCGGTCCTGCCCTGCTTCATACTACAGTAACGTTAATAATCGCATCTATGAACATGATTTCTTCCCGAGTCCTATCCCAATTCTTTTCCACCAGCTGTTGAGGTGAAGACCACGTTCCAAGATTCCGCGCTCAAACTTGGCGTCATCAAGTTACGCCTTTGTTTTGAATAGGCCTCTAGCGACCTCTAGTGGACAGAAAATATTACACATTGCACCTTTAATGCAACATAATGAGCAAAGGGTGTACATTTAAGGTGTGTTCGACTTGATGCGGCGCTGCACAGACTGATCGGTGTATGACATCAAAGTACTGCGAGAGCGATTTGAAAGCTCTAATCGCTCTCGTGGTACTTTGATGTCATACACAGATCACTGCGCAGCGCTGCATCAAGTCAAACACACTTTAAGTGTTTAACTGATGCTTTAGCTGTGTGTTGTATCAGTGTTGTGCTGATGGGATATAAAGTATAGTTTGGTCGCAAGTCTGTACTTTATTATTCTTCATCGACAGTCTATAAAATGTATACCAATTTAAATTTGGGGAAAAAAACAAAAGGCCAAATTCACTGCTAAAGGTGAAGTATATAATTTCAGTTAACTGAGTGATCCAAACTCCACTATAATCAGGTAAGATAAAATTACCAAGCAACCATGTAAACAATAGGCTGCAAACTAGCCAAACAGCTAACAGCACAAACCTCAGATAGTAACATTCAGATTCAGAAAGCATGGGCACAAGACACTGACACACCGCCAGGTGGCATTGGTTCGTATATACCTAATACATAGGCACAGATTGGCTAGCTGTTGTATGATTGGTGCAACAAAGAGCCATGTTGCTAATCACAGATGACCACAGCAAGATGACTTTGACATTATGGCTCAGGCTAACTGCTAGTGAAGTGTTTGGGACTGTGTTTGTTCTTGTGGTGCCATCAGTCCTTCTGGGAAGTTCCTTTTTTTTACAAGTTTGAAAATGGTAACTATGTGCGTTCAAATGATGTAGTAGTACTAAAATAGAGTTTCTGGGCAATTTTAAAATAATACTTTTATACAGTATGCATTAAAATGATCAGTGACAGTAAAAATGTTTATAATGTTACAAAAGATTTCTATTTCAGAAAAAAAAAAAAAAAAAAAATGTTCTTTTGAACTTTATCAAAGCCTGAAGAAAATTATATTGTTTTGTTTCCACAAAAATATTAGGCAGCACAACTGTTTTCAACATTGGTAAATATAAAAAAAGGTGTCTTTAGAATGATTTCTGAATGATTTATTTACATCGCGTTCACGCAGCAACGTTATGCATCATGGTGCTCTCGTGAAAGCGCGTTGGAGATGAATATTTTGTTAATAAAGTGGTTGCTTTATATAATTTGTAGCTTCATATAATTGAGGTTAAACCACTGGAGTCACATGGATTATTTTTATGATGTCTTTACTACCTTTCTGGGGCTTGAAAGTGGTAGTTGCATAGGCTGTCAAATGGAGGGACAGAAAGCTCTAAGATTTCATTAAAAAGATTTTCATTTGTGTTCCAAAGATGAACGAAAGTCGTACGCATTTGAAACGACATGAGGGTGAGTAATTAATGACAGAATTTAAATTTTTGGGTGAACTAACCTTTTAAAATATATTAAAATTAAATACAGTCATTTTTAATTGTAATAATATACTGTATTTTCAATCAAATAAATTCTGTCTTGCTGATCATCAGAGAAAAATTTGAACAAAATTGTATCGACCCCAAACTGAACAGTGGAGTAAATATTTTCAGTTCTTCTACATGAAGGAGGTAGAACAATCTCTTGCTTTCAAAGGAATCGCCCCATGTTTCATTTGCAACAGCAGAGACATTCAGGCTAATTGTCTATGTGTCGTGGTGAGACAGGCTCCCCAGGAGTGACAAACACACCTCTCCTGCGTTCCCTTAATTGCCATCATACATATGAGACATGAAGGAAGAAAATGGCTAAAAACACTGAGGAGATCAATAGGACACAATGCACCATGCTTCCATATGTTTTGTTTAGAAAACATACGAATCCTATTGTGCACAATCCAGAATAAAATCCCCCCCCCACCACCACCACCACCACCACCACCAAAAAAAAAAAAAAAGACGAAAGCTCAAGAAAAACGAGCATTCGTAGGCCATTAAACACCTCACACCCCCACTCTCACACCCTCTGTGTAACCAAAAAGCTATTGATAGCAATGGAACAAAATGCTTTTCAATGTGACAATTGATTGCTTTTTGAGGCAGCTGCTGGTTGATTTCATAATTGGTATAATTTTTCACAAGTACATGAATGTCATGCGGCAGAAAGCCTCAGAATCGCGGTCCTAATGCAGTGCCCTTTAGTTCAACCTAAAGATCAATAATGTATTAAAACCAAGTGCGTATTAAAATAATAGAGGACTATTGCCAGGCTTCAGACAAGAAAAATATGGAAGAGAAATGAGTTAACAAAAAGGCTTAGATGGAAGTCAAGCGCTACGCATTGAGGAGAATAAATAAACAGTGAACTTTTCACTTGAAATCGGTAAAGAGAAAGCTACAGAAATGATTAGTATGGCAAACCATATAATGGAACAGGGTAAGGTGGTTTTTAGAAGTAAATACATTTTTTATTTAGAGTAATAGAAGCTAGGTGTTAGCATTTTCTTGCTAACACTTAGCCTGCCTGTTAGCATCGCGCTTGACAGGGATTTTTGTGAAGCTGCTTTGTTGTATTTCTCAATATTAGATTGTAATGGGCCTGTTAAGCTGTAGCTGGAGAATAAAACTCAAGAATCACAAAGAAAATAGTCTGTAGCTAAGCATTCTGATGACAGTGTTATGATGGTTTTGTTGCAAGGCTACTTCATGCTCCCTCTTTTAAAATGACAGGCAACTGTATGTGACAGAGAATCTGAGGCAGCGAAAAGCAAACCTGTGACTAAGTACCTGAGCGACATCCTGTTGTTCCGACTCAAGGCAATAAGCGCGCTTGACGCAGACATGACAAGCTAACATCAGCCAACTTCAGGACGAATCATCACACCGGACTCTTGGGAAGTGGACGGGATTTGATGCTGTTACTGCAGCTGTTTGTGTGTAATGTGGCAAACAATGTGAATGATGCAGGAAACTACATGAAATACCCCCCACTCAAACCATACCACAAACACTTTTCAATATCCCTTATCTTTCCCCCTCCTGGTTTTTCGGTATCCCGACGCTTTGAAGTGCTCCTGTGTCTTTTCAACAGTCAGCTCTGCATTTGATCATAGTTTGATAACCTGACACATCTGATTCATTTTATTAAAGCGATACAATTCTTCTGAAAGGTCTTCAAAATCTCTCGACATCCAGCGTCGGTGAGGGGGAATGATACGCACAATGCTGCGTTCTAAGTTAAGCATATAAAAAATAAAAGAAACATCCTGCCAAGTGCCTCACAAGTGAAATTAATTTGTAAAGTTTCTTCACAGAGCTCTGAGACAGATGATTCCTTTTGAAAGTCATTATATTCCTGTGCTGTCTGGAGATTTTGTCAGAGAAGAGAAAATGGCATGATTTTTTGGCTTTTTTTATCTTTTCCTTTTCTTTCGTCTTGTAGACATGTGCCTTTTTTGTGTGTTTCACATGAAATGTAGCAAAAGTAAACAAATGATATTGTTTTAGCTCGCTGCAGACAAAGATAAAATTCGTTAAATTTGATTATGAAAAATGGAAGTTCATTTAAGCTGCTCTTTATTATTTTTAAAGTCATGCTGTGATTTTTCCTTGTGTTCTGTAAATACATTAATTATAAAGGCACTCAAGTGCTTAGCATTTAGTACAGCTGCATAATATGACAGATTTCTTTCTATATATGCTTGTGATACTTTAAATTTTAATGTCAATATTACTAAATGATCTTATTTTACACTAAAATTATTTTTGTTTAATTTACAAAAAAGGTAGCTATCATTGGCACAACTTTATGATAGTTATGATAATATATATATACATATATATATATATATATATATATATATATACAGTCAAACCAAAATTTATTCAGACACCTTGAACATTTTATTCATTATTACAGTTTATTCACTATAGTTTAAAAAATGGTAATAAAATATGACAAGATCTCAGAGTTAAACTGTGTCAGAAAAAAATGAATCTTAATTATGTCAGATAACACTTAAGCAAAACATGGTCAGGTCAAAGTGTCTGAATAATTTTTTATTCCCACATTTTTATCAGTTTTACTGGTAGTCCACTGTATGAAGAATTTTTTGGCTATAATATGTCACAGTTTACTTTATTTTGCTATCCTCACTTACATAAATGAACTATAGTGTCCTGCACCCACTGGTAAAAAAATATTTTAAAAAAATTATATCTACTGCCTAAATAATTTTTGGTTTGACTGTATATATATATATATATATATATATATATATATATATATATATATATATATATATACATACACATATATATATATATATATATACATACACATACATATATATATATATATATATATATATATATATATATAAATAGTTATTTCCTGTCCTTGATTCTGATTGGTCAATAGTTGTGTTTTATTCATGCCCAACGGTTCTGTGTATCACTACACAACACCCTTAGCAACTGTTTGTTCTTAACTGATATTGTTCATTGAAGCTTACTGTATTATGTAGAACTAGAAGAGTACTGTGAGAAAGAGATCGATTGAGCGAGTTTATTACCTGCATTCAGATTTAGCATTTTCCTTCAGGTCAGTCCTATGTTCATAATAAAAAATCTGTTTAAATGTCCGATGTATTATCTTGTCCTTTTAACAGTTAAGGGGTTTTCCCATGACTGACAGCGCTAGTCAAAGTTGTGTCTTGTTCTGTGTTCACAACAATCCAGTCTTTTCAATGTAAAAGTCTTCGCTACTGACTGACACACTCATAAAGACAGTCTTTGCTGCCATCTAATGGCATAATAATGTAACTTCTGTTGCTGTTCACAGTCAGGGACTATTTTTTCCGGCGTAAGGAAGACTTTTACACTGTTGCACTGATACATATTTTTGGCATTAATATTTGTATTGTGTGGAAACAGTTTTATAAAAGCAATAAGGTACTCGAGGCTAGTGCTGTATCGTGAATAAGTCACGGCTGAAGGGGTTGCAGGCACTCCAATTCGTGTCGTGCCTAACAGCGCCCTTTCTCACTTTCTCACTATTTTAAATAGTGCACAAACTGCACATGATATCATACATATTTAATCATCTTCATAACAACCAGCATTAATGCCAAACTGTTTCAGTCATGACCTCAGATGCTCCTGCGCCAATATACGAAATTTTATCTGCAGATTGATAGCCCCAGATCTGACGCAAACACGAGGAATTACTAAGCGTATTTTGGCTTCTGCTCTTTCATGGCTGCCAGATCATGAATATATATAGCATTATCAAGATCGGCTGGCATTTGGAGCAAATGCGTTTAACTCTACCTCTCCTGGCATATATACTGCTGTTCCAAAACACCAGGGAAAGGGGTTTTGGACACAGAGCAGTGTGTATCTTCAAGCTTTAGGGGAGACATGTGCAAAAGCAGGCAAAATGTCAACCCAGAGGTCAGAGAGAAAAATCTCTGTCTCTCTCTCTCGCTCTATCTCTGTGGCACGTGACTTGATTGGAGCCAGTGTGCTAGCATAGGCTTGACCAGTTGGGTGCTGTCTTCATACTCATTACCGGATGCAAATGAAAGGGGTATACATGTTTAATATTTAGTGGCAGCAGAAATGTCAGGGCCGGCACGAGATGGAATTAAACAGCACTGTCAGCGCAAGTGAACTCGGGGCTTTCTCAGCTATTTCACTTCATATTGAGTTACTGTCACAATTTATTTCGCAGGCAAAGCTCACACGCGTGCAAAAAATGCCCTGTGATGCCTTAAGGAAGCGAGGAAATGCGGTATGTAAAGTGTGTGTGTTGGAGTCTCCTTTTCAAAGAAAGCTTCAATATAAGTAATCCCTCTGCTCAATGAAGCTTAACAAATGTGTCATCTTTTTCACACCAACAATAGCCGGGCAATTGCACAAGCACAAGTGTTGTAATTTAAGTCCGGTGGGTTTTCATACAATGACCAATCCCACCACACTGGTAAGCAGTAATTTCCTGGGGTGTCCAATAAGAAGCGGGATATCCAAAGTACCTTTAAATGTGATTATATTCAAAGAAACAGCACCGCCTCGTCCCCCCGTGAAAAAAAATCTCAGCGTGATTTTTCAATGTCTACCCAACAGCGGTACTTCTTAACCCTTGGTCCTGAGAAAAGGGGGCAAAAAAAACAGTTCATGGAAGAAGGCTTTGTGTGAGGAAAGCCTCCACAAGTGCTTATTTTAATCAGCTAGACTGGAACCTATGGGGACTTAATTAAAGCACTGCTCTGGAGAGCATTAGTTAGGCAGGCAGTATCTTCACACCAGAACACATCTCTCCCTGATGTTTTTATCTGTGCCAGTAGGGTCGCTGAGATTATAATATTATAACATTATCTATTCAAATTGTGTGCCTGCTTTTTTGACACCTCAGCCCTGTTATTTACACACAAGGTCTTTGCTGTATAAATATTCAGCTGGGTTTATTCACTGAATTGAGGGCCGTTTCAGACAAATTTATTCAGTGCTTCAGCTGTGACAAGTGCTTGGACTGGCAGTAGATATTTTGGCCGAAAATACAGTTTTTGTACATAGGTCTGTGCAGGATGGATGAAAAACATGGATTCTGTCCAGAATTAAATTTAGAACGATCTTCCTGAATTCCTAATTTTAAAATTCAGTTGCTAAATTTGAAGGTTGTAAGGATGTAGAATTGAGATTCAAATTTGAATATAAGGAAATTTAATTAAAAATTAATTGAAATTCAAAGAAATTCATAACACTGACCCAGAACTAGAAATGCTAAGCCATACATAAGGCTAATTGATGTTTTTGAAACAAAAATTATTAGAATCGAAAATTAGAATTTGAAGATCTATGGGCCTAAATAGAGATGGATGGATGGATGGGTGGTGGATAGATAGATAGATAGATAGATACTCTTCAAAATTACCATAAGAAAACATTAATCACTAAATCTCCCACTTTAATCTTGCACCAAAAACATTATATAACATTTAATTTTAACATTTACTCTCCTTTTTGGGTGTCATGGGCAAAGCATGCTGGGAAATAGAAATCCCAGCCCAGTTTCAGTTAAACTTAAGTTCTTTTAAATTAAAAGAAAGAAGTTCATAAAACTCAAAACAATAAAACAATTCAGTTTACTTAAAAAATATAAGTTCTGTGAACTTGAAAGAAAAAGAAAGTGCTAAATACTCATAAAAGTTAATTTGACTGGAATAATTTGTTTAAGTTTGTCCTACTCAAACCAATTAATTATTTTAAGCGTTAGGGTTAACAGTGTAGTATGAATTTGTTCACATTGATAACATTGACCCGTTTTTTTTTTTTTCTTTGACCTACTGTAACTAATTATAATTTAACAAAGAACTATTTTATAGCAATTGCACTCAAAAAAGAACCACCTACCTCACAGTTCTCCACCACTTTTTATTTTTAAACAAATCTGACTCTCCTCAGCTCCTGTGGCCTCATGAACGTGTCTATTGTTTGCACACTTCAATATATCAGCATTTGTAATAGGTTTTAAAGTATAGTTCACATACTGTACAGTTTGAACATCCTATTCATTTGCTTTTTGCATACTACCTTATAGTAGAGAAATACACATATTCAGATGCAGGGCTGGTTTCTTTTGAACTGTCCTTTACAAATAAACCCTAATGGCGAATGTAGCTTTGTGAATTGCTATTCACTACTAATGCTGACACATGATATTGATGATGACACAAGATAAAGACTATTTCACATAGGGTCTTGCAAGAGTGTGCATGTAAATGAAAGTTTTCTCACTCCTAATTCAAAGTGCAATATTGCAAATGACTATTGAGAAGTGCGAAAGGTTACCGCGTAGAGGAAACAAGCAGCTCCCTTCAGCCCGAGACGGAGAGGGAGGGAGAGGGGAGAGAGAGAGGCATTTTATTATTCCAAGGTGAAAGCTTTAAAACAGCATTCTAAATGTTACCCTGCTGTTCAAGATCATGAAAACCTTTAATTTCATGCAAATGAACAGCACGGAGCATGAAGCTTAATGTAAACGAATGCTCCTTTTGTACTGGTGTAGGTGCTGGGGGGCGGGAGATCAGAGAGCAAGAGATCGAGAGAGAGAGAGAAATAAAGAGACACGGAGAGTGAGACGCAGGCCAGGAATGAAATTCCCAAGGATTCTTTAATTGCTGTCTGAAATTATGTAAATCCCTGCAGAAGGCTGTGTGCAATTATCCTGCTCCTGTGGCTGCCAGCTTCACTAATGTCTAACAAAATATCTGAGCTTGACATTTAGACGCGCTAATGCAAATGAGAATTCATTTTTCCTCCAAGACAAAGGGCAATCCAAAGATCACATCATTTTGATAAAATAAAGGTCCAAAAGTGGGTTTTCTATCATGGACTTTGTACGGAAGGTGAAGCGAAGAAGACTTTTCTGGACAGATTACACATTTGGAAATACTGTGAAGTGTTATTCGGGTATTATATCAAACATTAAAGGTTAATGAGGTTAGGGTTACGTCCCTTCCTTAAACTGCTGCGGAAGGTTATGCCTCGTGACAACAGAGGACACCTGAGTGAGTTTGTCTTTAAAAAGTGATTCACACTGTAAAGCACCTTTTGCTCGTACCCTGCGAATTCTGGTTGCTATGTGTTTTCGGAGGGCTTCCTCTCCATTAATCTCTTTTGGTTACAGAGATGGATGCTCATGCAGGTGTAGGGGCCCGACTGTGCTCCCTAGTGAGCAGCTCAGTGCATGTGTCCCTACTGTGGGGGCCACACCTCCCATCTTTACCAGGCCAAGCAGGAGCACCATCCGTCTCTACCTGCACTTTCCCGCCAAGCCCTGGGGACTTGCCAGCAGACAAGGGAGGGAGACAGGAAGAATCAGCACCCTCAAAGGAAGAGCTTAGATCTCTGTATGCTAAGTATGTTAAACATTATACGTATAGGAAGGGATGGGAATTCAAGCCCCATTTCCTTACATTATAAAACAGGGACACATATAGAAAAGCCAACACTCTCAGTAAAAAATGTGTAGCTTGTGAACAGCTTGTCACTAGGGCAGTATCTTTAAAAGGACATCTTTGTAATTTTTTTTACCCCTAAATGGTGCATATATGTACCTTAAGGTACTACTATGAACCTTTTAGGGTAAATAAGGTACAAAGATGTACTTTTAAGGGTGCTGCCTGCAGTGACATGCTGTTCCTCTAAAGGTACAATTTGTTTTTTTCTGAGAGTGTACCATATAGGGAAGAGTCAAACATTTCTGGACATTAAATGTGACTCTTTAGCCATTCAGCTGGGAAATGACACTAAGTAGACAGACTTTAGCCGTGGGCAAGTAAATATTTACAACGTAGGCAAACGTATGCTGTTTAGACCGTAGTCAGATGGAAACCATGTGTTTCACACTTTTTAGTGACATATATATATATATATATATATATATATATAACTTTTATTTATATATATATATAACTTTTATTTATATATATATAAAACTTTTATTTATATATATATAAAACTTTATTTTCATTTAGTTTAAAATTAATTAATAAAATAAATAAAACTAAAACTGAAATAAAATGAATAAAAACTATGTAGACATATTTAAAATAATAACAATAATGATAAAACACACACACAAAAAAAATTCCTGAAGTTAAAATGAAAACCAGAAAATATTACAAAAAAACCTATTCAAAATATTAATAGAATCTATAATAGTATCTAATGATACTAAAATAGCTCTGGTAACATCTGGTTCATGAGTGATCTGTCTTTTTAGTTTTTAAACAATGCATATGTGTTTTCCAAAACTTAAAAAATGTGTTCACACAGCTATTTTGTATTTTTCCACAGCAAAATATTCAAAATATCAGTAAAATATAAAAATACAGTACTGTGCAAAAGTCTTAGGCCACCATTAGATGTTGTTTTAGCAATGGTACAATGAACATATATAATTATTTCTCTATGTCTCTTTGTTAGAATATAACCAAAAAATACAGGAAATTTGTATGCAGTATTAAAAAACAGACAAAAAATCAGAAGGAAAAAAAAAAAAAAAAGACTTCTGTAGGCTAAAGTGGCAAGTATTTAGTGACCTCCCCTTACACTTGAGCAATAGCAGGAACCGGCTCTCTTAGACCTAAATGGGGTAGAAAAGGACTGGAAGGCCAAGAAAACTTTCAAAATCTGATGAGAAGTTTCTCAGACTTTCTTCTTTGAGAAACTGGAAAAAGTCCAGGAGGTCACACTAAATACTGATTTTTGTTTAAAAAGACATTTTGTTCTGAATGTTTTTTTTATTTTTATTTTTATACATTTTGTGTACAAATTTCCTGTATTTTCTGTTTGTATCATAATAAAGACCAAAAAATAAATAAATAAATAAAAATAAAAAATATGGATGGTCATTAAAACATTGCTAAAACAACAAAGCTGGTGGTGGCCTAAGACTTTTTGTAATGCTGTATATGAATATAAATAAAATATCAATAAAAACTAACAGTATCTCAATTATAAAATGACACTGCAACATCTGTTTCATTTGTGATCTCTTTTTAGTATTTAAACAATGTTTATGTGTCTTCCAAAACTAAAAAAAAAATATGTGCAAACAACTATTTTATATTTTTTCCATATATCAAAATGTTCAAAAATGCAACCTTTTATGGATTTTATTTCCTTAGGATACCACACAGTGAAAAACAGTCCTTTTGAAACGTCCCCCCACCACCTCTGGACCTTACACTGCTCCTCACTGTGCTGTAGTGCAGCACAGAACATGAACGAAAAGAGAGTTTAGTTGTAGGGGTAATGCAGGGCCGTAATGGGGTAATCAATCATCATTTTTGGGAGGAGGTAGAGGCAGGGTTATACTCAATAATGTCAGAGCACCTTTCCTCTCCTCTCTCTCTGTGTTCAGTTGGAGAGTAGCAGCAAATAGGCCACACTGTCCCACTCTCTGACTGCTTAAGTACTCACACCTTGACACCCACAGAACAGGGGGTATCCCATGAGACACCTGTGTAGGGATGACTTCTGTGCACACAATGGCTGAATGGATATGACACAGTTTAAGAGAATGGTGATCACACTGGAATATTCTACAGTGTATTTATTAAAGTTGACATGAAAAACATTCACCCTGTCTGTTTTCTAAATGAATGTCATAGATCTTGTAGATCATATCGTAAACAATTCATCCATGCATACTGTATGTTTCATTTTTTAAAAATGGGTTGGTCTCATAATATTTAATAAATTTCATAACTTTCATAACTTTTTGATGGAAACTGTGATGCTTTTTTATAAATAGAAAGTTTAAAAGAACAGCATTTATTTGAAATAGAAATCTTTTATAACTTTATGTCTTTACTGTCACTTTTAGTCAATTTAATGCATCCTTGCTATATGAATATATATATATATATATATATATATATATATATATATATATATATATATATATATATATATATATATATATACAGTATATGCGTCATTGACGAATAAGGTTTTTAAAAGTGTAAAAAAACATAATGGAGATATAATTAATTAAGTTTTATTCAGTGTTAACAATGAGATTATGTGGTTTTTATAATCAATTAACACTGCTTTTGTCATTTTTTACAAAATGGACAAAACTTGTCACCAAAAAAGTCATTCGGGTTAACAAAAATTCGGTTTTACCAAATGACACTTTTGGTTATACCGAATGACGATATTTTCAAACAATGCTAACAACAGCTAAGGCTAGTTAGATTGATAGCTAGCTAGCAAAAGGACAATCAAACATATTACATTTAGTACAAGTTTGTAAAATACAACATTTCCCTGGTTTATAGTGGTTGTACCGAATGACCTGACATTTTGGGACATGCATGAGCAAGTGAAAACATGAATTTTTCAAGTAGTTAAAAGAGAGTTAGTTACTTTGCTTCACGATCATGTGGTCCTTTGCAGGTGTCTGTATGATGTCACATCCTGTCACATGATACTGACCGCATGAATTGATCCAAAATGGTCCCTTTATATTGGTTACTCTGAATGACATCAATGAATATATATATATATACAGGTGCTGGTCATATAATTAGAATATCATCAAAAAGTTCATTTTTTTATTATAAATTATTTTTAAAAATGAAACTTTCATATATTCTAGATTCCCCACATGTAAAGTAAAACATTTCAAAAGTTTTTTTTTTTAAATTTTGATGATTAGAGCGTACAGCTCATGAAAGTCCAAAATCCAGTATTTCAAAATATTAGAATATTTCCTAAGATCAATCAAAAAATGGATTTGCAAAACAGAAAAGTTCAAGTTCTTTAAAGTATGTTCTTTTGTGCACTCAATACTTGATCGGCAGGACATATTACAGCAAATGACTTGCTCCTAGCACAAATTACTGCATCAGTGAAGTGTGGCATGGAAGTGATCAGCCTGTGGCACTGCTGAGGCACTATTGAGCCTTCAGATCATCTGTATATTGTTGGATCGACTGTTTCTCATCTTTCTCTTGAAAATATCCCATAGATTTAGGTCAGGCATATTGGCTGGCCAATAAAGCACAGTAATATCATGGTCAGCAAACCACTTGGAAGTGGTTTTTGCACTGTGGGCAGATGCTAAAGTCCTGCTGGAAAAGGAAATCAGCATCTCCATAAAGCTTGTCAGCAGATGGAAGCATAAAGTGCTCCAAAATCTCCTGGAAGATGGCTGCATTGACTTTGCACTTGATAAAACACAATGGACCAACACCAGCAGACGTCACGCCCCCCCCAAATCATTACTGACTTCAGAAACTTCACACTAGACTTCAAGCAGCTTGGATTCTGTGCCTCTCCAGTCTTCCTTCAGACTCTGGGACCATGATTTCAACATGAAATGCAAAATTTACTTTTATCTGAAAAGAGGATTTTCGACCACTGTTCACTGTCCAGTTCTTTTTCTCCTTAGCCCAGGTAAGATGCTTCTGACGTTGTCTCTGGTTCAGAAGTGGCTTGGTAGTCCTTTTCCTGAAGATGTCTGAGTGTGGTGACTCTTGATGCGCTGACTCCGGCTTCATTCTACTCATTGTGAAGCTCTCCCAAGTGTTTGAATTGGCTTTACTTGACAGTATTCTCAAGCTTGCAGTCATCCCTGTTGCTTGTGCACCTTTGCCTACCCAATTTCTTCCGTCCAGTCAACTTTGCATTTAATATGCTTTGATACATCACTCTGTAAACAGCCACCCCATTCAGTAATGACCTTCTGTGACTTACTTTCTTTGTGGAGGGTGTCAATGATTGTCTCCTGGACCATTGCCAAGTCAGCAGTCTTCCCCATTAGTGTGGTTTCAAAGAACAAGAGATACCCGGAATTTATACTGTAGGGATGGTCATTTAATGAAACTCAAATGTAAATATTCTAATATTTTGAGATACTGGATTTTGGACTTTCATTAGCTGTACGCTCTAATCAACAAATTAAAAAAAAAAAACTTTTGAAATGTTTTACTTTACATGTAGGGAATCTAGAATATATGAAAGTTTCATTTTTTAAAATAATTTACAATAAAAAAATGAACTTTTTCACGATATTCTAATTATATGACCAGCACCTGTATATATATATATATATATGTGTGTATATAGCCTACTGTATATATGTAAATATATTTAAAATGAAAAATGTTTTACCATTAACATTCTAACATAAATATAACTTAATAAGAATATAAATAATATGTCAAACATGATATTATAAGGAAAACATCAAATAAAAAACACTATTAGGCCTACTTTATAAAAGTAAAGATCATTGTGTGTGTGTGTGTGTGTGTGTGTGTGTGTGTGTGTGTGTGTGTGTGTGTGTTCAGGTATTCCCTATGTTATGGGGACAAATGTGTTTTTAATTATTCATTTAACATATTGAAGATCATAAAGTTTATTTTTGCCAACAATTTGATTAAATATTTTCAGTCAAAAATTATTATATTATGTTAAATCATAAAGTAAAAAAACATAAAACATCAAATATTGTGACTTATAAAAGCTGAATGCATTGTAGTAGTGTGTGCAGAAGAGTACCGCCCACTCACAAGAGTCTCCACTCATCCTGTCATTTAGCCTCCTCTGAGCACCATTCACTCAAAGGTCAACAAACGCCCTGTGACAGCACGCAGGCCCGTCCCTTCCTCCCCCAGTAGCTCAGCCATTGGTCCTGCTCTCTGTTAGATCACACACTCCGCTCCCCACGCGTGTGTCATCTGCCCTGCCTCCAGAGAGACTTCACTTAACAAGGCCGTAAAAGCGCGGCTCACAGCATTAGATGATTGTGCTTGCGCAGGGTATTGTGTCCGGGCTAGTTTCTGTCAAAGCGTGACGTCCTCGCTTTTGACGTTTTGGCTCCGTATGCCAAAATGTGCGTAGCGGAATGATATGGATGGGTGTCACAGGAAGTGAGGGACGGCGAGAGAGAGAGAGCAAGAGTGAGGCTGTGTTTATGTTTTGCTGAGTTTCTCAAATCAAGTGTCTTAAATCAAGTGTCTGAAGAATGGATTGCGGGTGTTGACCATGAGAGCTTATCTGAGTTGTCTGTTTGACAGTGCAACTGTAACGCTGCTTGACAAAGCAAACAGACAGATGAGAGACAGTGATGGAAGTGCTATGCAAGCGTAGGCTATAGTGAAAAAAAAAGAAAGAAAAAAAGTATATACTTCTCATCATGATAACAATAAATACAAATAGATTATAAAAAAAAAAAAAAAAGAATTTGGGTATCAGAGATTAAATCTCTGAAAGAATAAAAAAGTAATGAAAACGTTTATATAGCTACTATAAAATTATCGTGTATCATCATCATCATCATTATTTATTTATTTACCCTGCCTTATATGTATAATTCAGAAACCCTTGTTATTAGCGACACCAGTGGCCGTTAAGTAAACTGCAGCCAGCAACTTATTGCTTGTGCTAGTGCCCGAACTCGTGCACTCAACGTACAAGAGACTGAAAGTGATTCAAAAATGACGGCGGCGAGTTAAGAGGAGTTAAGAAAGCATCTGATCATAGCTATGTGGATATATTTGCACACGCTCTGCGATTCAAAGCAGCATCATGTCGACAGATGAGGTAATTAAAATTACACTTATGATAGTTTGATTATAAAATATATTTGAGACTACAGACAATATCTGGCTATGTGAGACTTTGCATGACACAGACATTACAGTAGCTACAGAATTGCTCTTTCGGCATCATGTACGGAAGAGAGGCTCTCCGGAGCGCGCGTAATCATCACGTCACTGATTTTCCCGGGAAAAACGTCCCGAGTCCTTCATATAAAAATCAGTCTACAGGCTTTCATAGAAGTCGGATAAGGTCTCGTTTTTTAAGTTTTTTTTACGAGCTGTTCACACATTGGGCCTCATTTATGAAACACGAGCAGAATAATTTTTGTGTAAATCGTTACGTAAAGCCCTTCTGACGTAAATGTTCGGATTCATAAAATGTTCGTATTTTCAAAATGTGAGTTGGTACGGAATAACTTTATACCTGCTACCTACCACGTGTAGGCCTAACGTGCGTAAAACATTCAAACATTATGTGTTCTGTTAGGCAAACACTGCATTTTGATGCACTATGTAGGCTACCATAATAATGTGGCTTTTTTGTTTTTGTTTTGTTTTTTGTTTAGTTTTTTTGTAGCTGAGAGTTAAAAACTGTTCAACTTTTTACACAGCCGTCCAATCACAGTGGAGGAGGGGCGGGGCAAATACTACAACAACTGAACAACAATGGAGATGTTAATATGGTTAGGCGGCTACTGTATTTTTCTATTCAATAATATCAAAAGTCCAAATGAGATACCAGCAACAGCTGCCTGGCATATTCCGTATCATTATAGCAACCATAGCGTCTCAGTTAGCATTTTTTTTAGCTGGTTAATATTTATTGTTAGGAATATGGCAGTTGTATTTTATATTAAATTAATATTTATATAACAGTAATAATAATAATAATATCAATCATATTATTATTATTTCTTTTTTACCTTTCTGTTAAATAATATGTTGTAGTTGCCAACTCCGGTTGTAAAAAGGTCTGGTCTTGATATAAAAATCCCTGTCCCTGCATTACACTTCCTCTCTAGCTCCCCTTGGTTAGAAATCAGCCAGACTGCAGGTGCCTGTGGCGGCGTTCCCTCATTCCCTGCCCTGACCTCCAGTATTTCCCCACACACACACGGCTTCCTCTCCGGCCATCATGCCCTGTTCTCTTCTAACTTGAGGCGACACATCATAATAACTGTAAGAGGCCTCTCCTGTCCTGTGTCAGGCCTGCACAGATTAGTTCCTCTCCACCAAACCCAGGTCATTTTCTCTCCCCCTGCTGAATACATTTGGAGATCACACACTCTTTCTTGGCTTAAGCTGTGGAGATTATCTAAACAGAGGATTTTCCATTTCACTCAGGACAGATGTGTTTCGGAACAGTGATATTGGGGTTTTGGCACTGGAAGTGTGAAGCTAATTCCCAATTTGCTGATTTTGAATTAAATAATATTGTAAATAAGTTTAGAAATTGAAAATATTTAAAATTAAATATTTATTACATTTTTTATTATTTTTTTTTAAATAAATAATTGTTTAAACATTAATTTATATACGCAAATATATAAACTGATTTATACAAACTTGCTATGATATATTTCAAAAGAATTTCAAAAGAGGCTTTTTCCATTTAACTCAGGATGGAACTTTTTTTTTTTAACTAAATGAAATTTGTAAATGGCAAATATTTAAATTTAAAATCATTTTTATTTACAAATTTTTCATACATTTGTACATTACACATTGTGTATTACATACACACACACACACACTCACACAGGGCTAAACATAAACACACTGTTAAAATAGCATTCTTAAAAATTGCTGTAATATTGCAAAAGAAGCTTTCTGAATAATCCCTTTTCCTTGAAAATGACAACAAAAATGTGCAAAGATATGTTATCTGTTGTACATGACATACTATATCTGTTCATGTTACATTATACAGAGTGTCAGTCAACTTACCTCTAGGGAGAAACACACCATCTCTCAAGTCTATGTCATCTTCCCCCTCTGTACCTCTGCTATAGTTACCCCTTAGATTAATAATGAATATAGTTAATCAGCACACAGAGAGACGGTATAATTAAGTCACAGCTGGCAGAGGTAAGGTGAGGTGGCATTCCATTGGGTCACCACTGTTGTACCATGTGACCGTGCCCCACTTCCCCTATCAAACCAATTTTTCAATTTCCGATTAGCCAGGCATTTGCAAAGTGATAATATATAAACAATTTCTAAAATATTTATTTAAAAGCTATGCGTGTCGGTGTCACACAGTTAAACTGGAAATATGGATGGCTTCGGAGTCTGTATTAATAAACCAGGTCAAATATCTTTCATTCTTTATTCATCAACAAAGGGAGTTAATAAGGAACATTGAGTAATGTGAACGGACAGCGTGTATCATTTCTCGCTGGTTGCTAGATCATATTTCATAAAGAGTGTATTTGAATTTTTATGTACAGTGTATGCAATATTCATGATAAACTGAATATGTAAATGCGTAACCTTTATTTATGAGCCTGCGGTGTTACTCTGCTTTAAAGTATCGCTTTGGATGCTAAGATAAATAGACCCAAATGCTTATTAGGTGACTTCTAATATGATTAATGATTAGCAAAGCTTAATTAGTAAATTAATGAAGTAATAATTGTACCATGTGTTTGCAGTGCTTTATTTTGGATCTGTGGAGGTTAACATATGCCCATCCAAAAACATGTTTACCTTTCGCGTTTCTCATGTGGCCGGGATAAAAATCTGTTCATGTCAGGTTTTTTTTTTTTTTTTTTTTTTTTAACCCCGCTTTCAGTGAAAGAATTTCCCCATTAAAATAATTTATATTTTCTGGCAAACACTGACAGATTTCTTTGCTCCTAAACTCGGTTTTCCCCCTCCTCGTTTAAACAGTTTGACTTCATGAAAATCTGCATGTTTATTTTGATGACTCAACGGGGATGCAGCACACATAAGCGAGTGTGTCTGAATCTTTTAGTCACCTATTTAATCCTAATGCTTTAGTCTCTTTCATTTCCTCAGCACGGCCCCGGAGAAATTACGAGACCCGGTGCCCGTGCAGCCATTTTTTGTTATTGTTTAGAGAAGTGGTTAGCATGCAGAGGTGAGTTCCAAACACAATTTTACATCCACTTATGGAAATCCATTGTTCCTTGAACATTTTCACGTACAAACCAATATATGCTCTCGTAAAAGGTCTGAGACCTCAATTACATCAAAGGCAGTTTGTCCCACAGCATGTCTTCAGCCAGAGAGCCTCGCAGAGCTGTGTCAATGCTACCCCCTTGTGACCGGTTTGGTGCACGAGTGATACCAGCCTCCGTCAGAAGGAAAGAGAGAAAGAAGAACATACAGTAAGAAGATGAGAATAAGTAAATTTTTTAATTCAGTTTTTTATATATATATACATCCAAAAACAGTAAAGAATATATTGTGAATTCTGCTACAAATGTTACCTCATAAATAATTTAAAAACAGCCTTTTGTTTAGAAAAAGCAATGACATCTTAAAAAAAACACACACCAAATGAGAGATAATTGTGTTTAAATAGTGATTTGAAAAGAAAAAAAAACACAAGGAAAAAGCGATTCACTGTTCTTGTAAAAAAAAAACTAAAAAAACATATATATATATATATATATATATATATATATATAATAAACAACAACAGAATGGCAGCTTCTCGCACAGGTCTCTTTCATTAGGGTGCTGGGACGTCATGCAATGTGCTATGTTGACACACAGACAGGTATCTATGTCAGAAGCACGGGAGTGTGTTCTTTTCGGGCGGCACTTCCACCCGCTGTCCTACTCTACGCGAGTGGAAGGCACGCAGTCTTTCATTGTGAGCAGTTGAAAAGACATAATTAGACACACAGATATAATTCAGCGCCGCCGTGGAAGAGCTCGCTTGTCAAGCCAGGCAGCTGGAGAAGCGCGCCAGCCTTCAGAAGTGCAGCTTGCCGAAGGCCCCCGCTTTTATTCCCTGCAGTTTTGTCTACCTTCAAAGCGCCCATCTCGGATTGAAAACTTAGCAGACTTTTTCCGTATTGTGCCAATTGCGTTGCGGCGCCGGTGAATACGTGATGAGCGCAGCGTGTTTCAACCTGCCGCGTGAGAGACAACTGTAATTGTGGTGTATAAAAAGCGCGATTGATATTGCGTGTAAGAAATGTCCTATAACGTATATTAATACATTTAACTACGTAGGGAACAAGCTGGAGATCTTCATTTGTTATCCCCACCCTCATATATCAGGCCAAACTTAACATTTAGCACTCACGAACAAAGCGGCCATAATTTACAGTCCCATCCCCACCCCGTGACACGCTGATAGGGGACGTCCAGTCAAGGCCACGCCGCTGTTTCTCTCTGACACGCCGGATGGGCCGGTGGCTCAGGATGTGTCAATCACAAGGCGTGCCGCTGCCCAGCGTCTCCCATTGACTTTCTTTCAGCCCCGTCAGCAGGCCCAGACCATTTCATTAAGAGCGTGACCTGCAAGGGCCTCCTGTAATGGACAGCTTGATTTGTGTCGGGCTGGCAGGCCTCAATACGCTGCTGACTTTTATCTACTCAAGTATGTATATTATATGTGCCTGTCACTCTTATGACCTGCCCCAGTTTCCTGTTCCCTCCCTCGGATGCGTTTGTACAGTGTTTAGGTCATCTCTTTCTCTGTGATACGATGGGACTGAATTGACATGTTTAAGATTTAAGTTTGGGAAAGAAGTTAGGAGAAATATTCCTGATATTTTGGAAAGATAGAAGACTAATGTTGTGTTAAAGAGGGGTCTTTGTCAGTTTACACCGTCCTGTTACTGTTTGCTGCATCATTTGTGCAATAGGTCGACTACTCATAATTAAAAGAATGATTACTCCTAATTAAAGTAATTGAGTACTAATGAAAAATGAAAATTATATCATCATTTACTCACCTTCATGCTGTGGCAAACCTGAATTGTTTTCTGTCCTCTGTGGAACACAAAAGGAGAAGTTTATTAGAATATCCTAGCTATTTTGCCATACATTGAAAGTGTATGGGGAACAAAAGCTGTTGAGATTAAAAAAAAATATGTTACCTAGCAATGTGATTTTATGTGACACAATGTGACTTAATATCTCACAACTACATCTTTGTTTCTCATAATTGTGACATTATATCTTACAATATGACTAAATATCTCACAATTGCAATCATATTACTCCTAATTGTAATGTTAAATATCTTGCAATGTGCTTTTTTTATCTTGTTTTAGAGTATATCTCATACGGTTGATGAAAAATGCAAGAACCAATGATATTAGATGTCACTGATGCACCACATTTGAATATACACGAACAGAAATACAAAGTTCTGTTATGAAACTCTAGATGGCACAGGCTCATAAGTTCTTAACCCAATCTGCTTGCATTTACATCATTCTCTATAGGGCACATCTGATTGGTTCCCAATGTATTGGTAGCCAATCAGCTTGCTGCACAACATTCAAATGTTTGCCTGTTGTTTGCTGTAGCAGTTTGTAGTGCGCTTTCAGAAACCCTCCACCTTCCCCAGCTCCACCTGTATAGATCTGCTACGAGGGTGATTCATGTATGCTTGTATAGCAACAGCAGGTCTTTCTTGCTCATAGCAGCATGTTGTGTGTGTATTGGCAGTGGCAAGTTCCATATTTGCTCTGCAGCAGCAGCTATAATCAATAACAGCAATACCAAGACCAAACACATTAACATTGTCATACTCATTACCATGCCGACTCTCAGACAGTTCTCATGACCAGAAGGGTTAGTTCACCCAAAAATGAAATTTCTGTCAATTAATTACTCACCCTCATGTCATTCCAAACCCGCAAGACCTTCATTCATCTTCAGAACACAAATTAAGATATTTTATATGAAATCGGAGAGATTTTTTTTAATCTCCCATAGAAACAAAACAAAAATAGCGACTTAACTGAACAATTTCCTCTCGACCCTGTCAGTCTCCTACACAGTTGACGCAGTGCAGCGCTTCCGTGTTTACATCCGAACGCTGGCTCAGTATTGGCCAACACTGTACACGTGAGCAGCACGACACATGCATGCGATGCTGACGCAGGAGCCGGGCAATACAGAGTCAGCATTCTGACATAGAACCAGTGTTGGGTAAGTTACTTCAAAAAAGTAATTAATTACTAATTACATCATCAGTGTTGTATTTAAAATACTTTTCTAATTACTCTGTCTGAAAAGTAATTTAATTACTCAATAAGTAACTTACTAATTACTTCTTAAAATCCCTATAAACCTTGACCGGATAGACAATAGAAAGGAAACTCTTTTAATAATTTAGTCAAACATGGAATAGTTTAGCCTTTTATAGCTTTTTAAAATATTTTAACTTTATTAAAACATTTGCTATAATACTTTTATTTACTTTATAATACTTAATTTTTTTTTAGTAACAAATAGGGATATGTACTGATACCACCAAAAGTGCACAATACTCGATACCAAAGTCGATACCACAGTAAAAATATATAAAAATAAAAATAAAACAATGCTATTTTTTTTTTTTTTTTCCAGATAGGTCTAATAGTAGTAAGTAAAAATACCACAGAAATTGAATAATCAAATATAAAATAACTCTACATAGTCATAACTGTATAAATTAAATATAGATTAATCCTTATTAAAGCTTTTCTTTTGTTGTTTGATTATCATTTATAATACAGACAGTCAATAGTAGACAGCATGTTTTAAAGACTGCTGTCACTAAGACCTAATGGACAGAAATTACACATGCTGTTCAAATTCACATAACCAACGCAAATATACGGCAAGACGGGCATTTTGACATAACTGTGTGTGTATTTGAATGTTTATGTGTAATAAACCGTGAAAATTTGACACTCGCGAGAGGAGGCTATGTGTCTGCGCTTTGGTTGAGAACGCACCGACTGAAGACCGTCTCTCAGCGAGCGCGCGAGTAGTTTTTTCTCCCTAGGGCATAGCTTACATTTTACTGTAATGTTCTTGCCTACCTGTGTCAAAAAAGTGAAGTAATTGGATTATTTCCATTCTGCAAAACAGCCACTCACTTCTGCCGACATCTTCAGACAGCCAACTGGTTCGAAGTTACGAACTCACGCGCAACTGCACTACAGCTAACGATTTTAAAGAGGCAGCATTCACTTTTACCTTTAGACGACAAATTTAGATTTTAAATTCAATATTGATTTAAATAGAACTGTTGAACTAATTTACAGTATGTAACGCAAGTACATTATAAGTAACTGTAATTAAATTACCTAAAAATGAACAGTAATCCCTTACTTTACTTTTTCAGTGGATAAGTAATTACAGTAACGCGTTACACCCAACACTGCGTAGAACACGGAAGCTCTGCAATGTGTCTTCAATGTAAACTGCGTAGGAGAATGACAGGGTAGAGACAAATTTGTTGAATAAAGTCGTTATTTTTGTTTTGTTTTTGCACACAAAAAGTATTCTCGTCACTTCATAACATTAAGGTTGAACCACTGTAGTCACATGGACTATTTTAACAATGTCTTTACTACTTTTCTGGACCTTGAATGTGGTAATTTTGTTGCTTTCTATGGGAGATAAAAAAAAACCTCTCAGATTTCATCAAAAATATCTTAATTTGTGTTCTGATGACGAACAAAGGTCTTACGGGTTTGGAACGACATGAGAGTGAGTAATTAATGACGGAAATTTCATTTTTGGGTGAACTAACCCTTTAAGACTGATGGAAGGGTCTGTTTATCAAACAAACATTCATTTATGGGTTTAGAAGGTTTGAAGCATATAGTGCACAAGTCATTTGGGCTACTTTTATGGATATTTTTTGTCATAACAGCCCCAGTCCCCATTCACTTTAATTGTATTGAAAAAAAGCAGTAAAAGCATTCTGCTAAATATCTCCTTTTGTGCTCTATATGGATTTGAAACATCATGAGGGTGAGTAAATGACGACAGAATGTTTATTTTTGGTAAACCATTCCTTTAATTTGATTACTTTCCGCAACTTACAATACGGTTACCGAGCTCATACGGCAAAGTATTTTGAATACACCAATGGAATATTTTTTCCCTCTCCCAGTCTTACTCTTTGCTTTTAAGAGTATGCACATGTGAATGACCTGCTACTTTTATTTATGGCTGATAATCACCCACCTCTACCCCCTAAGGACACCGCCTGCCTGCAAACATGACCAAAATACATATTTAGATTTATTTGTCAGCAACAGTCCAATAAAACATATCCTCTGCATGCTGCTCTCTGGGCTGGGGTCCCACGAGGAAGTGGCCGAGTGAAAAATGGGGTGCTTTCAAGCGTTAGGCAGAAAGAACGTGAACAATGCTCAAAGCCTGGAGAAGAATAGTGTGCTGCCTAAGTGTTTCTAAGGAAGAGAGGAGAGAAGAAGAAAGGAGAAAGAGAGAGATGTGGATTTTCACAATCCAAAAGCCTCAGGGGGGTTCTCTGTGAAGTCCCAGACATGGCGTGACCATTGTTTCCTGTTTCACACCGTTCTTACCTGACTCTTTTCCCCACTCTGTGTCTCTCTTTCCACTCCAGGTTGATCTGTGTGAGTTAAACCCCATCTGACATCTGTTTGAGTCGCATATGTGGACAATTTGAGATGAACCGCACAGCCAAACTAAATGAGGTTAAGAGGTCCACATTCTGGTGATCAATAAAAATAAAGTCACATAATGAAACAAGTTTTGCCTGTGTATGATTTCATAGCTTTTATTATGTGATTATGAAGGAAAGGAGGCTGAGACGAACAGGGATTTGTGCCCTCGTGTGAAATGAAAGCTGGATTGTGTGCAGAATCCCGTTGTGCGCCACCCATGCATTCCTCTGGGTGTTTGCGGCAGAACGACTGTGTATCTAATGTGACCGCAAGCCCACTGAAGAGCCAATAAACCAAGGTCGGACAGCCTGTGCTGGCAGGGAACTCGCAGTGTGACGGCAGCCAGTTTGGTGGCCCTACTCATCCTCCGTACAAATCTCGGCCCTTTTGTTCTTGGTTCCTTTGCTCTCTCTGGCTTATAACTAGAGCCAGCTCTGTGTGGAATACTGTCACCCACAAATGTAAAAAAAGAATGGCTGGGATCCGATGCTAATGGCACTGAAGCAGCAAGCTCGCAAATCCAGCTGAAGGGTAAACGGGGACACGTCTTTGTTGTTGTTGTTCTTGCAGCTGTTCCTGTTGTTTTCTGTTGTTGTTTGCATTGTGAGGCCTGGGGGTGCCAGCCAACGAAGCAAAAGCCAGACCCACAGGATTGTTAACATACAATGTCAGCCTCCATCTCTGAAGGAATCATTATGGAAACCACAGTTTGTTTGTATGTTCACCCTTCCAGCTTTCAGGATTATAATTGGTGGAGTTAATTAGGTGGTCTGTCGAAGTCGAGGTCACATGCGGTCCCAAAAAACCCCATATTCAGGTTCAATCAAGTGTTAGCTTTTAGATCAACAGGTTAGCTGTTATAGTCTTTGACCTGGCACTTTTGTTTTTTGAGATTGTTGTTTCTTATTAGGTTTGGAATATTTGTTACTTCATGCAGTCAAGTACAATCTTTACAATCAGGTCCTTTACTTTCTGTATGGATGAGCAATTTATTGGACATGAAACATGAAGTTCATCCCCTCTACTTTTTGGATAGCTATCATTTTCATATTTTAAGAGTCGTATTTTGCTTTATTATTTAGATAAATCCAGTATTCAGCTGGTCATGTGATCTCAACATGTCTGCTCTTTTTAGATGACCCACTTCATGGCTACATGATGTTTGACAGTGTTTCTTTAAATTTAAAACATGCATTTTTATTTTCATTTTTAGCTATAAAGAAAAAAAATATTTCTATATTTATATTATTTTTAAGAATATATTTTAATATAATTTCTTAAAATAAAATTACAATTAAAATAATTATAAATAATTATAAAAATAATACAAAATCTTTAAAAAAATATTTTTTTTTTACAAAGAAAATGAGAAAAAATACTTTAAATGATTTCTCTACACACAATATAGTGTGACTCATAAATCTAAATATTTTGTTTTGATATTGTACGAATTTTAGTGTTCAGTAAATTTACATGCGATAGCCTACTGTCTGGAATTTATTTCAAATTTCGCAAACTTTCATTTTTTTTTTTTTTCATTATTAAACTTTTTTACTTCTCTGTTTCACATTCAAAATAATCAAGACAGAGATTCTTTCTTCACATTAAGAGAGAACTGTATTCAAGGCAGAGGAAGCCATCTTCTCTGCGAACAAAGACATTCTGCCAAACTGCTGTCACCTGAATCCATACCAGCACCACAGCATTCTTATTTTCAAGCTAAACAGTTTTAAAATGTGTTCGCCATCATTATTATCTCCAACCTGAAGTTAAAGCTAAAAACATCTATGCCTCTTGCGGCTCACCAACGGAAAATATTGGTCAGTCTGTCCTGCTATCTGCAATTAGTGCTGATCAAGAGAGATTATAAGCGGCGGCTAATGACAACGTGCAACTCGATGGTCCTGATAGATGGTCAATTGTAATGATCGGGTCAGGACGTTTATTGGATTTAAAGCAGTCGCGATGGGCCCTTCTTAGCCTTGCCTGGATAATTATCACGTTCATGCATGATTTAAGGTGACAGTGAGCAACGTCAAGGACCTTCCCTTTAATTTAATAATTTTGTTATCTATGCATTTATGCAAGACTTAACAAAGGGATGTCTAGGAAAGAATTAAATCAAGCAGATGAAGATTAGTGTAATGGTGTGACAAAGCTAGCCAATGCAGGAAAGTGTTTAGTGATGCCATATGGGTCTAAGAAGAAACCACCACCATATCATCAAATATATATATATATATATATATATATGACAGAACATCATACATATTTTTCAAAAGTATTCATATATAAAATTCTCATTTATTTTATTTTTTGTCATAAAGAAAATAAAAAACATATTAAAAAAATATTTTTAAAATTAAATACCCCATATAGATGTGACATTTGTCTGAATCAAAAAAAAAAAAAATGTAGGAAATCATCAACTAAACTAAAATATGAAAGAGGCTATGAAGAAAGAAAACTACTAATTATTTCTTTATGAGTAAAACTTTCATATATAATTTTAAAATGTAATGTAAAAACACACAGGCTTTTGTCTAAATAAAAGAAAAATAGATAAATCGCCAATTGAACGGAAAAAACGAAAGAGGCAATGAAAAAATAAAATTACACGGCGCAATGTCTAATATGCGTTTTATGGTATCAGTTTACTTGCTAAAAATCCATCATTTTGACAGATCTTTTCTAAAAGCCGCTCAGCATTTGTGAAAATCTTTCTCTATGGTGTTGCAGAGATCTTGTAGCTTCCTGAAGCGTCACCGAGCAGCTACCAAAAGTCAGATTTCACAAAACCTGTTCAAAAAACTTCTTCATCCCACAAGAAAAGCCATCATTGTTTTGTTTACTTCTCCAGTGTGTTCTAAAAGGTCAGAGTAATATGCTGCACACCCTCAGCAGAATCCAACAGAAACCAACAAACCCAAACAACACCATCCATATTTTAAACAGCTGGCATCGAACAGGGGAAATTTTACACCTCCGTGCCAATTACTTCCCTCTCATAGCTCCTCTCTACTCTCTCAAATGAAAAGCCTCCCTCTTTCATAATGAAGCGGCTGACAGACAGTAAAGAACAACAGTGTTCCTCCAAACATCCAGCTGCTATATATATATATATATATATAGCATTCTCTTGTTCTTTTCCTATTTCTCTCATTCATCTTGCATTAAGTCTGGATCTCTAATCCTAATGTATTATTAATCACCTTTAGCTGTGGTGTGGTAAAACTTTCAAAAACTTCCCCTTGGATTTCAGCTAAGACTTGAGTCTAACTGTCTGTTTGTTTATCCGTTTATTTATGTTTTATAAAGTCAGCACTTTCTCTTTTTTTTTTTTTTTTTTTTCTTTCAGTGAAAGTTGTCAGGGCAGAAGGTACATCACCTCAGTCCTGAGACCAGCAGAAACCATTCCATTACAGGTCCAGTCCAGTAGACTACTGCTGAGACTGACACTTTTGGACCTGTATAGCTGTAAAAACGTCTGTCTATGTGTCATACAGGCTCTCAGGTTTGACACTGAGTGAGTGAGCGGATGCATGGTGTCCTATTGACACCCGATCTGTTAACTTTGATTTTGACAGAGTAGTGAAGCAATGTCGGCTATCATAATAGAGATTTCTCCACCGATGTGAGTGACGGGACACTTGACAGAAGAAGACATTCATCACAAATCAAGAATTTTGAGCCGGAATTGAATATCGAATATCGGAATCTCAGTTAACACGGGGACGCCTTCATTCTGATGTCTCGGGCTTAAATGTGAAACCAGGATGAGCACAAAATTGAATGACATAACAAACAGTATCTTTGTCTCTCTCCCTCACCCTCGCTCTCTTTCTCCCCCCACCTCTGTAAAATGATAATCCGAGTCTGTCTGTCTGATAGACTGGAGTATGATTCAGTAAGACAGTGACTGACTGCACATTCAATCTGTTTCAGCATGGGAGCAGTGGCCCATTATCTCAACCATGTGAGACGCCCGCAGCGTGAGAGAGCAGCCCGATCAGCTGGCTCCAGTGGCAGGTTTGCTGGGAAAGTTATCAATAAGCGATTGTCTCTAGTCATTTAGGCTGTCACGTTATGACAGGGCTGAAAATTAAGCTGGCAGATATTAATAATAATGGAAATAACACAATGCCGAGGGGAAGATATTGGGCGAGTTTGGGAAGGGGGTTACGGATAGTGTGAGTGGGTGGATTTATGTGTATGTGTGCGAATGTTTGTGTGTGAGCTTGTCCATGAGTTTAGATTGCACTGTTAGCGTTTAAATGGAATGTTAATTGACACACTATTTGTGATCGTTCCTGTCATGCGTGATAGAGATTATATGCTACAGCATGTGAAGTCAAAAGCAATTTGGATTTTATAATAAAAAATTTGTGATAGTGCTAGATCATAAAAAGAACAAAGTTCCTTTTGAGTTTATTGGTGCACATGCAGTCACTAAGCGTTTGAACCTCTGGCAAATAGAGAACCTCTTGTAGTCATTTTGTTTTCATTCAGCATTTGTTTGTCTCTGTTTTGCTGATAGATTTATTGCTACCAAATGTTACCGCTGTTTGATTTGGTAATAGTTTTGCAGTTTGGCAGAGGTATGAGATACAATAAAGTAAAGCTTTCAATGACAAATATCCTGGACTGGTTGCCAGTTTCAGTTAATGGGTCATTTTCATCCAAGACTTCTGAGGTGGCAATCCTAAACATATGGTAATTAGGCACAATAAACACGCATTTTCTTTCCTCCATTTATAAATTGTTTATTATATTTTGTGTTATACATTTAATATTTAATTGTATATACTGTTGTAAAATGTGCTGTTCATCAAAGAGTCCTGGGAAAAAACAAAACATGTATTAGTTTCCACAAAGATATTAAACAGCACAACTGTTTTCAACATTGATAATAATGATACGTGTTTCTTGAGCACCAAATCAGCATATTACAATGATTTCTGAAGGAATATGTGTCACGTGTATGTTCAGTTTATTTCATTTTCGTTCATGTGTACATTAATTGCTGTGGTGTCTCATTAGTTAATCTCTGTCCAGCTGTGCCTGTTCCTCAGTTGCTACAGTAGGTGTATTTATACTCTCTGTTCTGTTCAGTCCATGTCAGTTATTGTTTGTGTGAGCAATGTCTTACTATTTTGTATTTGCTATTAGATTAAATACTTTTGTTATCACCATCTCCTTCGTCGTGCACTTTCCTAGCTACCCTGGACTGTTACAGAATAACCGAGCACTCAAGAAAGAGTAAAGAAAACAAACAATGGACTCACTTGCGTTACGTCTCCTCCTCCTCCCCGAGAACCGAAAGTTTTTGAGGTATTTGGCCTGGAAGCTCTGGTACGGAACCAGCGAGCCCGAGGCACCTACGAAGCTCGTCCAGGAACCAGAGCTGGATAACACCAAAGCTCCGGATATGGGTCAGTCCATCTCAGAGCCAGGAGCGGACCTTGACCTGATAGATCTGTGGTCTGCGGATCCAGTTCCCACCCAAGTCCCCACTCTTGAGTCTTCATCTTTCTCGCCGGTCCCGTCAGGAAATGATCTTCTTCTGCCTTTATCCCTGACTTCCTTTTCCCATCTCCATTGCTGGTCTTGCCCAGCCCCTGGATCCATCGGCACCTCTGTTGTTGTTGTATAGCTCCTTGGCTCTGCTCCTGCCGGTTACTCCGTATGGCTCATCTTCCTCGTCTCCGGCTTCCCCCCCTCCAGCTCGGCATGAGGCCGAGTCCCCGGCTGCACCTCGGGCCTCCAGGCCCATGTCTCCACCTCGGCCGCACCTCGGGCCTCCAGGCCCATGTCTCCACCTCGGCCTGTCAGCCTGTCGCTATTGCCTCGGCTCACCGCTCCCTCGTCGCCTCCGCGGCCCGTCTGCCCTGAGACTCCGCTGGGCTCCCTCGTCACTCCTGGTCGACTTTCGGCAGTCGAAGCCCAGCTTCTGCCACGGAGTTCCGGGATTCCTGCTGTGCCTACACCCTACACCCCTACGGCATCATCGGGCTCCTCCCTTCCTCCGACCTCCACGTCGTCCTCGCTCGCCCCATCGTCACCCCGGTCATCCGAGTCCCCGTCACCGCTTCATTCCCGCGAGCCAGCAGCTCAGCCCCAGGCTTCCAGGCCTTCGATGTCACCCAGGTCCGTCAGCCTCTCCGCTCCGCCGGTTCCTCCGTTAGGTCCGCCCCTCAGTTAGGACTCCGCCCTGGATCCTCTCACCATCACCATTTTTCTGTGAATGCGTGAGGTCGTGCCTTCTGGAGAAGGGGCTTATGTCACGTGTATGTTCATTTTAGTTCATCTTCGGACATTAGTTCTAAATAGTTGCTATGGTGTCTCATTAGTTAATCTCTGTCCAGCCGTGCTTGTTTAGTGTCCTCAGTTGCTATGTGTATTTATACTCCCTGTTCTGTACAGTCCGTGTCTGTTATTGTTTGTGTGAACAATGTCTTATTCTTCTGTATTTGCTATTGGATTAAAGACTTTTGTTGTTATCACCATCTCCTTTGCCGTGCGCTGTTATAATGTGACACTGAAGACTGGAGGAAAGTTAATTTATTATTTATATTTATTTACAGGAATAAATTACTATTTGCTGTAAAACCAAATGCTAGATGTTAAGCATTGCTCAACTTTATATTCCACATGCTAACTGCTGTAGTTACTGACCTTCTGAGAGAAACAGGTGCACTCCAAAAATGCTAGAAGTTCAAATAAAAGTTGAATGCTGTGAACTGCTGACTGTAGAGCTGCTCTGTGATGAAGTATTACAGGTGATAGCAGTAAGACCAGTAGTTGAAGGTAACTAGCGCTGGAGCAGATGGTTGGGGTTCATGTCTGGTTTATGAGGAAGTCAGCGTTTTCCACATCTCTCCACTCCAGCAAGGTCTGTGTCACAGTAGTGAGCAAGACCCCCTCTCATAAGTCACAGTACCAGGGGAATCGTCCCCCTGTGATATTAATGGCTGCCCTTGTGGCACAGGGCGAAAGAGTACGGGGGACACTGGAGGGATTTAAGGGCAACATTGCAGTTTTCAGATTCAAAGTTATACATAATTTAAGCATAGAAGCACAGATGTGTTAAGTATTTATAGGGCGTTTACACTTCCTGCATCTTGATTGCATACACACATTCCATTTACACTCGGCCACTGTTCACTTCTGTGATGATGCTAATGCTGATGCTAATGTTTGGGGGAGAAAAGTTTATATATGTGGCCTAAACAACCACATACATTTTCACTTGGCTGAGTTGTGTCTTGTATGTGTTTCAAATCAATTCCTGAAGTTTGAGTTATCAGATTCTCGGATTTATCAGATTTGTGAGAAAGAAGTGTGATTCCTTTTGAAGTGCACTTCAAATCGTAAAATTTTATTTTAAAAATCTGTACTTGCAGATAATAGAATATTAATGCAATAAAAGGACACAATGTTTCTGTCATGATAACTCTCAGAGTGTTTGGCATAGTAATGGATATACAATGTTGATATGTTTGGTCTTGGAATAGATCTGCTACGCTGCTGCTGCTGCAGAGCAAGTACGGGACTTGCTACCGCCAATACACACACGACACACTGCTGTCAGCAAGTAAGACATGCTGCTGCTGTACAATATACATGAATTACCCGTAGCAGATCTATACAAGTGGAGCTGGGGAAGGTGGAGGGTGTCTGAAAGCGCACTGCAACTGCTACAACAAATGCTGACCAAGTGTTTGATGGTTGAGCAGCGAGCTCATTGGCTACCGATGCAGCAGGAACCAATCAGCTGTGCACTATAGAGAATGATGTGATTGCAAACAGATTGGGTTAAGGACCTATTAGCCTACGCCATCTAGAGTTTCATGACAGAACTTTGTATAGGACACAAAGACACATTGCACAATCTTTTTTTTATTTTGATGTGTTGACTAAGATACTAAAGTATGAGTAAAGTACTTGATTAATCTTAAGTGTAGTGTGTTATTTGATATTACATTTAAAGTTTATATATTTAAAATGTACTAAATTGTATCTTCATTACAAATGTGTAACTGCAAATATATTTGAACATACAAGTTTCAATAGAAATGACATTAAGTCCCACTTAATTGGGTCAGAAAAGTACTTTTAAGTTCTTTTTAAGTACATTTAATATGAATTTAATACATTTCCCTTTAATTGTAAATAGCATGAAATCAAGTGTCCTAAACATTATATTCAGTTTACACTTAATTTCTTTTAAAGTATATTATTTCCATTATAATTACTGTGCTAAAGTGTACTTCTTTTTCACAAAGTTTGCTCTCCATCTTTGAGGAAATTTGGTATTTTCATGGTCAGATTGGCATCTGTAAAAAATTCATGAAGTGCCCAAGTGTAAATGTTATGTGTTGATACCAAAGCTTAGCTATAGTATAACTCCATAAATTACAATTTTGGCATCTCAGTGGTGATATTCACTTTCTCATTCATCTCTGATGTCACTTATGATTGACACCTGAACATTCCGCATTGTCAAATCAATAATATTAGTTTACAATACGCCAGCAACACAAAGCTATTAAACATCCACTTCTACATGCTCCGGTATCTTGATAGATGAGAATTATTGATTTCAGTGTTCACTAAAAATAACTGTCTATTTTCATAAGCACAGAAGCCTGAGTGTATGAGGCTCAGGAGACCAGAAAAACACAAATATTTAAAAGTGTGCTCCATTTAAATGCTGATTTACAATTGGGATCAACTGCAGCTATGATTCTATAGACCCACAATGCCTGACAAGCTATTTGACAGCTGACGCCACTCAGATAAGCCCTTACACAGGCTTGAACAGGAAGTGACACGAGTGGGAACACAGTGACAGCCGCTTACTGGAGAGTAATAAACTGGCAAAATAATTCCGCATTGGACACACTTACCCAAGCAGAAAGAGTCTGAAAGGCAAGACAACATCTTGTGTCATCCATCTTCCTTAAACAGTGAAGCTGCGACAAAGTGGGAAGGAGAAATTATGATAAATGAAAAGATATATTTAGTCAATACCTGGAATTCTCCTTCGTCAACCCCCTCTGGTTTTTGTTCTAACAAGGGTCTGCTTGGAATGAAAGCAAATGAGAGGAGGTATAAAGTGCCTGTGGTCACACATGCACACACACACATGCGCACACACACTGTACATACTCAACATACACATGGCTAAATATACAGAATTAAGTTCTGAGTCATCATGGCTGAAAAAAAAAAGCGCTGAATTAAATTAACAGTGAATTATAATCAGTTTCATAATTGAGAGCCATATTGCTCTTGTGAGGAAAATGAGCATGAGACAGGTCAACATCGCTTTCTCCATCACAGAGACAGAGTAGGAGAGGGGCCTGCAATGTCATTTACACCTCTTTCTTTCTTTCTTTCTTTCTTTCTTTCCGCTCACAAATGCCAAAGGCAGTCTGCTCCTTACCAAAACACAGGCATCATTTATTTTACTGCCTCATTTGAATATGATGAATGCTACAGTCGTTTGTGTTTTCACAATAAGCGAATAATTGTGAATGAGTCGATTCAGGTCCAATGAATCATTCTCCTCGCTGCCTCTTCTTGCCAAACATTATAGTTCATGAGGACTTTAAAAATGACAAGTGGCAAATTCGGATATTTGTCCTTAATCTGAGCAATTAGCAAACTGAGCGATAAGAAAGCAATTAGAAAAGACAATTGTTTAGAGTATAATTGACCATTTGTCAATGTAGCACATCTTTTTTCTTTTTTGCCACAGTACACCTCTAAATTAAGTTTGTATTTAGTGAACTGTGGACATTTTACAAATAAAGCAACATTTAAACAGACACGCACTATATATGTATATGTACATGTACATATATATATATATATATATATACAGCCTGAAATCAAATCCCACTTCAAAAAAAAAAAAAAACTTATGTACAAACTTTACAACATCAAACTAATGAAAGAAAAAGCAACAGTTCTGAAAATTATTTTTTTTTTTAAAAACTGAAAAACCAGAATAACAGGGTTTGAAACGTAATCAGTCCCCTGATTTAATACATCATAGAGCCACCTTTTGCTTTATCATTCCTATAACGTTATTCTAACATTCCCCAAACGTTAACGTTCCTATAATGTTATTCTAACGTTCTCCTAACGTTATTTATAACTTTCCCAGAACGTTCCCCTCACCTCTTTACTCCGATATCATTACCCCTCTGTACGTCAGTAAACATCCAGCACACCTGTGACCCAGTATAGTATAAGCAGTATGAAAAATGGATGTATGGGGGCCTATAATCAGTATTATACAAACCATATCTAGTTTTTATTCATTGTTTATCTTACCACTGAATTGTACAGATTAGTGGGACATGCTTCTTTTGGTCCGTAAACAAAAACTTCTCGATTAACATCATGTTTCTGTGCTTTTCACACTATTTCACACTTTATTTCACACTACTCTAACATTCCCCTAACGTTATTTTAACGTTCCTATAACGTTATTTTAATGTTCCAATAACATTATTCTAACGTTCCCTTAAGGTAATTCTAACATCCCTATAACGTTATTCTAACGTTTCCCTAACATTATTTTAATGTTCCTATAACGTTATTCTAACGCTGCCCTAATGTTATTTTAACGTTCCCATAACATTATTTTAACATTCCCCTGACATTATTTTAATGTTCCCATAATGTTATTCTAACATTCCCCTAAGGTTATTTTTATGTTCCTATAATGTTATTGTAACGTTCTCCTAACATTATTCTAACGTTCCCCTAACCTTATTTTAACATTACTATAATGTTATTCTAACGTTCCCCTAATGTTATTTTAATGTTCCTATAACATTATTCTAACGTTATTTTAACGTTCCTATCATGTTATTTTAACGTTCCCCTATTGTTATTCTAACGTTTCTATAAGGTTATTCTAACGTTCCCCTAACGTTATTTTAACGTTCACATAACGTTATTCTAACGTTCCCCTAACGTTATTTTAATGTTCCTATAACATTATTCTAATGTTCCCCTAACGTTATTTTAACGTTCCTATAATGTTGTTTTAACGTTCCCCTAACACTATTTTAACATTACTGTAATGTTATTTTAACATTCCCATAACATTATTCTAACGTTCCCCTAACCTTATTTTAACATTACTATAATGTTATTCTAACGTTCCCCTAATGTTATTTTAATGTTCCTATAACATTATTCTAACGTTATTTTAACGTTCCTATCATGTTATTTTAACGTTCCTATCATGTTATTTTAACGTTCCCCTATTGTTATTCTAACGTTTCTATAAGGTTATTCTAACGTTCCCCTAACGTTATTTTAATGTTCCCATAATGTTATTCTAACGTTCCCCTAAGGTTATTTTAATGTTCCTATAACATTATTCTAATGTTCCCCTAACGTTATTTTAACGTTCCTATAATGTTGTTTTAACGTTCCCCTAACACTATTTTAACATTACTGTAATGTTATTTTAACATTCCCATAACATTATTCTAATGTTCCCCCGCCATTATTTTAACGTTCCCCTAACGTTATTTTAACATTCCTATAACGTTATTTTAACATTCCCCTAACCTTATTTTAACATTCCTATACCGTTATTTATATGTTCCCCTCACCTCTTTAAGTAATCATCCAGCACACCTGCGACCCAATATAATATAAGCAGTATGGAAAATGGATGTATGGAGGCCTATAATCAGTATTATACAAACCATATCTTGTTTTTATTCATTGTTTAATTAATAGAAAATAATCTGAGTACATCAACCATCATATTGAAGATTAAATTTGTCCATTAATGGGTTAAGATTTACTATATTTCACGGGGTAGCCTACCCAGATTTTAAATTTCTTCAGCACCAAATAACAATGAATTTGTCAGGACACAGACGGAGGCAGAGGGGTAAGTGAAACACAGATGTTTATTGAACAGAGGCACAAACACAGGTAGACGATGAATGCAGGTGAGTCAATGAACAAGCACTTTCAGAATGGTAATTTAGCTAGATGGTAACAGAGGAATGTCTTTTGCAGATGCTGGAGAACACGGGGAACGGAGAACTGGAGACGGAAGATGACAGGATGGAGACACGGGTGAGTAGCAGGTAAGGAGTCCAGGTACATAAGACGAGACCAGACAAATGAGTGAGGGAAGTGAGAGTCTTTATAGTGTCAATGGATGATGATGTGCAGGTGCAGGTGATTAGTATTCAGGAGACTGTGAACGAGTGGGTGGAGCGTGAAGAACCGGTGACGATGCGTTGGTGTTGGTGAGTGTTGGCTGTGACTCCGTGACAGAATTCAACACAATCTATGTTTTTAAAATATGAAATTTATTCACAGACATTAAGAAATGAATTAACAATTGTTTTCCTTAAAGTAGCAGTACATTTATTTCTTACCACTGAATTGTACATTTTAGCGGGACATGCTTCTTTTGGTCCGTAAACAAAACTTCTCGATTAACATCATGTTTCTGTGCTTTTCACACTATTTCACACTTAACATTCCTCTAACGTTATTTTAACATTCCTATAACGTTATTTTAACGTTCCTATAATGTTATTGTAACGTTCCACTAACGTTATTCTAACGTTTCCCAACCTTATTTTAACAATACTATAATGTTATTTTACCATTCCCATAACATTATTCTAATGTTCCCCTGACGTTATTTTAACGTTCCCATAACGATTTTCTAACGTTCCTATAATGTTATTTTAACGTTCCCCTAACGTTATTCTAACGTTCCCCCAAGGTTATTCTAACGTTCCTATAATGTTATTCTAACGTTCCCCTAATGTTATTCTAACATCCCTATAACATTATTCTAACGTTCCCCTAACGTTATTCTAACGTTCCTATAATGTTATTTTAACGTTCCCCTAAGGTTATTCTAATGTCCCTATAACGTTATTCTAACGTTCCCCTAATGTTATTTTTACATTCACATAACGTTATTCTAACGTTCCCCTGACATTATTTAATGTTCCCATAATGTTATTCTAACGTTCCCCTAAGGTTATTTTAACGTTCCTATAACGTTATTATAGTGTTCCCCTGATGTTATTTTAACGTTCACATAACATTATTCTAACGTTCCCCTTACGTTATTTTAGAGTTCCAATAACGTTATTCTAACGTTCCCCTAATGTTATTTTAACATTCTCCTAACATTATTTTAACATTACCCTAAGTTTAACGTTTCCCTATAACATTATTCTGATGTTCCTCTAACATTATTTTAACGTTCCTATAACGTTATTCTAAGGTTCCCCTAACATTATTTTAACATACCCCTAACGTTATTCTAACGTTCCTATAATGTTATTTTAACATTCTCCTAACATTATTTTAACGTTTCCCTAAGGTTATTCTAAAGTCCCTATAACGTTATTCTAACATTCCCCTAACGTTATTTTTACGTTCATATAACGTTATTCTAACGTTCCCCTAACGTTATTGTAACGTTCCCCTGACATTATTTTAATGTTCCCAGAATGTTATTCTAATGTTCCTACAATGTTATTTTAACGTTCTCCTAACATTATTTTAACGTTACCCTAAGGTTATTCTAACGTCCCTATAACGTTATTCTAAGGTTCCACTAACATTATTTTAACGTACCCCTAACGTTATTCTAACGTTCCTATAATGTTATTTTACCGTTCTCCTAACATTATTTTAACGTTCCCGTAAGGTTATTCTAACGTCCCTATAACGTTATTCTAACGTTCCTCTAACGTTATTTTTACGTTCACATAACGTTATTCTAACATTCCCCTAACGTTATTTTTACGTTCACATAACGTTATTCTAACGTTCCCAGAATGTTATTCTAACGTTCCTCTAAGGTTATTTTAACGTTCCTATAACATTATTCTAACGTTCCCCTAACGTTATTTTAACGTTCCTATAATGTTATTTTAACGTTCCTATAATGTTATTTTAACATTCTCCTAATGTTATTTTAACATTCTCCTAACATTATTTTAACGTTCCTATAACGTTATTCTAACCTTCCCCTAACGTTATTTTAACGCCCCTTTAACTTTATTTTAATGTCCCTATAATGTTATTTTAACGTTCCTATAACGTTATTCTAACTTTTCCCTAATGTTATTTTAACATTCCCAGAACGTTCCCCTCACCTCTTTACTCCGATATCATTACCCTGCTGTACGTCAGTAATCATCCAGCACACCTGTGACCCAGTATAGTATAAGCAGTATGGAAAATAATAACGTTATAGGAACGTTAAAATAACGTTAGGAGAATGAGCGGGACATGCTTCTTTTGGTCCGTAAACAAAAACTTCTCGATTAACATTATGTTTCTGTGCTTTTCACACTATTTCACACTTAATGTTCCCATAACCTTATGCTAACGTTCCCCTGACATTGTTTTAATGTTCCCCTAACATTATTCTAACATTCCCCTAAGGTTATTCTAACATCCCTATAACGTTATTCTAACATTATTTTAACGTTCATATAATGTTATTCTAACGTTCCCCTAAGGTTATTCTAACGTCCCTATAACGTTATTCTAACATTATTTTAACGTTCATATAATGTTATTCTAACGTTCCCCTAACGTTATTTTTACGTTCCTATGTTATTTTAACGTTCCCCTAACATTATTTTAACGTTCCTATAACGTTATTCTAACGCTACCTAACATTATTCTAACGTTCCCATAACGTTATTCTAACGTTCCCCTAACGTTATTTTAATTACAGCCATAAATCTTTTTGGATATGTCTGTACTAGCTTTGCACACCTAGATTGGGGAATATTTGCCCATTCTTCCTTACAGACTTGCTCAAGTTCAGTCAAATTCCATGGTGAGCGGCAATGGACTGCTCTCTTCAGGGCTCTGACTTGACCACTCAAGGACATTCACCTTCCTATCCTTAAGCCATTGCGTTGTTCTTGTGGTAGTATGTTTAGGATCTTTGTCGTGTTGGAAGATGAATGACCTGCCCATCTTCAGCTGTCTAACAAAGGGATGCAGGTTTTCCTTTGGGTGTACATGGCAGCACCCATTTTCCCTTAAATCCTGACCAATCGCCCAGTCCCCGCTGAAGGGACAGCCCCACAACATAATGCTGCCACCACCATGTTTCACAGTAGGTATGGTGTGTTTTGGGTGGTGTGCTGTGCTTGCTTTTTGCCAAACATAGTGCTTGGACTTCAGTCCAAAAAGGTCGATTTTTGCCTTGTTAGACCACCTTTTGCCAAATGGCATCGGAGTCTTCCAGGTGTGTTTTTGCATAGCACAAACAAAACTATATATATATCTGTCATAACTCTCAGTGTTTTAGCATGGTAATGGGTACGACAATGTTGATATATTTGTTCTGAATAGATCTGCTACGCTGCTGCTGCTGTTATTGCTTCAGCCGCTGTTGGTTATTGCTGCTGCTCCTGCAGTGTAAGTGCAGGATTTGCTACTGCCGATACATACATGACATGCTGCTGTGGGCAAGTAAGACATGCTGCTGCTGTACAATATAGCGTACATGAATTACCCATAACAGATCTATACAGGTGGAGCTGGGGAAGGTGGAGGGTTTCTGAAAGCGCATTGCACTGCTACAGTATATGCTAACCAAGTATTTGAAGGTTGAGCAGCGAGCTCATTGGCTACTGATACAGCAGCAATCAATCAACTGTTCCCTATAGAGAATGATGTGATGATTGCAATTGTGAGATTGTGTCATATTGTAAGATATAAAGTCACAATTATGAGAAACAAAGATGCAGTTGTTAAATATTAAGTCACATAAGTATCATATAAAATCACATTGCTAGGTAGCGCCATGGTTGAGTATATGCAAACATATCTTTTGAATCTCAACTCTTGTTCCCCATTCACTTTCAGTGTATGGCAAAATAGCCAGGATATTCTAATAAACTTCTCTGTTTGTGTTCCACAGTCAGAGGACAGAAAATATTTCAGGTTTGCCACAGCATGAAGGTGAGTAAATGATGACATAATTTTCATTTAATAAACACAAATTACTAGCTGTTGACATAGGCTCTGTGTGAAAATTTTGTGTGAGAACTTTAGCTGCACATGTGCAAAGTCCACAAATTGTATGAAATTATTAATAAATGAGGCCCAGTAATGTATAAATCCGGCATGGAATTAAAATTCACCCCCTCTAATTTCTAAATGCATATTATAGATGTATTGTGAACAATTGTGACCCTGGACCACAAAACCAGTCAACATCATCTGAAAGCTGAATAAATAAGCTTTCCATTGATGTATGGTTTGTTAGGATAGGACAATATTTGGCCGAGATACAACTATTTAAAAAATCTAGAATCTGAGGATACAAAAAAAATCAAAATATTGAGAAAATCAAAGTTGTCCAAATGAAGTCCTTAGCAACGCATATACTTACAAAAATAAATTTTTGATATATTTACGGTAGGAAATTTATAAAATATCTTCATGGAACATGATCTTTACTTAATATCCTAATGATTTTTGGCATAATAGATAAATTTGACCCATACAATGTATCGTTGGCTATTGCTACAAATATACCCATGCGACTTATGACTGGTTTTGTGGTCCAGGGTCACAATTCATCCTTGCATACGTTTATCTTTTTTTAACCTTGTAATGTTTGATCTAAAATCCTAACTGGACCTTCCAGGGAAAACAACAGACTTCTCTAATCATTTAGTCCACTTAAACCCTGCCACTCCGGCACGCTCGCATTCATCTGCCTCCACTTTTGAGTGCGACACCTACATCTCAAAATCCAATCAACAACTGATGCATAGATTCAAGTTCCCACCTTACATTTTTCTTTCCCAATAATCCGTCACACTTGGATGTGCATCACAATACAGAAGAAAAGATCTGTCACTACTTCTGTGTCATTGCGACTTTAACTGGCATTTCCCATCCTTCTGAACATTTAGACATTAAACAGCTATTTGTGATCACAAGATAAACCAACACAGAGCTCCACAGGATGAGGTGCAAGACAAGGCAGCGATGCTTGAAAACACTTTTGATGTTTTCATTCAGATTAATGACAGATGACAACATTTGTTTAAAACAAACGAATAAGATCTTCCCACAAACAACTTTATCCACCACCAAAGACGTAACCGTTACAGATCCGATATTTGATCATGTCCGGATGACCACTCTTCAGTGTGCTGCAAAACTGCAGCAACAGGTCCAGCAGCGTAATGGTAATGGACCATAAGCGCTTGCTATTCCTTATGCCAGCGGCAGAGAGGAGAGCCAAGAGGACTATGGGATGATGGAGGGAGAGAGAGAGCAAAGAGAGCAAAGGCTAAAAAAGGATGACATCGTCCAAAAAAACCCACCAATATTGAACAGCGTCATCGGCAGGGGCGACTATTTATCTCATGCCCGCCAAGTTGGCACGCACATCTGGCGCCTGGTACTTAGTGCAATTATTTATGATTTCCTCCAAGATTTAAAAGCTCTTCGCCGGGCCTTGTAATGCAGTAACTGATTGCGGCGCTAATGTAATTAAGGGGAGATTATGATGTCCACGTGGCTCACCAGATGGTGGCATTCGCAGCAATGGGGGGGAGGCACAACTGGCACACCGCTGCACAAGGGCAGTGAGGCGCAGCCAGTCGAAGCGAGCCAGACCTCCTGCCAGACGCTGGAGCGCGAGAGTGCGTGTGCGTATGTGTGTGCGAATACGTGAGTTCTTCGCCTGCGATGTGTCCGTGTCACTGTGCCTGTGACCGAGGCAAGGTTGGCAGTTGAATCTATCAGCAAAAGGGTATCATTGGCCTCTGCTGGAGTCAGGGTCGCAAACCTGACCTTGTTAACTCGGGTTAAGATCAAGCAATGAGGATGTCAGGAAATATTATGCGAGGTTGAGTCCACATTAATTCTGATTCGAGTGGAGTCCTGATAAATGTAATTGAATCATTTTGCAATAGCATTCAAACCGTTTAGTCTCCTTAAGCATTATAGCATTAGCGCTGAAATGAACACCATAGCTCGACTGATTAAAGGAAATGGAGTTTGGATGGTGTTTTCGATAATAGCAATAAGGGTAAGTTTTTAACTTATGCATTGGTAGTGCCAAGAAAACAGATGGCTTAAAAAAGACGTAATCACATTTGGCAAAGCATCACAGCTGATGAGAGGAAAAGAGAGCAGGAGTGCTTCTTTTCAGCCAGGCAACTGTAGCCTAACCCAAACTGACCTTTAATTACTTGCAGAAAATACATGGATATTACATCCAGGCACTCGGCTGCGTCCTCTGGGTGCAGTAAGGCTGCGCTTCTTAAAACACGTTATTATAAGCTATTCAAGAGACACGGGGCCTTTTCATATGCTTGCTAGTAAAAGGGGGGACAAGGGAGCGAGGAGGGGATCATATTTGAAGCGAGCGCGGCGGATTTTTCACTCTTCCGCAAGTAATGGCTTGAGCGTTGAGACGGAGGTCACCAGGGCTTCTGTAGATTTCCCAGGTCGAGATAAGGATATTATTACACTGCCTGGTAACAAAGAAATCTCCATCTCTGCAGGTCCCCAGACAAGTGTTGGTAAATTAGAAAACACAGCCAATGACCTTTCTTTCTCACATGTATGGAAGAGAGGCATTTTCAGCCTTTTTCAAATGCTTTTCTTATGGTTTGACAGCATCAAACATTCCCTAAACATAGCTGCTGGAAAACATGCAATAAAGTTATAAAATGATTATTCGCCAGTGTCTGCTCCATGTATACTGTGTGTATGTGTGTGTGTGTATATATATATATATATATATATATATATATATATTACACACACCCAACAAATGGTGACCCAACAAAGTACCAAAATTCTTCATCATACAAAAGTGAACAAAAATGTTTTAAAAATTAAATATCTGAATTTATTAGTAAGAAGTACACTGATAATAAAAACAAATTTTTGACAATTTTGTATTCTTTCATTCTGTTTTATGTGTCATAACCGTTTAAAGGATTAGTTCACTTTCAAATGAAAATTACCCCAAGCTTTACTCACCCTCAAGCCATCCTAGGTGTATATGACTTTATTCTTTCTAATGAACACAATCTGAGATATATTAATAAATATCCTGATGCATCCGAGCTTTATAATGGCAGTGAGCGGGATCAACGAGTATGAGCTGAAGAAAGTGCTTCCATCTACATCCATCCATCATAAACGTTCTCCACACGGCTTCAGGGGATTAATAAAGGCCTTCTGAAGCGAAGCGATGTGTTTGTGTAAAAAAATATCCATATTTAACAAGTTATGAAGTAAAATATCTAGCTTCCGGCAGACCGCCTTCCGTATTCAGATCACGAAAAAACGAAACTGGTGTCGCGTCAGTTAAGCTTTTTCCTTAAAACGTAGCGTAAGCTTTTTGAACTGCTAGAGTTTTACACTTTCGTCGTGAGTTGAATACGCAAGGCGGTCTGGCGGAAGCTAGATATTTTACTTCATAACTTGTTAAATATGGATATTTGTTTTTTTTTTTTACACAAACGCATTGTTTCGCTTCAGAAGGACTTTATTAACCCGTGTGGAGTGGCTGGCTTTACTCGTTGATCCTGTTCACTGCCATTATAAAGCTCGGATGTGTCAGGATATTTATTAATATATCTCTGATTGTGTTCATCAGAAAGAAAAAAAAATCATATACACCTAGGATGGCTTGAGGGTGAGTAAAGCTTGGGGTAATTTTCATTTGAAAGTGAACTAATCCTTTAATCAATATTTTATTTTATATTTTGCATTTTTTTTCTGTGCTTTCCACACCATTATAAGAACAGACCTGTGGCCTATTTTTGGGTTGTGACCTAGCAGCTGATAAACACCATATACGTAAAATATATTGACATACATTGTTTCTGTGACTGAGGGCCATATATCAGAAATCAAGTTTGATTAATAACATGGAGACTCAGACAGCTTTTATAGACTCCTGGCTCTGGAGTTCCTATACTTACTTCTGGATACTGCTGTAGAAATTCTGAGCTAGCAACATACATACAGCCTAGATTGAATCCGCAGACTTTTCCACATTGTCACTACTTTTCTCAAACAATCTTTGGAATTGATTGATTTGCACATGAAAAATGTGCTAAACAGATCTGAGGTTTCTTCACTCTTATTAGTAACGGAGCACATTCTCAAATTATACCAAAATATTTTCATTTATTTTCAACATGGCATGCATATAAATTTGTGCTTGATGGGCGTTCACATTCTGCAAAAATCTGGGAACTTTCTAAAGGCACAGATTTCCAGAGTACATGCTTTATGCAAACATGCCATTTCATTGTTTGTTTGAGCCCCATGACATTTAAACAGCATTATATGAATTTTGCAACTCCTTATTATCCAATACCTTTGACAAGGTCTTTTGTAGGAAGTTTAGGGCCGTGAAAGTGAACTGTACTGGTGGCATTTACTGGACCTGAAGAGGCGGTTTATTGGAATGTAAGAAATGCAGCGCTGCAAACAAAGCACCCTCATATCTAATGATCCCCCCTCCCATGTACCATCTGCATCGCTCAGCGGACCATCTCCACCCCCATCTCACACACACACACGTGCGTTCTCACATGCGGGCATCATTCATCTTACCCACAAATCCCCAGCATGCGTCGGGGCGCGCATTAAAACCAGCCCATAATGGCTGACGGCTTTCACAGTTAGTGTGAGAATGCTGATCGCTGACTGTTTCGCGCTGAGTGCTTCACCACCTTTTCCATAATTAGACCATTACTTTAACAGGTGTGCCACTTCCCCGCTTTCCTCCTTCCTTCTGAAAACATCTCTCCACACTCCACGTTTTATTTCATCAACTTCAGCCTGTCTGTGAAATCTAGCTGAGGTGTTAGAGGAAAGCTTGTAGTCTTTTTTTCCACCTTGTCAGGAGAGTCAGGTGTGACATTGAGAAGTTCAGCTGACACTATAACACAGCAGGATGAAGGAGAACAGCTCGGGGAGTTAGTGGAGATGTTTGTACTGCAGAAAGTGCGTGAGATATCGCTTGACAGCCTGTGTTAGCTGCTGTAGTGTAAAAGTAGCAAAGAAATACCTTTTACTATGTACGGTGTATTACCGTGCCATATTGTTTCGGGACGACTGCGTGTTTCTTTAGCATCTCGACAGGCTTAGGAAATATTGACAAAGGCTCATTATATCACACTATAGAGACACTTAGCAGGTGGCACTGCTTCAGTGTGACCTGACGTGCCTCGGTGCTGTATACCCGCTCTGACATGAAACACATGTAGCGCTCTCGCTATCTGCCACGCGGCTTTCTCCAGCTTTTGGGTGGTTTGGTTGCGAGCCAAACTGACACAGCAAGTCTCAGTTGAGATGGCATCCATTAGTCTCTCATTGACACGTCTGTAGTGTACACTAGTGGCGGGCGCCTGCTCTGGGCCACGGGCATTGATTCATTGTCAGTTTTTCATGAATGATGATGAGCGTAAGAGGTCTCATTACCTTATTATGTTCATTAAATCTTGTTTAGTTCCTGTGCGTTTGATCTTATTGTGCATTATTAGCTCTAGCAGAACACTGGGTTGATAACAGATGCTTTTTGCTGTTGTTTCTGTGTTCTTTCTCTTCTCTGAAACTTATTTCAAGGGAATGACAGAGTCAAATCCATCAGGATTATGCCACTGTGCGACTGCCATTAGACGATGCAGACTGATGTATTCTTATGCCACGCAATTGGCTGTGGCGTAATCTGTTCCACCTCACTGTGCTTCACGAGGGTATACGAGCCTCCCTCCGCATGTACACAGATTATTCATCTTCTACTATGCAAGGATAATATTGTGGAATATTTATTTTCTGGAATGTAATAGTTTCTTACCTAAATTTAATCAATAAAAAAATATAACATGATTTGTGTGTTTTAATTGAATAGTGTTTTCTGAGGAACCATGTTATTTTAATGATTAGTGTTGAAATGTATCCATAAGGTTATTAATACTAGAAATGTTTGATCGTGTGGGGTCATTTTTGGTCCCCATGAGGAAAACAGTCTATAAATCATACTAAATGATGGTGGGGGTTTTTAAATGTAAAAATGCAGAATGTTTTCTGTGAGGGTTGTGTTAAAAACCATTACACCTATGGAAACCATTACACCTATGTGTGTTTGTGTGTGTGTGTGTGTGTGTGTGTGTGTTTACCCCTGGGTACTTCCAAAATAATAATTTTGTTGCAACTATGGACTACATTGACAAGAGTGATGTAGAAGTATTAGTACAGTAGAAGTACAGTGAAGCTTACACTGGTGATGTACCAGAAAGTCTATTCTAACTAGGTGGTTGAATAAAAATATTTGGATAATAAAAAATTACCTCAAGTTAGCATCAGGTAGCTAGTTAGCTAGCCAGTTAGCATCAGCTAACAATATTTTTCAAATAAGATATAATTTTGTAAATCATAATTATTGATTATATTATTTTTAATTTTAAGCTAGAACTGCCTGTATACTGATTTTACTGTAAATGTATAAAGCAACTTGTCAGACTGGGGGCAATATACAACACCCATGGGGGCATATTACCCCACATGTGGGGCAAAACGCCCCCTTGGTACAATTTTAATTTTTGTTAAAAAACTAATAACATTAAAACTCTGGACATTTTTCATACTTGGTTTATAATTTATGTCATTGTCAATGTAAATCACACATTTAACTCTAGGCTTTTTTTTTTAATACTATAATGTGCATTACACACATTGCATATTAAAGTAGTTACAGCAATAAAAGCGTGTAAGCTGATCTAGGAAATGTTTAGAATTATCATTTTAATAATATTTTATCTGATAAACCTCTTCATTACACATTTTACACAGTAAATGTGCCATGCCTGCTTGCAATACTTTTCAAATCATATCAGAACAACATAAGATTTAAAGTGCGTAAGTCTAGATGTAGGCTATGGACATAACAGTGTAAAGTTTTCCATCGCGGGACAGAGGAGGTTAGATGAATTTAAAATACACATCTTTTAGGTAAGAAATAAACAACAGGTGTCACTCTTGATCCTTACCTCCACAGACCAAGTTAATAATTTGTCACATCGATAGAACATGACTAATTGCGGAAGTAAAAAGGACAATGCAAGGTTATGTTATCTCAGTATCTATAGCGTATCTATCTGCGGTATTTGGTTCCCTCAGGTAAGCAAAATTTACGAGTTCACAGCTTAGTCTTTCAGCTCGCGTAAATCGGGTGCAGATTTACAACGCAACTAATATTTAAATTAGGCTACTTGTTGACAGTAGCTACGCTGTGACAGTGAAAAAGCTGATGCCTTTGTTTCCAATTACTATTTAACCAACTGGATTTATTTTTGAACTGTTTATAACTCTGTACAACATTTTCTAGGCTGACACATATTGATTAAATCTTTGAAAACGTATAAAATTTGTTAATATCAAAATAATATTATATTATTCCTGTTTTAGTAACAATGCTGTCAGTAGGCTATGTTAGCCCATTTCGTTAGCTAATGGACTTTTTTTTCCCTAGCGAAGGTAACTAGCCCATGCATTCTAGTTTTTGGATAACCAGTGAGAAACTCCAGAATGAAAAAAAATGCAACTGCTCATTTAGAATGTGAGTCAGTGAATCTCTGTGTTCTCTCATTGGTCATGTGACCACTAACATGTTTATTATTGTGATCATGTTTTCTATGATACAGTGGTCTTAATACGTTAATGATTTAAATATAGTTTTTAAATAGCATATGCGCGAAATATGGTAGATGTAGGCCTATCTATGACATGTTTTACATTCTTCCTTTATGGAGTTTGATACAGACATCATTTGTCAGACACGAAAACTGATATTACACTATGTAAACTGTTCACATGAAATCAAAACAGTCATTCGTAACTGACAACTCTGTTAAATCAACTCTTTTAGATTCAAAAGTACATTTTGGTTGTAAATGCTTTAGTAATTATGCTGTCAGGTAAATAGTATTTAGTTGTTATTGTTATACATACTTAATAATTTATGTAAGAATTATGTTCATAAGTAGGTAGGTTTCGTGATGACTGTTTTCATTCTGTCTTATGACAGGCAGTGGCTTGATGGTGTCCTTAAATGTGTAGTTTGTTGCTATCACTAATTCCCCCTTCATCCGTTGCAGTGCAAGCTGGATCCGCTCCATTCTCTTTGATCTTTAACATAAAGCCACTATAAGATGAGTGTGCATCATTAGTGCCACAGAAAGTCGCCCCCAGTCTCGACAGCCTGGCCTCCATTTTTCAATTAAAGTTGCTTTACAATCAAATAGCCCAGCACAGTTAGGAAAAGGCTGCATTGATTAGTGTACAAATTAACACAAGAAAGAAATCATTCTCCCTCCATAAGCTAATTTGCCATCCTCGGTTCTCCTTAATAAGTCCCTCCGACAGACTTTTTATACACAGACCCTCCACTGCCTCAGTAAATCCTGTAGATTTAATAACCATAATTGCAATAAATTCGGTAAACATTTAGATTGAATGCAATAACTGTGTCATTTACTCCAGTAGGTTGCTTTAAACGTAATTTAATAAAAGGGCAAAGGACCCTCCACATAGGCTAGTCACTAATCCTTGGTGATCCATGCGTACACATTAGGCTGAAGCATCTTGGGACGAAAATAGACAACGATTGATCTAGATTTCCTAGAAAATATCTGATCGCCATGGCTTGTTGTTTAGAGAGACTTCACTTGGTGGAGCCTAATTATGTTTGTATTGCTACTCCATCTCAGGTCATTTGTGTTGGGTCCACTGGGTCTTAACGTAGGCCTATTATCATTCAAAGCCTTAAAGGTGTACCACAACATTTATCTGTTTAGTCTTTAGTCTTAGAGGTGAGTTAGACAGTTGCACAGTGTTTGTGTGTGGCATTTTAATGCACAAATCTGTATATTGTATATAAACCACCCGCAATACAGTTTAACCAGATGTTAAATGCACTTAAAGTAGTAGTTTACCCAAAAATGACTATTCTGTCATCATTTACTCACCCTTATGTTGTTCCAAACCTGAATGACTTTGTTTATTCTGTGTAACACAAAAGAACTGCTTTAAAATTAAACAGGGTCCAAACAAAATTGGACCCCATTGACTTTTATTGTATGGGAGAAAAATGCTAAGTCATTTTTTCAAAATATCTTCTTTTGTGCTGCCTAGAAGTAAATGAGTAAATAAAGATTTTCATTTTGAGTGAACTATCCCTTTAAATAGCATTTAAATGAAGTCTTTTCATTCTTTTTAGGGCAAACATATGTCCTTTCTATGTAAATTAGCGCATTATAGTGCAGTGTAGACAAGCACATTTCTGCCATTTCAAGAAGCTGTTTTAGGTGTCTTTATTCTTATTTTGTGGATGCATTTGCACACTTACCTGATTTGCGTAATTATTTTAGTAAATCGTGCACTAAAATTGCACAGACAGCACATGCAAATAAATAACACTGTCTGTGGGTACAATTAATTCTTAGTAAATTCCCACCATAGTATATTATGCTTTTTAAATAAATATCCTAATAATTTTGTATATCTAAAAGAAATAATTTTAAACAGCATTCTGTAATGCTTTAACATCTCAATAAATGTACAAGACAACACCGAACAGAGAAGTGGCCATAACTATTGCAAGCACTACCTCATTTCCAGAGATTTGCTGGTGGCATTTACGCAGTGAAAAGTTTACTCCCACTCTTTAATGCGAGAATGAAGATCCCTCATCTTTATATACAACCGCCACTAAAACCATTTCATCTGAAACAGTTCAGAACATAATGTCAGCCCACTCCATATATCTGGAGCTCATTACAGGGGAAAAAAGGTTTGCAGTAATTAATTACCCTGCTAATTGGGCCCTCAGCAGTATTATTGTCTGTGTCTGCGCTGCTTATTTAGTGTACAAACGAGACCTGCTGCATGATTGTTTCTCTGGTTTTAGGAGACTCATACGCCTAGCTATTAGCACAATGACTATCATTCAGCTTACTGACACTGAGAGTTCAGTTCGGTACTGAAAAGCCTTCATCAGAGAGTTTATTTTGATATATTTATATCTTCATTTCTCTTGCTCTGTCTTTGTTTCCACCTGTGCATATGTGTGTGGGTCTGTGTTCTTGTGTCTTTGTCTGCCAAACCTATTTTCAGTACTGAAGAGCACATATAGGCCTACTTGAGAAACTGTGCACTGATTGCCATCTAGTTACGTCAAGCAGAAAGGCGAAGGCTTGGAAATACAAAAAGAGTCTTAATATATTTATAGATTGTTTTTATAATTGGTGCTACCAGAAAAAATGCTGTTGTCTTCCCTTTTGCCAAATACTCAGGAAAACATCAACACCCATAATGCACAGGGCATGTTGCCATCCAAGGCCACAAATACTGCCTTGCTTTAGTAGGAAATACTTCTTAGCAAACTTTTAGTCATAATGCTGTCGACTTGTATTGTTTCCAGGTGCAAGAATTCAAAGAGTAAACGGTTATTTTCTACTTTTCTAATGAAGCATCCAGCACTTTTTAGGCAGTGGCTAAAGGCTGCAAAGAATCGTAAATACGGAGAGAATGGCGCAATGGAAAATCTGTAAAACCTCTGTGTTTGTAGTCAACATTTCAAACTGGATGACCACAAACGCAGCGTTTTAGGCCAAACGGAGAAACCGCCGTTCTGTCAGTTTTACCCAACCCCCGCAAAACGCAAAAGGCAAAACGATGTCATGTACAGGCAAAAAAATCTGTTGCCCTAGTGTTCCATTTTTACTACATTCTATTTAAAGAGTAGAGATAGTATGATACAATTTTTAGTGATAAACCTACCCTTACAATAGCTGTTATGTTAATAACCCTCTGTCGATCCGACTGTCCGTGGGCGGGAATACAAAAATATGGAAGAGTAATCTGTAGTTTTCACGAAAGCCCCGGAGCTGTCAAAAGTCTGCCAGATGTTGAGTTTTGCATCATCCAGTGGACTTTTTGCTGACAAATAAACATAAATTTCTCAATCCAGGTAACACAGAGAACAAGCAAACATTAATAATTTTGGCTACATATACTACTGACATTGTAACAATACAAAGCGGATTGAAAATTGGCAAAGTTGCACTTTAATTCTTTATGGATGCTCCCGTGGTAATAAATTTACACCTTGTCAACAGCTCTGAAGTGTTTTGCAGTCTTTCTGTATTTTAGTCTTTATTTATGTATTTTAGTCTGTTAGTGGGATGTGTGAGAAGTTTTGTTTTGCTATAAAAAATAAATTATTGTATCTACTGTAAGTGTATTATTTTAACTTTTATTTCTCTTGCTCAGCAAACATGACAGCTCTTCAGGACATCTCTGGTGCTAAAACAGAGCTACAGCCTGAAGCCATCACTGATATTGGTGTGCTGGCATCCAAAAAAGAACCTCCAGCAGACTACTATATCGTGAGTTTGCAGTTGCAAAAAATATACAGTATGTCATTTGGTCCCTACAATCTATGAATAAGAATATAATAAGCAGTTGTTAATTAAATTTAAATGCAGTTAAATTAACACTAAAAAATAACGAAACAAACATTATAAACAACATAGAATGTAACCTAAACTTCTATGGAAGCATGTTTGCACATTTCTTACAATTGCGAGCTTACATTTTTTCTCATAGTTGTGAGATATAAACTCGAAATTACGAAAAAAAAAGTTTTTATATAAAAAGAGTTTATATCTCACAATTCCGGGAAAAAAAGTCTTAATTGCAAGATATAAACTCGAAATTGCTAATTATAAAGTCAGAATTGTGAGTTTATAACTTGCAGTTAAGACTTTTTTCCCTCAGAATTGTGAGATATACTGTAAACTCGCAATTGTGAGTTATACAGTAAAATTTTGAGAAAAAAATTAGCTTGCAATTGACATTTTCTCACAATAGCGAGTTTATATCTCACAATTCTGAGAAAACAGTATTGTGAGATATAAATTCACAATTCTGACTTTTTTTCTCGCAATTGCAAGTTTATATCACATTTTTTTTTCTCAGAATTGTGATATAAACTCGCAATTGTGAATTATAAAGTCAGAATTGCAAGATAAAAAGTTGCAATTACTTTTTATTTTTTTGCAATTAATTTTTATTTTTTATTCAGTGGGGGAAACAAACTTCTATAAAAATCCAATAACAACTGAAAATAATAAGAAACGTAAGTATTTAAATAAAATATAATCAAATGTAATCTGTCATGCAGGGACATCTAGGAATGTCCTTTTATGGTTTGTTTTTAATATATATTTTAAATATTACCATATTTTACTTATTTTAATTTTCTAATTTTACTTATTTTATAAATTGTCTTGTTAAAAGTAATATAAATCTTCACAGTAAATTAAACAGTAATCCATATTTTTGTACTTACAAAAAACATTAACATTTTATAGTATTTTGCAGTAAAACTTATTGTCCGATAAAAGTAGCATTAACTAGCAATAACTGTAGCATTTTTACATTTTTTTTTTAAATGATAAAAGTAAGAAAAAAATACTAACAAAAATAAGTAGAAACATACCCTTTTACTGTTTTTGACTACAAATCACACCAATTCACTAATTTTAACTAATTCACACTTTTCACTTACATTAAATTGTATTGCAAAATTATTATATTTTCTTGTTAAATGTAATATATATTTTAAAGTACATGGTAAGGTAGCTAACATACAGTGTGTCATGGTTTTGGATCTTTAGGTTAGGGTTAGTATACAAACTCATGTCATGTCTTTTAAGTGGAGTTAAACAGAGGCAAGTTGTAGGTTAATTTGTTTGGTTAAGACTAGTTTAGTTGATTAGTTATGTTTTGTGACTGGTTATCATTTGTTTGTCATGCAATCTAGTTTGTTTGCCCTTTAGCTTCAGTTTATTAAAGGTGCCCTAGAATGGAAAATTGAATTTACCTTGGCATAGTTGAATAATAAGAGTTCTGTACATGGAAATGACATACCATGAGCCTCAAACACCATTGTTTCCTCCTTCATATGTAAATCTTGTGCGTGAAAAACACCACGGAAAAACAGGCGAATCTTAACATAACACCGACTGTGACGCAACAGTCGGGGTCATTAATATGTACGCCCCCAACTTTTGCATATACCAGCCCATGTTCAAGGCAGTATTAACGTCGTGGACCTGCACAGCCAAATCATCAGACGTTCTGCAGGTATTGTGATGCATGCAAGCAATGACAATAGCGAAAATGGCAGATGGATTGATAATAACTGTTCATGATCCATGATATCATGATATATTTTGTGATATTTGTAAATTGTCTTTTTAAATGTTTTGTTAGCATGTTGTTAATGTACTGTTAAATGTGGTTAAAGTTACCATTGTTTCTTACTGTATTCACGGAGACCAGAGCCATGTCGTTATTTTCATTTTTAACCCGAAAACGCTTGTAGTCTGTATAATTCATAAACGCATCTGCATTCTTATCGAGTCTCTCCAACTGTGTGTAGCTTTAGCCCCGTTAGCCGTGCAGCACTAAACTTATTCAGCATCAAATGTTAGCAAACATCCACAAAATACATGCCATACTTACGTGATCTGATATGCTACATCACCAACAGTTTGTAATGATCCATTTTGAGAGTTATATTGTGAACTTCAGTATTGTTTATGCAATGTTTAATGGAGTCGCGAGCTTGGGGGCGGGAAGCACAAGCTTTTAAAGCTGTACACACCCAAAATCAGAGCATTTTTAATTCCACCCCAAAATAGGCAGTTAAAACATGGTATAATAAAAAAATCTATGGGGTATTTTGAGCTGAAACTTCACAAACACATTCTGGGGACATCTTAGACTTATATTACATCTTGTAAAATGTAAATTCTAGGGCATCTTTAATGTTTTTCTTATCCTATATCAGGCATTGTTCAGTGTTGTCAGGTATTAATTGGTAAGTTCTTGTTTTTTGTGGTTATCATGTTGTTCTGGATGGTTCTTTATAAATAAATCTGCATTTGGGTTCAGTTTCCAACTCGCTAGAGCCGTATTAAACAGTGTAAAATTACAGTTTTACTCAAAATTAAACATTTAAAAAGTAAAAATTATGTTTTTATTTACTTCCCTTCCCTGAAGGCACAAACATTATTTATTGACATGGTTTGATTTTATTTCGGATCTTCCTCTGGCTCTGAGCCGTGAATCCTTCGGTCTATATCCTGAGGATAGATTTTAACAACTCTTTCAGATGAGGCCTCCAACAGAGCTTGGCACCAGTGCCCTGTGTTTGTTTAGGACTCAGATGGCACTGACACAAGGGTGGCTGGTTCTCCGGCGCTTCTGCAACTCTCAGCAATCCCAGAGCGCTAAGAGGGGAAACTAGGACAACAGTATCAATGGCCTCTAGGAAAATGTTTTGTGTGTGTGTGTATCTGTTGTGTATGTGGGTGTGCCTCAAAAAGACTGAGAAAAGAATCAGGGCGGAAAGAGTGAGGGGAAGTTTTGTGAATAAAACAGAGCACAAAGCAAACACTGTATAAAACAACCCTGCGTTAAGCTTACGGGCAGCTAGAGTTCTTCCTCTCCGCTTTCCTTTTCTCCCTCCGTTTTCTTTCTTCTCTCTCACTCTCACTTCCCGCCCCACCCACCAGTCCCCAACTGTTGCCGTCTCCGGCGGGTTGTCTGTGGGTTGGCACGGTGCTGGGGTTCTGCCCACTGGCGCTGAGGATCCGGTGCACGCCACATGGCACCAACGTGTTCTCAGAGGCCCTGTTCCGCTTGGCCTTTCCCTCCTTCACACGCAGCAGGATGCAACTGTTTCACTTTGTTTGCAAAAACAAACACATTTATTTATTAACAACCTTTACACAACAAAATATATATGAAAATTGAAAGATTTGATGTTTAGTAGCTAGTTTTCTTAAAGCTTTGACTGTTTTAAACTCTGATTATCAATCGTTTTTAACAGTAGACCTACTTCTCTAACCAGCAGGATCAAATTATTTTGTTTTATTTGTGTAAACAAACATTTATTTATTACAACCTGATTTAAACAAAAACTCAAAGATGTGTTTGTTGTTTTTAAGATCTAGTTTTAGCAAGTGTTATGAAGTTTGACAATTCTAAACTGATTAGCAGTAGCTCCCTACAGTGCATCTATCCGCTGTCATTTTACCTGTACTTTACAAACAAACATATTAACAACCTTTAAACAACCAAATATAAAAATTATTCTCTCAATTTTACTTTTTTTTTTTTTTTTTAGCTAGTTTTAGCAAGTGTTTGAACTAAGCCCATTTGAAATTATTAGCTTCTGTCAGTCAATGCAACTGTATCACTTTGTTTGCATAAACAAACGTTTATTTATTAAAAAAATGTTATGCAACCAAATATTAAAGAAATTTAAACAATGTGTTTGTTTTTAGCTGCTAGTTTTAGCAAGTGTTCTGAACTTTGAATAATTTTTTAGTCTGATTATCAACAGCTTCAAACAGCACTATTTTTTGTCTTGCTTTGTTTGCAAAAACAAACTTAACCTTTTTTTTTTTTTACAACAAAATATAAACAAAAGCTTATAGATAATTTTTTTTGTTTTAGCAAGTGTTTGAATTTTGACTATTCTACATTATTGTTAACAGCTTCTAACAGTACTTGTGTATCCAGCCGCATGCAATTGTTTCATGATGTTTATGCAAACAAGCATGTTTACTTATTAACAACCTTAACACAACTAAAAATAAACAATAAATGAAAGATTTGTTTTTAGTAGCTATAGTTTTATCAAGACTTCAAAGCTTTGACTGTTTTAAACTTGTCTAACCAGAAAAATGAAATGATTTTGTTTTTATTAGCGCAAACAAACACATCAACCTTCACACAACCAGATGTAAACAAAAACTGAAAGATTTGTTTGTTTTTAAGTGCTAGTTTTAGCAAGTGTTCTGATGTTTGACTTTTAAACATTGTCCAGCATCACGCAACTTTTTTTGCCTTGTTTGTTCAAACAGATTTATTTATTAACTAACTTTACGCAACTAAATATGATCAAAAATTGAAGTTAAAGCTTCTGAACTTTTATCAGCAACCTCTAAACAGACACAACTAAACATCAGCAGACAGCAAACTACAAGACACAGAAGACTTATTTAAGCATCTTTCAATTGTGTTTCAAAGTTTTTTATTTTAATTTTACTTTTCCATTGAAGGTATTGAGGTATCTCCCCTCCCTCTACTTGTCCCAATGCTTAGAAACTGTTTCCACATTCAGGCTGCGTTGCCTGCCCCGGCTGCACGGTGGCATACTGACTCCTTTGGTGCCTGGTTCCTCCCTGTTTGACTTTGGGCTTCACAGCTCCAGCTCTTTGTTTACGCTGTCAGGAGGAGCGGGGCACTGACCTGGAAAAATTGTCCAGGACGGGTTGTCTTGTAAAGGGAGGAGGGAGACGGGAAGGAGAGGAGGATATTGTGGTTGATGTATAGACTCCTCCTGAGAGCTTTGGTCCTAGCTAACAGCTGCGGACGCTGTAGCTCCAGCACACTTTTGCTGTCTCTGTCCACCAGTCTGTCTTCCTCTATGTCTGTTTTTGTCTGTCTTTTCTGAAAGCCTAATGTATGCCTGTCAAAACCTCACAAGAGTTCACTTTAGAGTTGTGTGCCTTTCAGAACTGAATTGAGAATAGCTATTCAATTCCAGTTCAATTTCTGAATTAAAGTTAATTAAGGTAGCAAACAGGATGCAGAATTGTATTTTCTTAAATCTTAATTTGAAATAAAAACTCATATAGCTGTTGTAAGTTTATTTTTTTGAATAATACATTTAATTTTTCAGTATGAATAAACCGTAAACATGTTATCATACACATAACATATGAAGCATTTCTAGAATCATTTTATATATATATATATATATATATATATATATATATATATACACAGGTGCTGGTCATATAATTAGAATATCATCAAAAAGTTGATTTATTTCACTAATTCCATTCAAAAAGTGAAACTTCTATATTATATTCATTCATTACACACAGACTGATATATTTCAAATGTTTATTTCTTTTCATTTTGATGATTATAACTGACAACTAAGGAAAATCCCAAATTCAGTATCTCAGAAAATTAGAATATTGTGAAAAGGTTCAATATTGAAGACACCTGGTGCCACACTCTAATCAGCTAATTACCTCAAAACACCTGCAAAGGCCTTTAAATGGTCTCTCAGTCTAGTTCTGTAGGCTACACAATCATGGGGAAGACTGCTGACTTGACAGTTGTCCAAAAGACGACCATTGACACCTTGCACAAGGAGGGCAAGACACAAAAGGTCATTGCAAAAGAGGCTGGCTGTTCACAGAGCTCTGTGTCCAAGCACATTAATAGAGAGACGAAGGGAAGGAAAAGATGTGGTAGAAAAAAGTGTACAAGCAATAGGGATAACCGCACCCTGGAGAGGATTGTGAAACAAAACCCATTCAAAAATGTGGGGGAGATTTGCAAAGAGTGGACTGCAGCTGGAGTCAGTGCTTCAAGAACCACTACACACAGACGTATGCAAGACATGGGTTTCAGCTGCCGCATTCCTTGTGTCAAGCCACTCTTGAACAACAGACAGCGTCAGAAGCGTCTCGCCTGGGCTAAAGACAAAAAGGACTGGACTGCTGCTGAGTGGTCCAAAGTTATGTTCTCTGATGAAAGTAAATTTTTCATTTCCTTTGGAAATCAGGGTCCCAGAGTCTGGAGGAAGAGAGGAGAGTCACACAATCCACGTTGCTTGAGGTCCAGTGTAAAGTTTCCACAGTCAGTGAGGGTTTGGGGTGCCATGTCATCTGCTGGTGTTGGTCCACTGTGTTTTCTGAGGTCCAAGGTCAACGCAGCCATATACCAGGAAGTTTTAGAGCACTTCATGCTTCCTGCTGCTGACCAACTTTATGGAGATGCAGATTTCATTTTCCAACAGGACTTGGCACCTGCACACAGTGCCAAAGCTACCAGTACCTGGTTTAAGCACCATGGTATCCCTGTTCTTAATTGGCCAGCAAACTCACCTGACCTTAACCCCATAGAAAATCTATGGGGTATTGTGAAGAGGAAGAGGCGATATGCCAGACCCAACAATGCAGAAGAGCTGAAGGCCACTATCAGAGCAACCTGGGCTCTTATAACACCTGAGCAGTGCCACAGACTGATCGACTCCATGCCACGCCGCATTGCTGCAGTAATTCAGGCAAAAGGAGCCCCAACTAAGTATTGAGTGCTGTACATGCTCATACTTTTCATGTTCATACTTTTCAGTTGGCCAAGATTTCTAAAAATCCTTTCTTTGTATTGGTCTTAAGTAATATTCTAATTTTCTGAGATACTGAATTTGGGATTTTCCTTAGTTGTCAGTTATAATCATCAAAATTAAAAGAAATAAACATTTGAAATATATCAGTCTATGTAATGAATGAATAATAATATAGAAGTTTCACTTTTTGAATGGAATTAGTGAAATAAATCAACTTCTTGATGATATTCTAATTATATGACCAGCACCTGTGTATATATATGTGTGTGTGTGTGTGTGTGTGTATATATATATATGTATATAATGTATGTATGTGTGTGTGTGTATATATATATATATATATATATATATGTATGTATATATGTGAAATGTATATATGAAATGTCTCATGAACACTTTATTATATTATATTATATTATATTATATTATATTATATTTTAGTTTACTGAAAACAATATGGTGGACATTTTTTGGTTTTGATGGCTATGTTGATTTGACAGTATTTGACATACTGTTCAATACAAGTACTGAAAGTAAATATACAATATAATCAGGTAAATATGAAAATATGAAATGCATTCTAAAATTATACTTCCTTCTAAATTCTACTTCCTGTCATTGCAATTCTAATTTAACACCCTGTGGCAAATTCCTAAATTGTGACTGCCATTGTTTTTACTATATTTCAGAAAGGCAGCTGCTTGATCTCTGCAGAGCACAATGAAGTCTCATTTAGCTTGTTCAAAGGCCTTCTTTGTGAGGTCTTGTCTCATCCTTGTTGTCCCATGGGCCGATGGTATTTTTACCCTTTTTAGGAGGCTGAGGATTCTTCTCCACTTGCATAGGGCTCTAATGAGATGGAGTGAGAGCTCAAGCAAGCCTTAATTAAGCCAAGTAGGCACATAGCAGGGCAAAAAAAGGAAACACGCACATCGTCCATACATTAACTTGATCTCACCTCAATGCACATTCTCCTCTCTGTGTATTTTTTTTCTTTTCACGTAGGTTGCACAAACAACAGATGGCTTCGACGCCAACCTGTGGAAGGACAGCATATTCAAATCCAAGGTCACACGCTATCTCTGCTTCACCCGAGCTGCCACCTCCAAAAATGTAAGTGTAAAAGTGTAAACGTGCACATTGCAAGTTTTTCTCCAGTTTCTTCACACGCTGTCATAAAGTACGTTTGCCCCGTTTGCTTCAGTCCATCCCTCATTAGGGTTCTCTGCAGATCTTTGATCACAAACTCCTTCAAAATATGTTTCGTCCTTTAAAGAGAAGTATCTAAACCGAATGCAAATCCTACTCTGCATTTAGAATGGTTTGAGAATTTTTTTTTTTTTTTTTTTCACTTGATGTGTGAAGTCCCAGCATGCTTGCATTTGAAAATTTGTTGATGATCTCTAGTTCTCCCGAAGGAATTTGGTTTATGATTATTCATAAACGCAACTCTCCGTGTTAGTAGTTTACGATTTCATTTGGCTCAATTAACCTGGTCCCTATAGACATTTTGAATACCTCCCAGCCATTCATCAAAGATGGAGAAAGCATCAAAAAAATGTCAAACTTTTGGTTATGGGGATTCTTGCTTATGAAATATGACACATCAAACAGCCATCCAATATGCCTGCTAAAGGAGCACCTATTTTAAAAGATTCCTCTGTGAATTGGAACTATTTGAACATTTCCCTCACATTCGGCTGAGCTAAATTGAGAATGAGCATCTTTTTATGTGCAGGTATCTGTCTGGAAAGTGAAACAGGTGGCCCAGTCATGCTGTTTAGGTTATCGGTCTTCATTTAAGGTGAACAATGCAAAGTTGAGTTGCCCTACCTTTATTGTTCCTCTGTTTGAGTAAGTGAAGGCAACACATAGCATGTCTTTTTAGAAAGCATTCTATACTTTATCACTGTCTAGAAATAAAATCCGTCAAAATTATGTATTTATTGAAAGAAACTTACCTTGTGTTCATAATTGGGTTTAACCTGCTGATAAGCTTGTAATGTTTGTGAGGATGACAAAAATAGGCTGTGGCTAATAAGCTTATTTTGGTGGGTCATTGTTATTCAGTGTTGCATCTCACCGGTGCATCTGCTTTTTCCTTTAATATGCACTGTTGCCACAGAATGCCTTTCACTGATTAATGAATTAATATTTTTAAGACATTTTCATTTCAGCCCATAAAAAAAAAAAAACTGAATCGAATTCTAGTTTGTTTTGTTTTGTTTTGTTTTGTTTGTTTGTTTGTGTTCTTCTTTATTGCAAGGGTTTTCAGACAAATGTCCAGGGGCCACAAGGAAGTGTTAAAAAAAAAAAAAAAAAAAAAAAAATGCATGTTCATTTGATACAATGCACTATACATTGTACTTATATTTAAAAAAAAAAAAAAAAATACCTGCATGTAATTAGAACCTTATTCTTTGATGTAACTACATAGTAGTTAAAGACACCTAATATAATGTGTGACCAAATTTATATATATTCATAAATATCTTTTTTTAATCGTTTTAGAAAGGGGATCCCTCACAAGCAGTTCATCATATTAAGGGGTCTTTAACATCTGTGGACTAATATCATGATATATGTGGGATATCATGCCACATTCAAGGACATGGGCAGTCACTATAATAACAAACACACATGTATGGGTACACATTCAAGATTGCTCATATCACATGGTAAATCATTAATCTCATGTTAACCTTTGGTCTTAAAAAAGTATTTTTCTGGAGCTCTTTAAAATTTGTAGTATGTCCCGACCAGTGTTGGGGAAAGTTACTTTTAAAAGTAATGCATCACAATATTGCGTTACTCCCTAAAAAAAGTAACTAATTGCATTACTTAGTTACTTTTTATGAAAAGTAATGCGTTACATCACTTTTGTGTTACTTTTTCTCAGCTGGCCTGGGCTTGTTTGTTTGTTTTTTAATAACAACAAAAAAAGTTATATTTTTGGTTAATGTAAAGGCCCTTTCACATCCAAAGGGAAATTAATAAGCCTCAGGCTGAAGGAAATGTATATTTACACCTGTACAGTAGAGGGCGCACCTCAAACAAACCTTTCAGCTGTGCTGCCATTCTGGATTAAAGAAGAAAAGCATACAGGAGAAGGAAGTTCAACACTCTTATTTCTAAATCTAATCTAAAGTAATTTTTGCTTATTAGTATGGTTGAATTAGATCATTGAAGGTCAGCAGCAAAGACATTGGTTAATAAAGTGAGATTAAATACAGTATATTTGTGTAATTTAATATAGTTAATTATGTTTGCGTAAAATTCTGAAATTGCATTTCACAGTTTTTATTCATTTTGAGGAATACTGAATGTTTTTGTGCAAGTGAGATGAGTAAATTCATGTTCATATTTAGTCTAGAACTACAATAACCATCATGCAACACCTCTGCACTTTATTTCTCTCAAAACTGTCAGTCAATAAATGTGAAAAAGTAACTTGCGTTACATATTTGAATAAGTAACTTAGATATTTTGTTGTAAATTGAAAAAGTAATGCATTACTTTACTAGTTATTTGAAAAAGTAATCTGATTACGTAACTTTAGTTACTTGTAATGCGTTACCCCCAACTCTGGTCCCGACCACAGTGAAGCTGTAAACTCATCTAAAAAACTAGGTGGAAACAGGGCCATTGTTTTAGCAAACTCACATTTGTTTTGTGAAATCAAGTCCCACCCTACTTTTTAAGGTGCTATATTTTTATCATTGCAGGAAAGCTACTGTACATCTTCTAAGCTCCATATTATGAGATTCAGAGATGGTGTGGCAATCCACTATGACTGGTTTACCCAGGACAATTCCTGCCTGTTGATCAAGTTAAATGAGAGCTGCAGTTTTAGTATGTAGCACATCAGTCCCCTCTGCCACCTCTCCAGCATGGAGTCTTAAAATGTGTGTCTGCACTGTTTTGAAGTCCCTGACGCTAATAAAACATGGCAGCGCCATCAACAAAGGCTATTTTGTCTGTCAGTCAAAGTGGCCCCCACTGTAATTGTCTATGACAAAAACAGATTCTACAGAATTAGCCAGTGAATTATGTGGTGGGAAGTAAACAGTTTGTGATTTATCATACTCAGGGTTGGAGGTAGATGGCCCTTTGTCAGGTCCTGATGGGAAAAATCTCTCCCACGTCTTTTAATAAAAAAAAATAAAAAAAAAGTGTTAAAAAGAAAAAAGAAAAAAAAAAACATGCCTCATGCATAGTAATAGCGTTCATCCATATTCGTACCCTCAAGTCAGAACTATGAATAAAAATGGTCTGTAGTGGTAATAACTGCCGGGTAATAGTAGCGACGGCATCCAGAATGTCGGACTCATCACGTCACGCTATGCTAGCTGCACTCTTTCAGGGCTTTTTGCTGGATTATTGCTATTTATTACTGCGAAAAATGGAACCATAATGAGTCCAGGCTGGGAAGGCTGAGGGAAAAAGTCATGCTTGAAAATGTCAACTAAACAGCTCCTGATTGTTTTCAAGTACTCCCTGTTCTGAAGCACAAGCAATTTGGCCTGCCACCGACTGGCCCTATCGTTGGGCTGCCATGTCTGAAGATGATGGCTAGCACACAGGTGCTTGCATGCTTAAAAGAGGGCAGCGATTCAACAAAATTGTGTGTGCGCGTCTGCAAAATACTACAGTGGCCTTTCATTGTAGGTACGAATCATGCATAATTGAAAGCCGCCTGCTTCCAGACGTAATTTTAACTCTGCGAAGTGCTTTATTGAACAGGCTCATTGTTATAATGGTTTAAACTCATATAATCATTATTATATCACTAAATTTTGTGGCAGAAGCAATTATGCAACGTGGTCGTGGACATGAAGTTGATTGACTTGAAGGACTGTTTGCCAGAGGGCTTCACTCCGATCCAAGACACCACGGATACCCGTAAGCACAGTTTCCTTCAAAAATAGACTTTTTTTTGCTTCCCCCCCCCTCCTTCTCTCTCTCTCTCTCTTCTCTTCTCTGTAGTCATCCTGAGGGAGCGCTTCTCCAGAGGTTGTGAATGTGAATGTTTCATAGGCTCAGGTTTAGCTTAATTTATGATAGTGCGAGAGAGTAAAATAAACATTTTGCCCTGAAGGTAGGAGGAGAGGAGAACGATGAGTCATTGTTTATCTCTGCCAGAACCCAGCTTTTCTTTATGATGTGCTTATTTATTTATGTATTTATTTGTGCAGAGCGGGAGTGGATGGTGGTTATCTAATATTAATGAAATGCATTCCCTTGATGCTTTAGTGCTTTTTGAGTGCTATGTATTTCTCCCCTTCTCGTCTTCTCTCTTCTCCTCTCACCGCGCCTTTGAGAACGCCGCAATATTATTTTGGCATAGGGAGTGAGGGCAGCATGTTTATTATTTTCATTATTATTGCATTTACACGGCCCTCGCCCCGGCGCCGCCTCAAAACGAATGGGATGGGCTCAGGAGTAATATGGCCGAGTCTGGTAGCGGGTTCTGGAGGAATGACTAAAAAGAAGATGGAGTCTCATTGGGTGCTGGTTTTAATGTGCCACTTTATTGTAGTAAAGACATGTTTAATAGATGCCTCAGCCACTATATTGCCATTTCACTCTCAGTCAAGTCTCTTATATGCTTCTTACACACTTGACACTGAAGATTCCCCTCTAGCACCCAAAGACATTTTTATGCAATTATGATGTGCTTTCATATACTTATATGATGTTTTGAGGCTGAAGGCACATATACGTTGCATTTATAAGGTGTTCAAATATTAATGCATATATATATTTAGCTTGTCTGTCTGAATAAACTGTTAGGAAATAGGTAGTTTATATATATAATATGTAGTTAGATTGTTGTGTCATTGTTTATAAGGCTTCCCAAGGACAAATAGGTCAGGCAATATGCGTAATGTTGGTTTTAGTTATGAGTCTATGGGATTGTGGCATATAAAGGCACATTTGGACTCTGGTGTAAATGTAGTTAGACTGCTGATAAATGAAAGACGTGATTAGGGCTGTTTATGTTATGACTGTTATATCTCTTTCTCTCTCAGAGGAGCAGGCTTTGAGGAAGGAGAGGCTGTGTGTGAAGTTGGTCCCCAGGAACAGCACCGATGCGGCTATATGTGATGTGGTTATACAGGGGAAATCAAAGCACAGCCTCACTAATTATACATTTATAGGGTAAGATATCATATTTTTGGATAAATTGAGTTAGTTGGTATTACAAACATGACATGTCTTTTTAAAAATTATTTGTGTGTTTGATGTAGATGTTTTGGTCACTATTCCCTCTGAGCGTAAAAAAGTACCAAAGTAAATATCCTGGAGCCATGTTTATTATGCTGTCTGAATCGTCATTTTTTAACTGAAGAGGATTGTTCTTCTGGTCTATCTGTGGTTTTTTTTTTTTTTTTTTTTTTTGACCGGCTCCTGTTTCCTCTAGTGCCCCTCAGTGCCTGCGGCCTGCTACAGGCATTATGGGTGCTTTCTTTACTGGTGCTGCTTTTCCAACAGTGTTTAAAGCCACTCCTGATATGTCTTACAAACATTAGATAGTATTTGAATGGCAATTTTAAATGTTTCATACCATACCACACCAAATAGACTGAGCAAGTATTTTCGCTTTTGGGCTCCCACAGCAGGTTTATACAATGGCTGTTCAAAAGTTTGGAGTGGGTAACATGTTTTTGAAGTCTCTTATGTTCATCAAGGCTGCATTTATTTGATTAAAAAAAAAAAAAAAAAATCAGTAATATTGTGAAATTTTATTACATTTTAAGATGTAATTTAGTCCTGTGATGGCAATTTTCTGCAGCTATTACTCCAGTCTTAGCTGTCACAGGATGATCCAGATCCTTTAGAAATCATTCTAATATGCTGATTTGGTGACTAAGAAACATTTCTTATTATCAATGTTGAAAACAAATGTGCTGCTTAATATTTTTTTGTGGAAACCGTGATATATTTTTTCCAGGATTCTTTGATGAACAGTAAGTTCAAAAGTACAGCATTTGTTTCAGATAGAAATCTTTTGTAACATTATAAATGTATTTACTTTCACTTTTAAGCGATTTAATGTGGCTTTTCTGAATAGTATCAAGTATTATTAAAAAAAAAAAAAAAAAAAACTTACTGACCCCAATCTTAAACAGTGCTGCTTGAAAGTTTGTGAACCACTTGCAGAATCTGTGAAAATGTTAATAATTTTAACAAAATAAGAGGGATCATTCAAAATGCATGTCATTTTTTTTTTTTTTTTTAGTACTGTCCTGTTATTTTACATAAACGATGTTTACATAAAGTCCACAAGACAAAAAAAAAATAGCTGAATTTATAAATATGACCCAATTCAAAAGTTTATGAACCCTAATACCTGGATGATCTACGACTGTTTTTATGTTTTGTGATGGTTGTTCATGAGTCCCTTGTTTGTCCTGAGCAGTTAAACACACACAGTATTAAAAATCAAGGGTTCACAAACTTTTGAGTGGGTAGTTTTTATAAATTCAGCTATTTTTTTTTTTTGTCTTGTGGACCATATGTAAACATTTTTTATGTCAAATATCTTACTCAGGACGGTACTAAATAAAAAATAACATGCATATTGTATGATCTCTCTTATTTTGTTAAAATTATTCACATTTTCACAGATTCTGCAAGGGGTTCACAAAGTTTCAAGCAGCACTGTATATAGTTCAGTCATGAAACTCTTCTGAGCAGCTGATTGGTTCCCATAAAGCCAGCTGCTTTGGCTAATCAATCTTTTTGTTCTATCAACTAAACCTATTTATTTCCGTCCTGAACCAGCTCAAATCAGTGCAGTGCACGATGGGAATGTTCCTAGCCCCACACCTTCCCCAGCACCACTTGCCTAGATCTGCTCTGGGGGTTCTCCCTACTTTCCTTGCTTGTATCTTATTCACTCATATCCTAATCACTGTATTTATGTGCATGTGTCAGCAGTAGCTTTAACTCATGCCAGCAGCAGCAGTGTAGCGCATCCAGACCACCAAGACTAAGCATATATAGTCAAACCAAAATTTATTCAGACACCTTGAACATTTCATTCATTATTACAGTTTATTCACTATAGTTTAAAAAAAAATGGTAATAAAATATGAAAAGTTCAACTGTGTCAGAAAAAAATAATCTTAATTATGTCAGATAACACTTAAGCAAAACATTGTCAGGTCAAAGTGTCTGAATAATTTTTGGTCCCAAACTTTTATCAATTTTACTGGTAGTCCACTGTATGAAGAATTTTTGGGTATAATATGTCACAGTTTACTTTATTGTGTTATATCCTCACTTACATAAACCCTTATATTATATCCTCACTTACATAAATGAACTATAGTGTCCTGCACCCACTAGTAAAAAAATATAAAAAATTATATCTAGAGTCTGAATAATTTTTGGTTTGACCCCTATATATTCTATTCTTATCAATAAAATGCTGTTTAATTCTATTTTGAGAGTTGAAATAATTTTTAAATGATCTTGATAATGAAACAAGCTGGGTTTGTCCACAGAGAGCTGAATAATCTGGGGATTTGGTATCAGCTGGGAAAAGTCACTAAGTCGCAGGACACAGCGCACAAAACTTCCTCTTCCTCTACAACTGCTCTTGGTGTTGTCAGGTAAGACCCTTTATAAGAATACATATACTGTACCGTATAGCCTATTTTAATATGATATTACTTAACACAGGAGGAGAAATTGTTCCTTGTCATTAGGTCTAATCAGATGTGGGATATTCCAACCATCTGTTAAATTAAGTTTCCATATATGTAGGAAGTTAGAAATTCTGCCTTTTTGAGTTGAATGCGGCATAAGATAATTGAGTGTGTTTCCATTGATAACCCGAAGTTCAACATGGACAAAAAAGCCATGAGGTGAAGAAAGTGCTCAAGCAGAGAGACTGCCATGAGGAGAGCTCAGTCTGTTGTCTGCTTTGACACGCAACAAAAAAAAAAAAACACAGTCTGCCCAGCAGCCACGCACATAAACACACAGCCTGAAGGGAAGAAGACAGAGAGGGAGTGTGACTTTGTACCTCATCCAACTCAAACATGTCAATTATTTATGAGCAGGAAGTAGTAGGGTTTTTCCTCTGTAAATAGTAAATAAACAATCACAGCTAACCTCCAATGGTTCGTTGGTGGGGGCATGTGGATGGTGCCAACTGAAAGTGCTAGATTTGAGCATGCCAGAAGGCCATGAGGGTCCTGGCACTGCAGTTAGGGCCTGTGCACATAAAGTCTAGATGGAGTTTTATTTCTGCAAGCTTTAGCCACTTTATATTTCAATACCTTTACAACAAGGTTGCCAGTTCAGTACTTTTACCTAAAGAGCCTGCTGCTGGACAAATTATGAGGATTTGAGAGATAATATAGTCTGTTTAGTATTGCCTACTGTGGAAGTTATAGTTGTTGGTTAGTTAGTCGAAAACATATGAGCTCTGTTCCAAAACCTAGTCATCTAACATTCTAACAACCATGGGACTGATCTAAAACACCCTACATAGGCAGCAACTCTGTGAGTCACACAAATTGGACTGAGAAATTGATTTCAATACATTTTGTTGTTAGCATGTTGCTAAGCTATCAGTGTGATACCAATAAACATAAAAATATGCTTAAATAATGAACCATAAATACATAGCACACACAAATATTTGGTATTTATGAAACTCTTGATAATTTTCAGTATTGACTGAAATGTGTTTATTCAAAATAATCACCTCGTCTGCCATTTTAAATATATCTGTATATGTATTTATACTTGAAAAGCAGCATAATTTTGTACGCCATTCCTTTCAAAGAGCCTTTTATTGCGCTCAAGTCCTTCTGGGAAGTTTGTTGTACAAGTTGTGAAGTCATATTTGTGATGTCAGTCGTGCGTTCAAATCACTTTGGGTAGAGCAAGATGGCGATGTACCTTTTCTACAAAACCTACTACAAAATTATAAATAAAGAATTTGTATCAGGTATGTTTTTGCTTTTTCATTATTCAAGCTTCATGCTTTAAACTGAAATCTTATATATTCGATTGTAATTGTACAATACGATCATATTTTGAACATGCAACTTAGCTATTTTTATTGTAAATGAAAAAAATAAATAAAAATAAACAAATTTACTATCAAGACTGTGCATCCATTGCATCTCTAATGTTTTCTCACTGACAAGAAAAAAAAGAAAAGAAAAAGATAATCCGGAGTTTCTCACGACTTTGGTGCCATTCATGTGACTCATAAATACAATCAACTCATAAATACAATCTTTCCAAAAAATGACTTGAACGCATTATTTGCATTGGGATTGACTGTGATGCCTTAAAATGCTGTCTATGTAGTAATCTGGCTAGATTTTGGAATGGAGCAGAAAATGTCTTTCTACAAATTTCATTGAACAAAACGTATTTTCAGTGTATCGCCAGGTGAATGATCAAGCAAACAGGTCCTCAACAATACTGTACAACATTGAAAGGACTTTATCTTTTTCCTTCAGTTTTGTTCACTTCAAATTAAATATGGCGTTGAATCTGACTTGGGCCGATTCACACATAAATTCTTTGTGATCATTTGTTGCTTTCATCCTGCGATGAGCAAAAGATTTTCCATTGGGCTCCACTTGAAATATTGTCTGAAGTTTTTGCTCTTTGAACCTTTGCGCAAGACCGACCTCTGAAACCTATCGTAGATTCGTGGCTTGAATAAAGCCCTTTGTGCTGTGTATTTTTTTGGAAGGGGCAACTATAAGGGAGAAGCGTTTGATGTCTCTAAGTCATCCTACATCCAGTCCCACACTTTCACACACTTCCGTCTCACCCTGTTAATTCTTCTCTCTTTTGAAGCCACTTTTCAAGTTGGAGAAGAATAAATTGTACCTCCAAGCGAGGATCCACGCCTCCCCACTCCGATACCTGCTGTGATCACAGACTGTGCACTTTGGTGTTATTACATTTCATGCTCCTACGTCTGTGTGAATGTCCAACTGCAATCTGTGAATCTGTGAAAAAGAACTTGGTTAAGAGGCACAAGAGGTAACCAAGTGCTTTATTGAAGATGTTGTTGGACTTTTCCTGCTAGCTTCCACTTGAATTGAATGTATTTGCTACAGAATAACACTTTTGTGGCTTTTAGTCCATGTCCATTAGCTTTGAGGGAATTTATTGTTCTTCTAAAAGTTTAATACCACTTACTTTTGGCTAACAATAGACTGTAGCAAATCATGTTCAAGGCTGTGACACAATGTTGTTATGATAACCTAAACTATTAAATATTATTTCAGATAATTGAAACAAAGCTGAAATAAAATAAAATATAAATGGATGAAAAACTTAAACTTAACTTGGACGGTAATTGACCCTTCCCCGGGAGTTTGATTGACAAGCGATCTAACCAGTCATAACGCCGAATCCGCCATTTTGTCCGACAAAGCAGTCAGGAGTTAGAAGATTAACCTTGGTGGACTTGAACTTGAAAAATGGTGTGTACTGAAGTCTTTCCGCGTTTGAAACAACATTCCTTCTCATGTTCATTCATGTTTATTTTATGCTATAAATTAACTAGTAGGAAGAGATGATCGGTTCACAAGCTGCTTGAGCAGAGGCACTACAGCAATCTGTCACAACACATTAAAGAGTTTTTATTGTTCGAATTTCTTAAAAAAATTACACAGTTTAAAAGCTGGGACTTTGTTTAATATCACAAGTAACCTGCTCTCTCTTGTCTGTCAACGTGTTGTCAGTGTCCTCTTTGCTCCGCGATGTATTTTTCACTTTGTGTGGCGTGACAGCGCCATGGCTTGTCGGACAAAGCAACAGTAACTAAGGGGGGCGAGTCTACCTTGGCAACTAACAGAAATAAAAAAAAATAAAACAAAGCTAAACAGAAGCCTAAATTTGTTGAATATATTGTGCACCAAAAGATTTGATGGGATTTTTAGAATTTGATTTATTTTATTCAAAATAAAATATGTAATATACTTTTTTCCCTCTGTGATGTAAACAAAAATGGTATTAAAGGCGTGAGAATATGTTGTCAAAAAATGGCAAAACAGAGGCTTTAGAATAGGAAGCCCGTGTTCATGTGTCGCATTACAAGGTTTGATGCTGCTCTCGCCTCATTTCACACAAACTCTGCGGGCCCATCAATGTTTACTGTTTGTATGACTCTTTTAAGACGCCCTCAAATTTAAATGCCTTTTACAGTTATAGGAAAGATGTTTTAAACATAGTCAATAAGGAATAAATGTTTAATGACCCCTTTAACTTTGAATGCTGGTGGTTCTGCAAATAAACCTTTTTGCCTCAGGCTACAAGGACACTAATCACTGAGTGTGCAGACTACTGAGTGTAAAGTTGTTCCCTTGCTGCCTGTTTGAAATTTCAAAGCATTTTCATGAATGTTTTATTTATTTTTTTGTGGTGTCAACTTTGTGACCCCCATTTCATTCAAACTAGGCCCAATCAATCCAGTTTCCAAACCATAGGGTTGTTGTTTTTCAGGGTGAGCTCTTTAAAGAGTACAGCAGATCTTCTCCCTTCTTTGCTGCCATTTGTCGTCCTGATAAAACTGTCATCTCTTGCTCTGATATCTGACCTCTAGATTGACAGAGAACATAAAGTTGTCTTGTGCTAATATTTCGGTTTCTCTTTTTCTTCATAGAATCAAGGTTTCAGGCATTTCTCTCTGAATGATAGGGCCATATACAGTAAGGCAGGGAAAGTTTTTTATATCCAAAAGCCGAACAATATAAATGTAAAGGTCAAGCATATTCCCCACTGTGAGCAGGCAGATTTTTTTATGCCGTCCCATGATTCACTCCACTGATTCACTACTGGAGGTCAGTAAATATACAACCACATTGGCAACTTTGGAAGAACTTTAAAAACAAAATTTACTTTAAAAAAAGTTTTCAATTTCCTCTTTCAGTTTAAGTAAAAAAGGATCACCCTGTTAACATATTGTGTAAAATTAAGTGTTGTATTTTAAGTCTACATAATAGCAGGTATTTAATGTCATACTTGTACACATCACACTATAACCTTAAAAGTTAACCATTTAATTTCTGTGATATTAGTGCCACCAAACAAATTTTAATTTGTTTATCAAACAAAATTTTATTATACATTTTTTTTATAATAAAAAAATCTCAAGTAAAAGTTTATTTTATTTTAAATAACTTATCTATTGCCAAGATTACAAGAAATATGCTTTAAATGCTTTATGCTCACAGCCTAAACACAGGCGACACTCTTCTGCATAATGGTAACCACAAAATTCAAAAACATTACAGAAACTCCTCTAAATGTCCAACATAACTAAACATTAAACACTATCATACACTAACAACATCTTTCCCTCTACTGAAAAACACATAAAATAACACTTTAATCCCCAAACTTACTCTCCTAATGCATTCCCTTGCAAAGCATGCTGGGAACTAAGGATCCACTGCCCAATTAGTTATGTCATCATTAATTTGTGTTTTACACTCAGCAATGTTAAGTTGACTGAACAAACACTTATTAAGTAAAGCTGACAATACTCATTTTTAAGTAGAAACAACTCAGTTAAATTAAGTTCATGTAGTTACATGAGTTTTTTAAGTAATGTGAACAAGGATGGTTTGAGTTAAACTAACAACAGTGAAAGTTCATTTTTGTTTGTTTTGAAACATTAATTATTTTGCAATTCTGTTTGATGCCACTAGTGTTGCAATGATTACACGCATCACCTAACCAATGCTAAAATAATAAAATCAACATACTTCTCTGTTCTGTGGCAGTCACGTCTCAATATTGTCCTAATATAAGCCAATCGTGACCCTCTGCAAGTGAAGGTGCTTGTTGGCACAGCCTGTTTATTTGAAAGTCATGGATTATGAGTACTCTATGCAGCGTAAGAGTGGCACTGATGGACGGTTGTCAATGTTTCCGCTCTTTGTTGGTTTCGGTGACCTCCGTGTCACCTACTCAACATCAGCTCTCCAAACAATGGCTGATCTACCAGTTCTCAGGGAAGACAGGCCCTGTACGAGATCTGTTGTGACACCATCCTCAAATGTGTTTTCCAGACACTTTTCTGTGTACCCTTTCCCGGAAAGCCCTAAAAAGCGTGCAAATTTCCATACACATCAAGTAAACTCAAACTGAGCAGTGCCACAAACAATAGAATCATCAGCAAAGATCTGTGGCTCTTTAGAGATTCTACACTCCCATATTCCGCTGCGGAATTCTTCAAGATTCTTCCTTCTCCACACCTGACATGGAACTTTAAGTGGGGTAATGACAAGCGGGAAAGCCGCCACTGCAGAAAGCAGCTGTCTACAAGCCGTAGGTTGTGTGGGCTGCCTGCTCGGAGCGAGCGCTGAGGTGTTGTCATCGAGGATCTCGGATGAGTGTCAAAACACCGGCTTCCAGATTCCTCTCAGTTCGCGCTGTATTATTTTTATATATAGTTTTTATCCCAGTCTTTGCCTCACCGAAGGCTTTGGCAAATTTGTCCACAGTGTGACAGATGTTCTAGACGTCTCCTCCCCGAGACGGACTTGTGCTTCCGCTTCTACACCGATGCCTTCTTGAGTTTCTCATCAGCCACCCGTGGTGATTCCAGCATGTGGGATTGGGCTTTTGATATTGAGATTACACTGACTAATTGGCTCCTTTACGAGCCTCTTCAAAATTTTCCGGGCTGTAATTTTGCCTCGCCTGTAAATACTGTACAAGTTAGTGACCCTTTTGGTTCATGCAACGGTAAATTAAAAATTGTATTCCGTTTCATCACTAGTGTTAGTCCGAGCACAATTCGGTCTTCTTTTAGTCTACCTACAGCACTCAAATGTGCCTGTCTCCACATTTGAAGACTTTGCTCTAATTTGTTCAGTCCTTCATCCCAAGTCAAGCCTCTCCCTCCACCTACAAGGCATTGTGATATTCTTGAGCGCTTGTCTTTGTGTCCACTTGTCTTCCATTTGGCCTTATTAGGAATCAACCATCAACTGTCCTCTGAGATTGTTCCTCGAGACCTTCATCTGTCTTCAAACTCAGATCTTTCTTGGCCTCGTCATCATCTGTAGATGTAAGTGGAGCATGTTGAACATCTAAAATGTCATAAGATACACCGTTTGAGGCTTTCACCTTTTCTTTTTAACGTATGTTGTTGTGTAGAAGGTAGTGTTGCAATTGTTTACATCCTAATCCCAGTTCTGTTTTAATTCTAGGAGGTATTATGGTATAATTAGATATTCAAAATGGAGATTTGTGTCACTCTGATGGGTTTGAATGATGATTAATTGTACTCAAAACTCCAGTGGCCGACGTAATGCAAGCCTCGCACTGCCGTTGATTATGTAGCCATGTTTATATTTTAAGAATTAGATGTGTAATTGATATGCCATATGCTACCCAAACTCAATGTACCCTAAAATGTTAAAAGCAGAGAATTGGGATTGAATATGGCTACACCGTTTGACAGCTCTGAAGACAGGAAAATGCTTGCTCCTGCAACTTATATTGATTCAAGTATATATTTTATAATACTTTTTGAGAGGCAACTCAGAGACAAAAAGTTTTGGAGATTTCTCTCTAGGTGCTTGACACTGGCACAATGAGTTGCCATATATAAATACTGTATTTTAAGCACACAAGATGTTAGATAATCTTAAGATGGTCAATTTTCTAAAGACCAACTCTTATCTCTATTTTGACCTTATCAAAATGGTGATGTTTTACGTCCAAATAGATTTGTGTGTCGTAAACAGGCTTTTCACTGAATATATCTCATTTCCATTTTCTGTATCGCTCGGTATCATTCGCTATTGTTTTGGCTTGCTCCAGTGACTGGGGTAGTTGAGGCCAGTTTCGACGAAAGAGCATCCAAACCATCTCCTTTCAGTTTATGGCTGTTTGTGAAATGTCTGGATGCGTGTAGAGCCTTGTCCCCGGCTTTCTCTCCCCCCTGCGTTCGAGTCAACCTTTGCAAACGAAGGGAAGTCTTCATTAAATGTGGCAATCGGTTCCACAAGATTGATGCCAACCTTTTAAAAATTCACCATTGGGCCGAATTGAACACGGGCAAATGCTGATGCAGATGAACAGGGAGAAGTCGGCCCCATCGAGAGAAATAAATCTGAGTTGCAGGCTTCAGTTCATAAATACCACAGGCTGTCAGGAAGCATGTTTTATCGCCCCTGATAGAAATTACTGCATTTATTTATCTCATCACACCTGATAGAAATGCAGAGTAGCCACTCACGGCAGACCTGTCTTCAGTTTACTCATGAGTTGAAAACTAGAGCTTGACCCACAATTTTCATTCATTTATTCAGATGAATATATACAGTTGATCTCCAGTGGACAGTGTTTGACTGAAAAAAGTGCTTCCAGAAAGGATAGATGACTGTGTTTTGCTAATTTGGCATTTGCCTTTGCATAGCAGATTTCTACAACAAACTAACCAACCAGATTTGCATTTGCATCCTTTGCCCGGCCCGAGCACTTCAACCATTTCATCTATTTATTTCCGACGTACCCCTCCTCCATTTTCAACATCTAGGCATCTCCTGCTTTGCATTGATATCACATTTCAGAAGCTTTTCCAACATCCACTTCTGCACTTACTTTCCTAACTTACTCTCAAACTCTAGATTCTCCCGCCGCCTAAATGACATCTTACTCCCCTTGGCGGTGTCACTTTGCTCCTAATCTTCTTCCAAACATGACTCCTTCTGACTTTAATGCATCTGATGCATCCTGTAACCTGTTGGAGATGCTCATTTGGTCTTCAAAGCATGTCTAAAGCAGAATTATGCAGCGCTCCTGATGCAGAGAGACTCGGGCAGAGCGGCACTGAATTTATTGATTCCCGTGAGTGAGTCAGAGAGTGTAATTCACCAGCGCCTGATTGATGAGGAGAGCAAGTTCAAACTGTCCATGAAGTGCAGCGCACGCTATTTTTGCTCTTCCCCAAAACTTTGATATGGTTAAGCAGTTTGACTTGAGATCAGCAGGGGCTTCGTTCGTTTATGCAAAATGTTTTTTTTTTGTTTTTTTTGTTTTTGTCTTCTAATTATTATTATTATTATTAGTATTATTAGTATTATTATTAAAAATAATAATTAGAAGACAGATAAACAAAATTATTATAAAAAATATTTTATAATAAATTGCATTTATTCAAGTATAAATGTAGTAGTATAATAGTTGTTAAATTATTCACAAACATTTTTTATAAAATATAAAATAATATTTTATAATTAATTAATAATGATAATGATAATAATTATTATTAATAATGCTTATTACTACTATTACCACTATTATTATTTACATAGTTATATTCATCACATTTCATTATTGTAAATTATTGGTTCGATTTTGAAAAGATAATTTGGTTTGCATAATGTTTTAACATTGTTAACATTATTAAATTAATTTGCACTTCTATGGTATAATAGGTAGAAAATGAAAAAGTAAGTCCAACACTGTGTGTTTTGTGTGTGTGTGTGTGTGTGTGTGTGGTAGAGATCGACCGATATATCGATCTACCGATATTTTCCCCGATATTTAAGCATTTTAACATAATCGGATATCGGTTTTGTAATATCGGATTTACCGATAAATTTACCGATTTACCTACATCTTGTGGCTGTTTTGAGAATTGCGCGCAGGATCACCATTACAGCGCATCTGAGGGGAGACGAGACAACGGCGTGCACAGGTAAAGTATACTTACCTGCTTTGCTGTAATTAGTAAACTTTATTTAACATAACAGCCTTTAATGCACAAATTAGATGTCTTACATAAATGCCTGAAATGTAACTAGTTTATGCAGCTTGTCTCTAAGAAATAGAGACAAGCTCACGGAGTCACGTAAGATAGTCCGTCAAGTCCTGTCCAAATAAAGATGTAACTTTGCATGAATTAAATAATACAGCCATGAATGAGCACTTGTTGGAAATAAAAGCGCTGAATTTAATTATCTCTCTGTTGTCTCATTATTAGTCTCGTGAAGTCGTTTGCATTTTGCTGTTCAATCAGCGGGTCGATGCTCAGGAAATGCTCCACGGCCACCGCATGTAACTTTTAACAAGATTCACTTGAATTAAAACACCATAATTATATGAACATTTACTATATAACCATTAATTCGCTAATAAACATCCATGTAAACACAACTCTATGGAAATTAATTATTTATTATCTCCACGAGCGATTGCAGTTTGAGTATAGTTCCGTGTAAATGCATAGATAAACAGCGCTTTATCAGCAGATATTTCATAATCTAGATCAACAAAAAACATTATTAATAATTCTGATATAACATACCAGTTGAGAAATGCAATATAATACAATGTATTGTTTGTTATATTCCAATATTCCAGAAAATATTATTCAGTTATTTAACATTATCCAGCGAATTATTCTTTACTCTTTAGCCTATTAAACAGCTTATAAATCTACTAAAACTGTAGTTTAAAATGAAGTATTACATTTCTGCAAATTTGATATGACTCTTGTCTTTAATTTATTTTCTCCAATTGAAAACATTAGACATTCTACATTTATTTCGCTTATTGTTAACATTAGTGTTGCTGCTGATGCTTTTTATAAATAAAATTATTTTTGTAATATGAAGATGTAATATAAAATTAACAAAATTTATTGTTGTAAAAATAAGATTTGTTTTCTATGCAAGGAGGGAGTGATTGTTATAAATAAAATGGTTTGTTCAATTCAGTGGTGTCAAAAACAGAAGTATAACAGTAAATAAATATCGGTTCTGCATATCGGTTATTGGGCACATAAACACAAAAATTATCAGTATCGGTTCTAAAAAATCAATATCGGTCAATCACTAATTTGTGTTCATGGTAAACTCTTTGTTATGGGGACAAAATTTCCCCACAAAAATGGCAATATCTGAAATCCTTGTCCTTGTGAGGACATGTTTTGGTTCCCATGAGGAAAACAGCTTATAAATCATACTAAGTAATGTTTTTTTTTTTTTTTTTTTTAAATGTCTATGGAAAATTCGCATAAAACATGGAAACCCAACGTGTGTGTGTGTGTGTGTGTCTTATACCATACTGGCTTAGGAAACCCTTCTTATTACCAGTGACTCCATGACAACCGCTCACAGGCACCTAAGAGCCACAGACAGGGAGGGAGAGAAAATGGGAGGTTAATGATCAGATGGAGTCAGTGATTCACAGTGGTTAAAGATGGAGACCCACAATCCCTAACATCATTGATTCCTATTACATTTACAATATATTTATATTCTAGCACTTTAAAGAGCTTTAAGAACTTTTTAAAGAGCTGATTAAGGTGTGGATCACAGTGTTGTACCGTCCCAGTAAAGTATGCCAGATCTCAGCAGTTTGCTTCATTGTTCACAACTTAGCACTTCCAAGACACTCTGAACTGCACTGTGTAAATTGCATTCATGACAGAT